>NC_041388.1:408458404-408465506 GCF_002162155.2 Triticum dicoccoides | reverse complement strand
CCGGGCATGACCCAGGAAAGTGTGTCCGGCCAAATGGGATCGAGCGTGTTGGGTTATGTGGTGCACCCCTGCAGGGAAGTTAATCTATTCGAATAGCCGTGATCTTCGGTAACAGGACGACTTGGAGTTGTACCTTGACCTTATGACAACTAGAACCGGATACGTAATAAAACACACCCTTCCAAGTGCCAGATACAACCGGTGGTCGCTCTACCTCAGGGATATGAGGAGGGGATCGCCGGGTAGGATTATGCTATGAGATGTTACTTGGAGATGCTACTTGGAGGACTTCGACCTACCCTATTCTGCCTGTCGCAAGACGAAGGTGACCAGAAGCGTAGTCTTCGATAAGACTAGCTATCCCCCTCTTATTCTGGCATTCTGCAGTTCAGTCCACTGATATGGCCCTTTACACATATACCCATGCATATGTAGTGTAGTTCCTTGCTTGCGAGTACTTTGGATGAGTACTCACGGTTGCTTTCTCCCCTCTTTTTCCCCCCTTTCCCTTCATTCTGGTTGTCGCAACCAGATGCTGGAGTCCAGGAGCCAGACGCCACCGTCGACGACGACCCCTACTACACCGGAGGTGCCTACTACTACGTGCAGCCCGCTGACGACGACCAGGAGTAGTTAGGAGGATCCCAGGCAGGAGGCCTGCGCCTCTTTCGATCTGTATCCCAGTTTGTGCTAGCCATCTTATGGCAACTTGTTTAACTTATGTCTGTACTCAGATATTGTTGCTTCCGCTGACTCATCTATGATCGAGCACTTGTATTCGAGCCCTCGAGGCCCCTGGCTTGTATTATGATGCTTGTATGACTTATTTATGTTTTAGAGTTGTGTTGTGATATCTTCCCGTGAGTCCCTGATCTTGATCGTACACATTTGCATGCATGATTAGTGTACGATTGAATCGGGGGCGTCACAAGTTGGTATCAGAGCCGACTGCCTGTAGGAATCCCCCTTCCACACTCCTTGGCCGAAGTCGAGTCTAGTCACTACAAAACTTTTACTAACATGGCTGTGAGCCTTACGGTCCCACGTCGCCATTGGGTGGTACTAGGATCTTTTACTCCTCAACCTTTACTCTGGGACTCTGAACTCTTTTCTACTCGGGTTAAACGAAATTACTAACTCTGACTTTAGGATCCCGTTACCACGTTCACCCCAAAGTTGGATAAGCCATAGTTATTTTGCAGGATAGCATTTTGAATAGTGCCCGTGTTGTCATTTGACTCCATTGAAACATCTTTGTTTTCAGATGGAACCCGCGAGGCAGGTCGTGCGCCACACTGCGGCCATTGGTGCCTCAGGATCACCTGCTGTGCTAGCTGATATGATGACCTATCTGGGTTATCGCTGGCACCCTGAGTACACCGTCTACGAGGAGTACCAGGACTTTAACCAGGAGCAGTACCGTGCCATCGTCCACCTCTACTCTCAGGAGTATGAGTCCACTACCGTGCTGCACACCGCTCATGGTGTTGGAGTGACCATCGAGATGGCAGTCCACGATGCGGCTCATGCTGCTCTGACACGTCTTCGTGGAGAGTATCAGGCATTGGACACTTCCCCTTTCAGGCACATTCCTATCGCATCTGACGTTGGTGCGGAGGGATACTACACTGCCGCCTACTCCACCGTCACCCGAGAGCCTTTCCACCATCAGCGCCTGGTTCTGCATGCTGATGGGCTGGACCGAGCTAACAGAGCTCTTCGCCACGAGTTGTACACCACTCGTCAGCACCTTTACAGGGCTCTGACGCGGTTGCACCCCTTTGTCCGGTCTGGACAGCTTCCGCGTTCTGCGATCTACCCAGCCAGGACCGTGATGCCCCACGGTGTCGGATGG
The DNA here is from genome assembly GCF_002162155.2 of Triticum dicoccoides. Lineage (NCBI taxonomy): Eukaryota > Viridiplantae > Streptophyta > Magnoliopsida > Poales > Poaceae > Triticum > Triticum dicoccoides. Next base: position 408,463,651 of record NC_041388.1, on the reverse strand, counting down.
CCAGAGGTGGGAGGCTACTCTCCCGCACTTGGTCCTCTTCTGCCACCTGAGCGTCGGGTTCTACACCAGAGTATCCGCGGCCCCCAGGCCACTGACGTGGAGGACTATCCGTTGCCTCACTACCAGCTGTCAGGTTACAGCTACCTTCACAGTACCTCCTGGGACTGATGTAGTCTTGCTCATTAGTCTTAGATGCACTCGCGAGCCTGCGTGCCGCCTATGATGACTTAATATATGTACTGAACTCTATGTCTGACCCCTTTTGTAAGTTATGCCGACTATCTATGTGGTATCTGTCGTGCTCCTTTTATTATGCATGTTTCATCATGAATGACTCTTGTCTAAGCAAATTTCTCAATACTGAACTACCCCTGTTGTATATTAGCAGGATGGTTAGACCAGCTGGTCGTGGTCGTGGTGGCAACTTCCCACCACCGCCTGAGTACATGGCTGGTATGATCCAACAGCTTGAGATGAATCGCCAGTTCATGGAAAACATGATGGCTCAGTTTCCTCGCCCCAATATGAACCAGCATCCAAACACAACAACTCTGCAGGATTTCATACGCCTCAACCCAAGTGTGTACCGCAGCTCAACCCAGCCGCTGGATGCTGATGACTGGCTCCGTGACATCACCTATGAGATGGAGTCTGCTGATGTAGCCCCTGCCAGCTATGTCACTTTTGCTTCCTTCTTCCTGAAGGGACCCACAGCGCAATGGTGGGACAGCCACAGGCGTACTCTGCCAGTTGGAACAATCATCACCTGGCCAGACTTCCAGGCTGCCTTCCGTGCCCGCTTCATTCCTCAGGGAATCATGGACAGGAAGAAGCGTGAGTTTCGCAACCTCACCCAAGGCAACAAGACTGTTGAAGCTTATCAGCGGGAGTTTCTGGACTTATCCCGCTATGCTGAAGAAGACGTTGCAACTGATGCTCGCAGACAGGAGAAGTTCCGTGAAGGCCTTCAAGCTGACATCAAGCTCACACTTCTAGTGCATGACTTTGCCGATTTCGCCACCTTGGTGAACAAGGCCATCAATGTAGAGACTGGTCTGCAAGAATACCAGAGCTCTCAAAGGCGCAACCGTGACACGGGCTCATCTTCGGGCCCGCCCTCGCAGAAGCGTAAGATATGGATCCCGAACAGCATGTACCGTCCAACTGCACCTGCCCCAAGGCAGTCTTATGCTGCACCTCGTCTGCCGGCTGCTCCAACCAGGCAGCCGAGGCTTCCAGCTCCACCACCCCAAGCTCCTGTTCCTACCCCCGAGAATGGGTTGTGCTTCAGGTGCGGACAACCAGGGCACCGTGCTAGGGAATGCAACCAGAAACAGAATCAACTGGCCCTTCCAGCAACTGGCCGTGGTAACAACCAGGCCCGCAACAACAATGCCAAGTCTTATGGCCGTGTTCATGCCAACCACATTGATCTGAATGAAGCTCAAGACCAGCCTGCTACTGTGATGGGTACACTCCTCGTAAATTCAGTACCAGCATCTGTTTTATTTGATACAGGAGCATCGCATTCATTCATGTCAGAAGATTTTGCATTCATGCATGGCATTAAAAGTGAAGACATGAACGCTTCTCTGTTAGTGCACACCCCTGCGGGCCAATGTCGAACCTCCATGATTTGCAACGACGTCCCTGTAGAAATTGAAGGACTGGAATTCCTTGTCTCTCCCATCGTACTGAAGTCCTGTAGCATTGATCTCATTCTGGGAATGGATTGGTTAAAGGCGCATACTGCTTCTATCGTTTGCGCCACCAAGACCGTCCATCTGCTACACCCTTCTGATGAAATAATTAGCTACGATGCTCATCTGGTTCGGAATGCCGAGGCCAGACTTTATGCCTTAAACGCATTGAACGCTGCACCACTTGAGGGCATTGAAAACATTCCCGTCGTGCGTGAATTCCTAGACGTATTTCCTGAAGAACTCCCAGGGATTCCCCCTGCTAGAGCTGTCGAATTCGTCATCGACTTGAAACCAGGCACCACTCCTATAGCCAAGAGACCCTACAAGATGCCGCCGCATGAACTCCTTGAGCTTAAGGAGGAAATCGATAAATCTCTTCAAAGTGGTTTCATTCGCCCAAGTTGCTCTCCTTGGGGAGCACCTTCTCTCTTTGTCAAGAAGAAAGATGGGACAAACCGATTGGTCCAAGACTACCGTCCTATAAATCAAGCTACCATTCAGAATAAGTATCCTCTTCCTTGGATCAATGATCTGTATGATCAATTGGCTGGATCATCAGTGTTCTCTAAACTCGACTTGAGGTTGGGTTACCACCAGATCCGTGTTCGTGAGGAAGATATCCCCAAGACCGCATTCGTGACTCGTTATGGTTCATACGAGTACACCGTCATGTCTTTCGGCTTAACCAATGCTCCAGCCACCTTCTCTCGCCTGATGAACTATATATTCATGGATTACCTCGACAAGTTCGTCGTGGTTTATCTGGATGATATTCTGGTATTTTCCAAGAACGAAGAGGAACATGCTGAACATCTTCGCCTCGTGCTGGAAAAGCTACGAGAGCATCAACTTTATGCCAAGTTCTCCAAATGTGAATTCTGGCTTCCCGAAGTAACCTATCTCGGGCATGTCATCTCTAAGGATGGTATTGCCGTCAACCCTGAACGAGTTCAGGCTATTCTCGATTGGACTCCTCCGAAGAACGTTAAGCAAGTCAGAAGTTTTCTCGGTCTCGCCAGCTACTGTCGTCGATTCGTCGAGAACTTCTCCAAGATTGCCAGGCCTCTGACTAACCTGTTGCATAAGGGCGTCAAGTTCCAATGGACAGATAAATGTCAGGAAAGTTTCCAAGCACTCAAGGACAAGTTAACTTCTGCCCCAGTACTAGCTCCTCCTGATACTAAGAAGGACTTCGTCATTTACTGCGACGCTTCCCGTCAAGGACTAGGCTGTGTCCTAATGCAAGAGCGCAAAGTGGTTGCTTATGCCTCTCGGCAATTGCGCCCTCACGAAGAGAACTACCCAGTTCACGACCTCGAGCTTGCTGCTGTTATCCATTCACTAAAACAGTGGCGACATTACCTTCTCGGTAATCGTTGCGAGATCTTCACTGACCACCAAAGTCTGAAGTATCTGTTTACTCAGCCAGACCTGAACCTCCGTCAGCAGAGATGGATGGAGACTGTTGCAGATTTTGATTTGGGTATTTCCTATACACCAGGCAAGGCTAATGTAATGGCTGATGCCTTGAGCCGCAAGTCTTACTGCAACCACCTCCAGGTTCACAAAGTTCAGCCCTCACTTGTTGAAGAATTCAGAAAGCTAAACCTCCATATTGTTCCTCCGGGTGCACTCGCTCCCCCTCCTCCGGAGTTCCGCAAGCTGAATCTCCGTGTTGTTTCCCAGGGTTCTCTCTATACCCTGGCTGTTGAACCCGATCTCGTGGGCACCATAAAGACAATGCAGGGATTTGACTCTGAAGTCTACAAGATTAAGCAAGACCTCAAAGAAGGAAGTCCCTCATCCTTCACTATTGCCGATGATGGCGCCTTGTACTTCAAAGGCCGCCTAGTGGTGCCGTGTAAGAAGGAAAACCTGAATATGACCCAGGAGGTTATGAAAGAAGCTCATGATACGCCTCTTTGTATCCATCCTGGTAGTACGAAGATGTATCAAGACATCCGCCAGAGATTCTGGTGGTCTAACATGAAGCAAGACATTGCTCGTTATGTTGCTGAATGTGACGTTTGCCGTCGTATCAAAGCAGAACACCAAAGGCCTGCTGGAACTCTGCAACCTATATCTATTCCGGAATGGAAATGGGACCATGTCGAGATGGACTTCGTTACTGGATTCCCCAAATCGCAGAAAGGCAATGATGCTATTCTTGTCGTCATTGACCGACTTTCTAAAGTTGCACATTTTCTGGCTGTCAAGGAAACGATCACTGCTAGTCAGCTGGCAAACCTCTACATGACCAGAATTGTCTCGCTTCACGGTATTCCATTGGTTATTAGTTCAGACCGTGGCAGTTTATTCACTTCAAGATTCTGGGCGAGTTTCCAAGAAGCTATGGGCACTCATCTGTCTTTCAGCACTGCTTTTCATCCTCAGTCACAAGGGCAAGTTGAACGTGTCAACCAAGTTCTCGAAGACATGCTTCGAGCTTGTGTTATTTCCTTCGGCAAGAAATGGGAGGAATCTCTTCCGTATGCTGAGTTCTCTTATAATAATAGATATCAAGCTAGTCTGAAGATGGCCCCCTTCGAAGTGTTATATGGACGAAAGTGTCGAACCCCTCTGAACTGGTCAGAAACTGGGGAACGTCCACTCTTTGGTCCGGATATTATCCAACATGCCGAAGAACAAGTCCGCATTATTCGCGAGAATCTCAAGACTGCTCAGTCACGTCAGAAGAGTCAGTATGACCGTCATCATAAAGACATGGTCTATCAACCTGGCGAAAAGGCCTATCTTCGCGTTACACCAATGAAGGGTGCTCACCGCTTCGGGATCAAGGGCAAGCTAGCTCCTCGCTATATTGGCCCATTCACTATTCTGGAAAGGCGGGGAAAAGTGGCATATCAACTGGAGCTTCCGTCGAACCTTTCTCAGGTTCACGATGTGTTCCATGTGTCACAACTCCGCCGTTGCTTCAAGGACCCAATCCGAGCTGTGGATCATGAAGTGCTCGAATTGCAACAGGACCTCTCCTATAAAGAGCATCCGGTCCGCATTCTCGACCAAGCTGAACGCCGCACACGCCAGAAGGCGATCAAGTTCCTCAAGGTCCAGTGGTCGAATCACTCTGAAGACGAAGCCACCTCGGAACGCGAGGATCGCCTGCGTGATGAATACCCCGCACTGTTTCCTTCTACCTCCTAAAATCTCGGGACGAGATTTCTTGTAGTGGAGGAGAATTGTGACGCCCGGATAATTAAGCTACAGTGATTCCCCGCTAATGATGCCACGTCACCACGGTTACTGTGATAAACTCTCGATAGTTCAGAACCGAAACAAATTCAAAATTTAAATAAAAGAAAATAATAAAAGTTTTCAAAAATTAAAACAAAAATGTTCGGTGGTTGCCAAATATTACAAAGATAATTATGGTGTAAGGTTCACAATTTTATAAAATGCCTAAGTGTTTATAGATAGTTAAAAAAAACATAAAAGAAAATAAATAAAAAGAAAACAGAAACAATAAAAAAAAGAGAGAAAAGAAACCCCCTGGGCTTCGGCCCAGCTGACCACAGGCCAACTG
>NC_041388.1:408380562-408456146 GCF_002162155.2 Triticum dicoccoides | reverse complement strand
CCGGGCATGACCCAGGAAAGTGTGTCCGGCCAAATGGGATCGAGCGTGTTGGGTTATGTGGTGCACCCCTGCAGGGAAGTTAATCTATTCGAATAGCCGTGATCTTCGGTAACAGGACGACTTGGAGTTGTACCTTGACCTTATGACAACTAGAACCGGATACGTAATAAAACACACCCTTCCAAGTGCCAGATACAACCGGTGGTCGCTCTACCTCAGGGATATGAGGAGGGGATCGCCGGGTAGGATTATGCTATGAGATGTTACTTGGAGATGCTACTTGGAGGACTTCGACCTACCCTATTCTGCCTGTCGCAAGACGAAGGTGACCAGAAGCGTAGTCTTCGATAAGACTAGCTATCCCCCTCTTATTCTGGCATTCTGCAGTTCAGTCCACTGATATGGCCCTTTACACATATACCCATGCATATGTAGTGTAGTTCCTTGCTTGCGAGTACTTTGGATGAGTACTCACGGTTGCTTTCTCCCCTCTTTTTCCCCCCTTTCCCTTCATTCTGGTTGTCGCAACCAGATGCTGGAGTCCAGGAGCCAGACGCCACCGTCGACGACGACCCCTACTACACCGGAGGTGCCTACTACTACGTGCAGCCCGCTGACAACGACCAGGAGTAGTTAGGAGGATCCCAGGCAGGAGGCCTGCGCCTCTTTCGATCTGTATCCCAGTTTGTGCTAGCCATCTTATGGCAACTTGTTTAACTTATGTCTGTACTCAGATATTGTTGCTTCCGCTGACTCGTCTATGATCGAGCACTTGTATTCGAGCCCTCGAGGCCCCTGGCTTGTATTATGATGCTTGTATGACTTATTTATGTTTTAGAGTTGTGTTGTGATATCTTCCCGTGAGTCCCTGATCTTGATCGTACACATTTGCATGCATGATTAGTGTACGATTGAATCGGGGGCGTCACAAAGTTGTGCGAACTCTTACAGTGGTAGACTAGCAGATATAGGGGAAAATAGGTGTAACGGTCTACCCGATCGTAAGGTGCTAGCGCTTCTCAAAGACTATGTCTCGGTCATCCGTTTCTCAAACACCATGTAGTGCGAGAAATCAAACGGAGGCGATCGAGTCTTGTGGGGGAAAAGTGCGCAAACCTCTGCAGAGTGTATAAACTAATCATGGTTAGCCGTGTCCCCGGTTATGGACATGTTGAGTATCTAGTACTTGGAGTATCATGTGAATCTCATCATGTTACTCTAAAATTAATTTTGTTGGGTTTTGTTTAATGATGATGCTTAATTGGGATTGAGAATGCTGTCAACCATTCTCAATGTTTAACAACTACCATGATAGTTAAATAAAATGTATTCCTTTGCAGTAGGGAAAAATTGGCTTTACGCAAAACTGTAACCATAGAGCTTTCCATCAGCCAAATATGCATATAGAATAGCCTATTTCATTCCATTACTCTCTATGTGTTACTTTTCCAGCATATTCCATGTGCTGACCCATTTCGGGCTGCAACGTTAATGTTGCAGAATTTTCAGAAGACGATTAAGGTGCTTTTAGGTCGTGGTTCTATACTCAGTGATGCCGTTGGAGTTGATGGACTCACTTATCTTCCAAGCCTTCCGCTGTTATCGTTATTAGATGGCCTTAAGCCATATTTATTGTAATAAGTTCTCTTTTGACACACTCGATGTAATAAGTGTGTGATTGCTACTCTGTTATAAATTCTTCAAGTACTGTGTGGTGTCAGCATTACTGATCCAGGGATGACACCTGAGCACAGAGATTGGACCATTTGAGGTCTGGTCGCTACAAGATGGTATCAGAGCACACGCTGACTGTAGGATACGACCACTAAGCTAAAAGACCTAGATCACTACTCACTCTCTTCTCTTTCTGACTTCTCATCTTTTCTACTCTTTTAGGATGACGGATACAAGGAACAAGTTCACACAACCGGATGAAGATACACCCTTTGGACGTCACTTGAAGGAAGTCACTAGATACCTGAACGTAGGAGTACCAAGCTTCACCGGAACCTACAACGCCACTTTACCTGAAGAAGAGCGCTGGATGATTCAAGTTCAAGTTCCAGGAAGGACGTTCATGCCAGTCACTGAGCCCATAGAGTTTTCTTTTGATGCACCAACTTGGGATGTAGGAAAGAGCATGGCAGCTCACATCACCATGGGACGCATTGGAGAAGTCTACCGCAATGATCTCAAGGATACGATCTACCAGGTTTATGGGCGCCGAGATGAGCACTGGGAGATGATCAGCACCAGGAAGGATAGATCAATTGCAGTTTTTATCCAGGAGTTAAACCAGCACATTAGACATCAGGAGAACCAGATGTGCGCCGATATGATAGATATGAAGAAGGCAAAGACAAGAATCAAGGAACTGGAGGAAGAACTCAAGGCTACACATGAAGATTATGAAGAGGAAATTGAAGTACTAGTGGAGAAAAATGACAATCTGATTAAGAAGATTGGAATATTCATGGGAGGCCCTACACCGGTAGAAGAAGACGAGGAACCCAAGGAGATTTGCCCGGAAGACTACATCATCATCGACGACACTGACTCAAATCCAGATGATAGCGATGATGACTATGTTGATGAAGCTGGAGCAGATATCATGGAGTCTGCAAGCGAAGAATATTTCTAGTAGACCAGCAAATCAGTAGTAGTATTCCACCATGTAAATATAGTAGTCCGAGCACTTTTGCGATAGTTAGATCGATTGTATGCCCTTGTTTGATTGATTGAATGAAGTGAATTGTTTGCTTTTGTCTCATGTGCATATGGGTAGTGTTTTCTCTTTAGACCCCCTCTATTCTTAAATCTCATCTTTTCTAAACCCTCAGATGCCTCCGAGACGTGACCCCGAATTTACCTTCCCACCGGAGCTCACTCAGTTGATCCAGCAGCAGAACACATTGATGTAGTTGCTAGTCCAGAACCATAATCAGGGGAACAACAACAACAACCCACCACCACCACCTGTTGATCATTTAGCCCGTTTTCTTAGGCTGAATCCGCTGGTATTTTCCAGTAGCACCAAGCCGATAGTAGCAGATGATTGGCTCCGTAAGAGAGCTAGGGAGTTGACCACAACAGGATGCACAGATGCGGAAAAGGTGAAGTTTGCCGCACATCAGCTTGAAGGACCCGCAACATCATGGTGGGAGAATTTCACGGCCACTTTCCCTGTCGACACTGTCACGTGGGACCAGTTTCAGCAGGCTTTTCATACTGCCCATGTTTCAGCAGGAGCTATGGCCATGAAGAAGCGAGAGTTTCGCAACTTGCGCCAAGGAGGACGGACAGTTGGCCAATATGTGGAGGACTTTAGTAAGCTAGCACGTTATGCCCCAGATGACGTTGCTACGGATGCAGCTAAGCAAGAGAAGTTTCTGGAAGGACTGAATGATGAGTTGAGCATGCAGTTGATGGTAGCAACCTTCAACAACTACCAGGAGTTGGTAGATCATGCTCTCATGATTGAAGGGAAGCACAACAAATTGAGAATCGCAAGAGGAAGTATGGACAAGGGAAGTACAATTCAGGTGCTCAGCAGAAGCCACGTTTACCGCTAGACCGGGAGGGCATTTTTAGCATACCCATGGAGGAGGTAGCTCGCACAATCACAATGGCACCAAGAATGGTAATGGGAATGGAGGAAGCAACGGCCAGAACCGCACCAACCCATCGACCCCAGCCAAGAGAGACCTAAGCCAAGTCACTTGTTTTAAGTGCCAGAAGACTGAACATTATGCCAATGAATATCCTGAATCCCAGAATGGAAATGGCAATGGAAGCTCTGGGAAGAAGCCGAACCCTTTCAACAGGGGACAGGTGAACCACGTTAATGTGGAGGAGGTTGAAGAGCAGCCAGATGTAGTAATCGGTAAGTTTTTGGTTAAGTCATTTACTGCACTCGTTCTTTTCGATACTGGTGCATCGCATTCATACATATCAAGGGGATTTGTGGATAAGTATAATCTGCCCACCAAAGTTCTTAGAACACCTATGTTAGTAAGCTCACCAGGAGCGGAGTATATGGCTAGCCAAGGATGTTTTCAAGTGCCATTGAGTATAGGTAGGCATGTGTTTCCCTAGGATTTAATTGTTTTGGAATCACAAGGGTTGGATGTAATTCTGGGGATGGATTGGCTGTCGATGTATGGAGGAAACATCGATTGCGCTAGTAAGTCGATCTTGCTTACCACCCCAGAAGGGAGAAGGATCAAGTATGTATCCCGGCATGTGCAGAAGAGGACTCAAGTAAATTGTCTAACAGGAGTTGTGCAGGAGGAAGTACCAGTAGTGAAGGATTTCCCTGATGTATTTCCAGAAGAGTTGCCAGGCATGCCACCGGATAGAGATATTGAGTTTTTGATTGAGCTTTTGCCAGGCACAGGGCCAATATCAAAGAGACCATATAGGATGCCCGCAAAGGATTTGGTGGAGATTAAGAAGCAGATTAAGGAGTTACTGGATAAAGGTTATATTCGCCCAAGTTCTTCGCCTTGGGGATCGCTAGTACTTCTAGTGGAGAAGAAGGATGGATCGTTAAGGATGGTTGTTGATTATCGAGGATTAAATGAAGTAACCATCAAGAACAAATACCCACTACCGATGATCAATGATCTGTTTGATCGATTGCAAGGAGCTAAGGTATTTTCCAAGATCGATCTGCGATCAGGATACCACCAGTTGAAGATTCGAGAATAGGATATACCTAAGACGGCTTTTACCACCAAGTATGGGCTGTACGAGTATACCGTTATGTCATTTGGTCTGACTAACGAACCTGCATATTTTATGAACATGATGAACAAGGTGTTTATGGAGTTTCTGGATAAGTTCGTCGTAGTGTTCATTGATGATATCCTTGTTTACTTGAAGAATGAAGAGGAGCATAAGGAGCATTTGCGTTTGGTACTTGGTAAGCTTAGAGAACATCAGTTGTATGCCAAGTTTAGCAAATGTGAGTTTTGGTTGAAAGAAGTTGGATTTCTCGGACACGTTATATCCGGAGAAGGTATAGCAGTAGATCCCACTAAGGTTGATACCGTGACACATTGGGAAGCCCCAACAACAGTTGGAGAGATTCGGAGTTTTCTTGGACTGGCAGGATACTACCAGAGATTCATTGAGAATTTCTCAAAGATTGCGAAGCCTATGATGGAGTTGTTGAAAAAGGATACCAAGTTCATATGGACTGAGGAATGTGAGGCCAGTTTCCAGGAGTTGAAGAAACGTTTGGTTACATCACTTGTGTTGATTTTGCCAGATCAGACCAAGGATTATGAGGTGTATTTTGACGCTTCACGTCGAGGACTTGGAGCAGTGCTTATGCAGGAAGGAAGACTATGCCTCACGACAGCTTAAGCCTCACAAGTTAAATTATGCTACGCATGATTTGGAATTAGCAGCCGTAGTGCATGCATTGAAAACTTGGAGACATTTTCTCATTGGAAACCATTGTGAGGTGTACACGGATCATAAGAGTTTGAAGTATATTTTCACGCATAAAGAATTGAACCTCAGGCAAAGGAGATGGTTGGAGCTCATCAAGGATTATGATATGAAATTGCATTATCACCCCGGAAAGGCTAATGTAGTAGCTGACGTGTTGAGCCGTAAAAGCCATGTCAACGCACTAATGACGGGAGATTTACCAAGGGAGTTAGCCGAAAATCTTCGAGAGCTATGTTTGGAAATAGTTTCAAGAGGCTATGTAGCAGCATTGGAGATTCAGTCTACTTTGATGGATAAGATCAGAGAAGCTCAAAAGACCGACAAGGAGATTGCCTCTATAAAAGAGAAAATGAGCAAAGGAAAAGCTAAGGGATTTCGTGAGGATGAGCACAATACCTTATGGTTTGAAGACCGTGTTTATGTGCCAAATGATTCGGAGATCAGGAAGTTAATTCTGCAAGAGGCCCATGATTCACCATATTCGATTCACCCAGGAAATACCAAAATGTATTTTGATTTGAAGGACACCTTCTAGTGCACCGGAATGAAGAAGGATATTGCGGAGTATGTAGCAGTTTGTGATGTATGTCAGAGAGTAAAGGCGGAGCATCAGAAGTCAGCATGATTGCTACAGCCATTGCCGATACCCGAATGGAAGTGGGATAAGTTAGGCATGGATTTTATTACAGGATTGCCTAGAACACGTTCAGGCTATGACTCGATATGGGTTGTAGTCGATCGTTTGACAAAGGTAGCTCATTTCATTCCAGTGAAGACTACCTATACTAGTGCAAAGTTGGCAAAGATATACATGACCAGAATCGTATGTCTGCATGGAGTTCCAAGGAGCATAGTATCAGATAGAGGAACCCAATTTACCTCAAAGTTCTGGAATCAATTGCATGAAACTTTGGGTACCAGACTGGAGTTTAGTACAGCTTTCCGCCCACAGACAGATGGACAAACCGAGAGAGTCAATCAGATTTTGGAGGATATACTGAGAGCTTGTGCGCTAGATTACGGATCTAGTTGGGACGAGAATTTGCCATATGCAGAGTTCTCTTACAACAACAATTATCAATCCAGTTTGAAGATGACCCCTTTCGAAGCCTTGTATGGAAGGAGGTGCAGGACCCCATTGTCTTGGGATGAAATTGAAGACCGCCAGTTGTTTGGACCGGATCTGATAAAGGAGTCTGAACAGAAAGTGAAATTGATTCGCGATAGGCTCAAGGTAGCTCAATCCAGGCAGAAGAGTTATGCAGATTCTAAACGTAAGGAGACAATTTACGAAGTCGGAGACCGAGTTTATCTTCGAGTATCTCCACTTCGAGGAGTTAAGCGCTTTGGAGTTAAGGGAAAGTTAGCGCCACATTTTGTAGGCCCATACAAAGGTTTAGAGCGTATGGGAGAAGTAGCCTATAAGTTGGAATTGCCCGAAGGATTGTCAGGAGTTCATGACGTGTTCCACGTTTCCCAGTTGAAGAAGTGCGATGCAGAGATGGCTGATATACCGCTGAGTGATACAGTGCCACTAGAAGCAATTCAGTTGGATAGTGATTTGACCTATGAGGAGAAACCAGTCAAGATTCTAGAGTATGCCAGTCGAGTCATCCGCGACAAGGTTATCAAGTTTTGCAAAGTTCAGTGGAGCCACCACACGGAGGATGAAGCCACCTGGGAGTGAGAGGAAGAATTGATGAAGGACCGCCCTCACCTATTTTCTAGCCAACCCGAATCTCGAGGGCGAGATTCATCTTAAGGGGGGTAGGTTTGTAACATTCCAAATTTTCAATTTGGAATGTTATACACTAGATCATCATTGCATATCATATTTTATTGCATTTTGGTTGATCCTAGAAAATTCTACGCAACTCAAGGAACCTTGGAGAAAGTTGGGGATTTCGTTATTTTCATATTTGAGTTTTCTCAAATTTTGAAAATACGATCATTTAATTTTATTTATTTTATCTTCAATTATTTCTATTACAAAACTATGAGAGAGGGAATAAAATTACTTTTCCAAAATAAAGAAATATTGAGGATTTAATAAAAAATCAAATAAGATTTTATTTTGGTTTATTTGCTATTTTATTTGAATTAGGGAAAATGCGCGTTTTTCAAAATTGCATTTAGGCCCCTAATAAATGTTCATCCTATGCGGCTTGATTTTTGAAGCCGGGGAAAATTTATTTCGGGATTTTTGGAGTCCGTTTAGTATTCCTTTTTTTTCTGAGCGTAATTATTTAAAAAAAAGTACGAACCGACCTTGGGCCGTAACCGGCCAGGACTCCGCCTGGCCGGGCCTTCAAATAGCGCCGCCGAGGCCCGAGGCCAGCCCAACCGCGCCCCGCCCCCGAAACCCTAACCCTAGGCCGCCGCCACCAGCCGCACCGCTGCCGCCGCCCACCGCCTCGCCGCGCCGCCTCGCCGCCCGCGCCGCCTCGCCACACCGCCGGATCCGCCACCGCCGGAGGTAGTTTTTCGCCGCCGATTTTTTTAGAAAACCAATCGGTTTTCCGTCGTTTATTTCATTTTTTATTAGTTTTTGTTTTTTTAAATAGATCGGTTTTCCGTTTTATTTAATTAGCGAGTGTTCGTCCGTTCGTTCGTTTTAACGAACGTTCGTCGTTTTTCTCTTTCTCGGATTAAATCCGCGATTTATCTGATCATGATTCGTGGTCAGATTTTCACTTTAGTCTAACTTTTCGCTCATTTATTGGAATCAGGCGATTCAAGCGCCTGGAGTTTCGTCTCGAAACCCTCTTTCTATTTAACCAACTCAAACAAGTTTTTGCCACTATAAAAATTGCCCTAGATCCGGAATAGTAAACGAAGCCTGTTTCTTTTGCCGTTTGTCTTTCGTTGCTTCGCTCGATTTGATTCTTTTTGCCAACCGGAGTTCTTAAGTTGAACTTTCTGGTTAGATCTTTATTCGAGTTTTACTTGTGCATTAGTTGAGTATTTATTGTATGCTTGTTGTTTGCGATAGAGTACCCGGAGTGCACCGCTTGCTACTTCGAGTCGCTAGGTTTTGCGGATCATCAACAATGCAAGTAACACTTTGATCATACTTCCAATTACCCAGTTTTTATTGCATTAGATCAATCCTCACACATTGCATGATTAGGATCTAATTAAATTGTGGGATTGGGAAGTAGTTGAGGGAGTACCTATTTCCTGTTATTATCAAGCCTTTGGGAGTTACTTCTACGTTTGCTTATTATGCCATGCTATACTAGTAGACGTGGATTGGGTGAGTGTATCCATGACAGATGTGAGATTGTTAAATTAATGGTTTATCTAAGGTGGAAACTTAAATACACATCTGGGTGGATTGAGGCACCTGGGTATTCCAGCGATTGCCTGTTTTTTTATGGACCGCCACCCAGGCTCAAAGGGATCATGAGATTATTCATGCTAGAAAGTTCCGTGTGCAGCCACAAGCTACTATGGGCTCTAGCATAGTTGATTAAGTTGTGCGAACTCTTATAGTGGTAGACTAGCAGATGTAGGGGAAAGTAGGTGTAATGGTCTACCCGATCGTAAGGTGCTAGCGCTTCTGAAAGACTATGTCTCGGTCATCCGTTTCTCAAACACCATGTAGTGCGAGAAATCAAACAGAGGCGATTGAGTCTTGTGGGGAAAAGTGTGCAAACCTCTGTAGAGTGTATAAACTAATCATGGTTAGCCGTATCCCCAGTTATGGACATCTTGAGTATCTAGTACTTGGATTATCATGTGAATCTCATCATGTTACTCTAAAATTAATTTTGTTGGGTTTTGTTTAATGATGATGCTTAATTGGGATTGAGAATGCTGTCAACCATTCTCAATGTTTAACAACTACCATGATAGTTAAATAAAATGTATTCCTTTGCAGTAGGGAAAAATTGGCTTTACGCAAAACTGTAACCATATAGCTTTCCACTAGCCAAATATGCATATAGAATAGCCTATTTCATTCCATTACTCTCTATGTGTTACTTTGCCAGCATATTCCATGTGCTGACCCGTTTCGGGCTGCAATGTTAATGTTGCAGACTTTTCAGATGACGATTAAGGTGCTTTTAGGTCGTGGTTCTATACTTAGTGATGCCATTGGAGTTGATGGACTCACTTATCTTCCAAGCCTTTCGCTGTTATCGTTATTAGATGGCCTTAAGCCATATTTATTGTAATAAGTTCTCTTTTGAGACACTTGATGTAATAAGTGTGTGATTGTTACTCCGTTATAAATCCTTCAAGTACTGTGTGGTGTCAGCATTACTGATCCAGGGATGACACCTGAGCACAGAGATTGGACCGTTTGAGGTCTGGTCGCTACAACTGGCAAACATAGAACCAACAAGCAATAGGATATACCGACCTGTGTATGAGCCTTAGATCGACCAAGAAGGAACCACTCCAGTAGCTCTTCTCCCATCTTCGCAAAAAGCATCTGCCAAGAATAAAGTATACCATGGATTATGGTAAAACATATTTATTCAAACTTAAACAAGGAATCTAGTAAAGGATATTTACATTACCTTGAACATTTGGCCATGCATTTCTGTTTTCCTTTTTAGACTCTGCACGATGTAGTTGTTCATTCTCTTGGATAGCATTCCTGTAAGCAATGGAAAAAATGATTTCAGATTTGTTGCCCTAGCGGCGGAAAGAACAACAACTTTCTTCACAACACCAGATGCAATCCCTACACGGCCATGAGGCATTCCACCTGATGTGTTGTACAATACCCTTTCATCCAAATCCATGTCCTGCCAATTCTCAGGATATGCTACCTTCATAGAAGTAGAATAATCATCCTAGAACAACAACAATAAACTCATGTTGCATATAAATGACAAGATAACACAAAGAAGGGATAGGAGACGTAATCTACAAGGTGTTTTTGTGCTTTCTGGCTGCTGATTGCACCACTATTACCATTTTCATCGAGGTTTTTCATACCAGCTTTCATTGCATCGTATGTATTTATTATGGTGGCCTTCACAGTTCCAAACTTATGTTCCTACAAGTGCAAACAAATAGTTAAGTGAAAGCATGATACAACCACTAAAGATAAATTGTAGTGAAATGTATATTCAGTTCATGTCTTACCAAAAATTCCCTATACTCCGTGAATGGTCATGAACCTCCACGATTTTGAGCAACATCTTCAGATTGCAAGCGGGATTTTTGGCCTCCGCACCTTGCTTCCTTGAACTCTTTTAAGCACCAATAACTACAAATGTGAGGCCATATAGTAGGACTAAACCAAACAACTCTGCTAGCTAAGTATTGTTCTAAGTAAGTTCCCTTGCACATGCCAGCGTGTCATCAAGCTCCTCTCCTTGGTCATCATAATATATCTTGACTGCATCCACATGAGCTTGGTACAAGTTGTCTTTCACTTTCCTCCTCACATAGCTTTCTAAAATACGATCAACCTCCACCCTATTTGACTCGGCAACTTCAAAGCAACGCTAATAGGACAAACACAATATGAATTAGACATGTACTACTGTTACTTGATGCGAAGTTGAAGTACATTTTACTCACCCAAAATTCTTGCTTCACCCGGTCAACATTGGAAACACCTTCATCATCATGCACAAGATAGTAGTCCTCCCATTCTAGTGTTGGGTGGCTTCTAATTACACCACTATCGTCCATGTACTTATGGATACTCCCGTTTGAGAATGACTCCCAACTGTGATCATATTTGTATCTATTGGGAATGCCACCAAGATGTTTAAATTGCCTATACATAATGCAAGCAAGATGTTTTAACCTTTTTCTAGAGATAAAATTAATATATGTTAACAGATTTCCAACTAGCTCTTTTACAGGCATATGGCCTATATGGCAGCAATGTGATAAGTAGGTGTTACACTAAATTTTAATGCTTCAGGAAAGAATGGATAGAAGTAATTAATACTTGTGTTTCACCATTAGGTTCAACTTGGACCTTGCGACCATTAGGAGGCATTCTTAGCGAGGTCCTTGCTCTCTTTGCCCTTCCCCTCTTCTTTGGAATTGCTTTGCGGGCATTGATTGTTTGGCGACCACTCAAGTTATTGTTGCCAGCATTGGTCCTTTGGGGGGCATTGTCACCTGGGTCACTACCATCACAGTGGGTCCTTTGGGAGTTGCCACCATTAGAGTTGGTGCAACTACCATTTGAGTTGCTAGCAGCCTTGTGACATAATCTGGTGTGGCGAATTGTGCCGGTCATCTTGCATGATTACATTTAGACATTAGATCTAGTGGATCACTAATATATATAATTAATTGCTAGTAGTAAACATAATGAAACTTACACAAAATATTACAACAAACAACTCAGATTTAGAAGCACGAAGTTAGAAATCGTTTGGGTCATAAGATGGGGTTTCATGCTCGAGGTCATCGTCTACTTCATCATATTCATCGGCATCCTCACTGTTGCTAACTTGTACACCTTTTTGCTGCTTCTTTAACCGTTCCAGATCCGTCATATCAGTAATCTCAGTCTCATGTGATATCAATGATGTCGTAACTTCTAGGTCAATCCCTAAGTCTATCAGAAAGGTGCCTTCCAAACCATCTTCTTGGTAGAAAAACACGTAATCTCTTGGTCCTTCATCATTGCTTCCATTAGGAGGAATATATCCATGTGGAGGAACATGATACGCAATCGACCAACGCAATAGATCTGGTCTGGTCTTACAAGCGTACGACAGATAATATACTTGACTGACTTGACTTCCCAAGACAAATGGATCAAAATTTGACAGCCGAGATGTGTGTTTAACCTTCACCAAGCCCAACTTCTTAGTCCGTTTAAGTCCATCAGGTGTAGGGTCAAACTAGTGCCAATCAAATAAAACTAACTCGAGTTGAATGCTTCCATCCCAAGTTATTTTGAAGATGTCTTTAACCACACCATAGTACTCGAGCACATTGTGCTTTCATCAAAAGAAGACACACACACCAGTATCGATTGTTGATAATCTAATTGCTCACTTCCATACGACTCTGACCGGAACCTATACCCACTGACATCATAGATGCCATACCTTCTAACTTTACTACGAAATTCATAAGACATTTGGCGCAAAACATTGTGAATATTAGATGATTCCATACACTGCAAGGAATAGGTACTTTTGTCAGTGCTAAATGAGTTTTGAGGCTAACAATAGTTGAGTTTCATATGTCCAGGAACATTACATGAGTTCTAAATCAATCAAAAAATCCGGACCGCAGCCTAATTTCCAACCATTTAATCTCAACTCACGAATTTGCTGGGTTTGGTTGTGCTCTTCCATTGTTCTTTATCAAATTGCGTGTCAATAAAAATGTTGGTATTAGTTGTGTAATAGAAAATTAAAAACTAAAGAGTTAGAATTATCTAACTTGAATAGGTACTTGAAGAAATTATCCATCTCTGGTATGTTGGTTAATATATATAGGAGAGAAATCTTGTACTCCTCTCTTGTAAGAGTATGATATGCCCAAGGGCTAACACATTGTTCGAAGCATCGAAATATATCAAGATCACATGCAAGGGCAAACGAAGAGGCGCCATCATCATATCAAGGTGCCTTATTTCTAACTGAATGGACTTTAGGATTGAAGTATAATGATAAAAAATTGTGGTCTCCTCAATTAGATAAGCTTCAACAGTAGAACCCTAACGCGAGCCTTATTACGCACTTTTGGTTTAAGATTTCCAATGCATCTACATGTACATATCAACAACTTTGGATTAAAAATATAAACATACACATAGTATTTTATATGATAAACTAATGAGTAGTTTCATATTTACCTCTCATAGAGGTACATCCATCAAGATAGAACAGGGCCTCCTAGTCGAGCCTCATAGGGAGGATGTATGATTAAATGTTGCATGCGATTAAAGAAATGAGGAGGGAAGATCTTCTCTAATTTGCAAAGAAGAAGATCAAAATTCTCTTCCATTGAATGCACAACATCCTTGCTAAGTTGTTTTGAACACAATTGCCTATAGAAAAAAACTTAGCTTGGCCGAACACAACCATATATCCTTAGGAAGGAAGCCATAGAAGGCAGCAAGGAGCAAGCGCTCAATAAAGATATGGTACTCATGACTTCTTGGGCCAAAGACTTTTCTTTGAAACAAGTTAACTCCACGTGATATGTTCGTTGCATATCCATCAGGAAACTTTAGTTCTCGGCACCATTTGAGAACGGTTATAGTGTTGTCCTTACCAATGCAAAATGCTGCCATTGACTTAAACCACTTTCCATTGTTCTTAAGCTTCAAATGTATATTAGGACGTTAAAAAATGTCAGCTAAATCTTATTTTGCCTTCACATTATCTTTAGATTTGCTAGGTATATCCAAGCATGTGTTCCATATAGCTTCAACCACATTTTTTCATTGTGCATCACATCAATGTTGTGTGGGAGCTTTAACTTAGGGAAGTACTCAAGTTGGGAAAATCAGTTTATGTGGGTCCAATTGTGCAACTTGCCATAGTTTTTTGTATCAGCTTGATGACCCACAAGTATAGGGGGTCAATCTGAAAGCGCAGGTTATCTCCCAGAGGGGGGGAGTGAATGAGAGATTTTTAGAAATTCTTCAAACTCTAAAGAATTTAACAAAGATCAGAGTGAATAAATAGAAATGCAAGGGAAATTAAGTCATCAAAGAATCATAGTACATGCAATAAAGATACGTAAGAGTGAAGAACATGCAATCATACAATCATACAAGCATGAAGAATATGAACTGAGGAAATGAAAGATAGTATGGTGAAATATTTCAGATCAAATTCGTCAGAGCATGGATCACAAATTCTTCAACAACGGAATAATGTAAGAGAGGGTTGAGGAATTTGAAACCAGGTTGGCTCGATGAAGACAATGGAATTTCGTAGACCAGTTCCAGTTCTCGCATCAACTATACGTCTCGTTGAGGCGTCTGAGTCGCAACTCAGAGGACACATAGTCCTCACCCGTATTCCTCTTGAGCTATGGTCACTTAGTCCTCACCCAATCACTCGTGGTAAGTCTTCAAGGTATACAACCAAAACCTTCATAGACTAGTTCATCGGCAAACCACAATGACTCTTGGTGTACTCAGAACTTGACGCCTAACCGTTTGGAAGAATGACAGTCTTCAAAGGTAACAAGCGTCGGATCACATAGATCAATCTCTTCAGTGGTGCTTGATATGTCCATTTTGCATCATGTTTTCTTACTATTATTTATAATGTTTTTATCCATAATAATGCTTTCTCGAGTAATTCTAATGCCTTTCTCTCATAATATGCAAGGTATACACAAAGAGGGAGAATTCCGGCAGCGGGAAATCTGGACCTGGAAAAGCTACGTCATGCCACCTATTCTGCACAACTCCAAATGAGCTGGAACTTCATGGAGAATTTTTATGGAATATATGAGGAATATTGGAGCCAATAAGTACCAGAGGGGGGCCACCAGGTGGGCACAAACCACATGGGCGCTCCAGGGACAAGTCAAGCAATCATCACATGATTCAAGCAAGCATGCAAAGAGTATATTGGCAGCAGAAAGTAAAGCATGCAACTTGCAAGAATGTAAAGGGAAGGGTTTGGAGAATTCAAACGCTATTGGAGACACGGATGTTTTTCCCGTGGTTCGGATAGGTGGTGCTATCCTACATCCACGTTGATGGAGACTTCAACCCATGAAGGGTAACGGTTGCGCGAGTCCACGGAGGGCTCCACCCACAAAGGGTAATGGTTGCGCGAGTCCATGGAGGGCTCCACCCACGAAGGGTCCACGAAGAAGCAACCACCCACGAAGGGTCCATGAAGAAGCAACCTTGTCTATCCCACCATGGCCATCGCCCACGAAGGACTTGCCTCACTAGCGGTAGATCTTCACGAAGTAGGCGATCTCCTTGCCCTTACAAACTCCTTGGTTCAACTCCACAATCTTGTCGGAGGCTCCCAAGTGACACCTAGCCAATCTAGGAGACACCACTCTCCAAGAAGTAACAAATGGTGTGTAGGTAATGAACTCCTTGCTCTTGTGCTTCAAATGATAGTCTCCCCAACACTCAACTCTCTCTCATAGGATTTGGATTTTGTGGAAAGAAGATTTGAGTGGAAAGCAACTTGGGGAAGGCTAGAGATCAAGATTCATATGGTAGGAATGGAATATCTTGGTCTCAACACATGAGTAGGTGGTTCTCTCTCAGAACATATGAGTTGGAATTGTGTATGTGTTCTGATGGCTCTCTCCACGAATGAAGAGGAGGTGGAGGGGTATATATAGCCTCCACACAAAATCCAACCGTTACACACAGTTTTCCAATCTCGGTGGGACCGAATCAACAAACTCGGTCGGACCGAAAAGGTAAACCTAGTGACCGTTAGAGATTTTCGGTGGGACTGACATACAACTCGGTAGGACCGATATGGTTAGGGTTTGGGCATAACGTAATCTCGGTGAGACCGATTACACAAACTCGGTGAGACCGAGTTTGGTAATAAGCTAACCAGAGAGTTGGTTAGGCAAACTCGGTGGGACCGATTTGCTCTTTCGGTGAGACCGAAAAGTTACAAAAGGGAAACACAGAGTTTACATTGCAATCTCGGTGTGACCGATTCGCTCTTTCGGTGAGACCGAAAAGTTACGAAAGGGAAACAGAGAGTTTGCAATCCCATCTCGGTGAGACCGAGATCCCTATCGGTAGAACCGAATTGCTAGGGTTTGGCAGTGGCTTATGACAAGTGAAACTCGGTGGCGCCGGATAGAAAGAATCGGTAGGACCGAGTTTGGCTTAGGGTTTAGGTCATATTTGGAGATGGGAAAGTAGTTGAGGGTTTTGGAGCATATCACTAAGCACATGAAGCAAGAGGCTCATTAAGCAACACCTCATCCCTCCTTGATAGTATTGGCTTTTCCTAAAGACTCAATGTGATCTTGGATCACTAAAATATAAAATGAAGAGTCTTGAGCTTTTGAGCTTGAGCCAATCCTTTGTCCTTAGCATTTTGGGGGTTCCACTTTCACATCCATGCCATGCCAATCATTAAGCTTTCCTGAAATAGTCATCTTGGGATAGCATTAGCTTAATGAGCTATATGTTGTTATGAATTACCAAAACCACCTAGGGATAGTTGCACTTTCAAAGTGACTATATGAAATTCCCGTGTACCCTCAAGAATGCTTTGCTTATCATAAGAGACCGTTTTGGCCTGTCCTTTGCCTCAAAAGGATTGGGCTACCTTGCTGCACTTTTGTTACTACTATCGTTACTTGCTCGTTACAAATTATCTTGCTATCAAACTACTCTGCTACTTACAATTTTAGCACTTGCAGACATTACCTTGCTGAAAACCACTTGTCATTTTCTTCTGCTCCTCGTTGGGTTCGACACTCTTACTTGTCAAAAAGAGCTACAATTGATCCCCTATACTTGGGGGTCATCAAGGGTATTTGCCGGCGCCGTTGCCGGGGAGTGAAGCGCCTTTGGTAAGTGGACTTTGATAAGGAAACATTTATATAGTGTGCTGAAATTTATTGTCATTTGTTACTATGGAATACAATCCTTTGAGGGGTTTGTTTGGGGTATCTTCACCTCTTACGGAACCATAATTAGTTACCCCTCAACCTACTACACCTACTGAAAATATTGAATATGAAATTCCTTCGGGTGTGATAGAACAACTGCTGGCTAATCCTTATGCAGGAGATGGAACCAAACATCCTTATATGCACTTGATATATGTAGAACAAATTTGTGGATTGTTTAAGCTTGCAGGTTTACCCAGGGATGAATTTATGAAAAAGGTTTTCCCTTTATCTTTGAAGGGTAAATCATTGGCATGGTATAGGCTATGCGATGATATTGGATCTTGTAATTGGAATCGTTTGAAATTGGAGTTCCACCAAAGAAAAATCATATGCATCTCGTTCATCGTGATCGGAATTATATATATAATTTTTGGCCTCGTGAAGGAGAAAGTATCTCTCTAGCTTGGGGGAGGCTTAAGTCAATGTTATATTCATGCCCCAATCATGAGCTCTCAAGATAAATTATTATCCATAAGTTTTATGCTCGGCTTTCTCGTAATGATCAAACCATGCTTGATACTTCTTGTGCTGGTTCTTTTATGAAGAGGACTATTGAATTCCGGTGGGATATTTTGGAAAGAATTAAATGCAACTCAGAAGATT
This sequence comes from Triticum dicoccoides, assembly GCF_002162155.2. Classification (NCBI taxonomy): domain Eukaryota; kingdom Viridiplantae; phylum Streptophyta; class Magnoliopsida; order Poales; family Poaceae; genus Triticum; species Triticum dicoccoides. Next base: position 408,438,503 of record NC_041388.1, on the reverse strand, counting down.
GGGAACTCAACAAAGGTAAAGAGTCAGGTATTAAACTTAAGTATGATTGTGTTAAATCTTTTATGGATACCGATGCTTTTCAAAAGTTTAGCACTAAATATGGACTTGACTCTAAGATAGTAGCCTCCTTTTGTGAATCATTTGCTACTCATGTTGAACTCCCTAAAGAGAAGTGGTTTAAATATCACCCACCTATTAAATAAGAAACTAAAGAAGCGGTACCGGTTAAAGAAGAAACTATACTTTATAATGTTGATCTAGTTGTTCCTTCTGCTTATATAGAGAAACCACCTTTCCCTGTTAGGATAAAGGAACATGCTAAAGTTTCAACTGGGGTTAACAAAAGCTATATTAGAACACCTAAACCTGATGAACAAATTAAAATACAATCTAGTATTGCTATGGTTAAAGATCTATTGGAAGAAGATATGGATGGTCATGTTATTTACTTCTGTGAAGAAGCTGCTAGAATTGCATAACCTGATAAAAAGGATAAACATAGACCTGGTGTTGGCATGCCCGTTGTCTCAGTTAAAATAGGAGATCATTGTTATCATGGTTTATGTGACATAGGTGCTAGCATGAGTGCTATTCCCCACACCTTATATCAAGAAATTATGAATGACATAGCACCTACAGAAATAGAAGACATAGATGTTACTATTAAACTTGCTAATAGAGACACAATATCACCAATTGGGATTGTTAGAGATGTTAAAGTCTTGTGTGGGAAAATTAAATACCCTACTGATTTTCTTGTTCTTGGTTCCCCACAAGATGACTTTTGTCCCATTATCTTTGGTAGACCTTTCTTGAACATCGTTAATTCTAGAATAGATTGTGAGAAGCAAACTGTCGGTGTTAGCTTTGGTGATGAGTCTCATGAATTTAATTTTTCAAGTTTAGTAGAAAGCTGCATGAAAAAGAATTGCCTAGTAAGGATGAATTAATTGGCCTTGCTTCTATTGCTGTACCACCTACTGATCCTTTAGAACAATATTTGCTAGACCATGAATATTGATTTACATATGCATGAAATAAATGAAATAGATAACATTTTCTTTGAACAATGTCCTCTGTTTAAACACAATTTGCCTATTGAAACTCTAGGTGGTCCTCCTCCATGATAACCCAAAAGTATAGGGGATCACAACAGTTTTCGAGGGTAGAGTATTCAACCCAAATTTATTGATTCGACACAAGGGGAGCCAAAGAATATTCTCAAGTATTAGCAGTTGAGTTGTCAATTCAACCACACCTGGAAGACTTAATATCTGCAGCAAAGTTTTTAGTAGCAAAGTAGTATGGAAGTGACGGTAATAGTGGCAAAAGTAACAGTAGTAGTTTTTGTAGCAATCATAACAGTGGCAACGGAAAAGTAACTAAGCAAAGATCAATATGTGAAAAGCTCGTAGGCAATGGATCAATGATGGATAATTATGTCGGATGCGATTCCTCATGCAACAGTTATAACATAGGGTGACACAGAACTAGCTCCAGTTCATCAATGTAATGTAGGCATGTATTCCGAACATAGTCATACGTGCTTATGGAAAAGAACTTGCATGACATCTTTTGTCCTCCCGTGGCAGCGGGGTCCAATTGGAAACTAAGGGATATTAAGGCCTCCTTTTAATAGAGTACCGGACCAAAGCATTAACACTTAGTGAATACATGAACTCCTCAAACTACGATGATCACTGCGAGTGGTCCCGATTATTGTCACTTCGGGGTTGCCGGATCATAACACATAGTAGGTGACTATTGACTTGCAAGATAGGATCAAGAACTCACATATATTCATGAAAACATAATAGGTTCAGATCTGAAATCATGGCACTCGGGCCCTAGTGACCAGCATTAAGCATAACAAAGTCATGGCAACATCAATCTTAGAACATAATGGATACTAGGGATCAAACCCTAATAAAACTAACTCGATTACATGGTAAATCTCATCCAACCCATCACCGTCCAGCAAGCCTACGATGAGATTACTCACGCACGGCAGTGAGCATCATGAAATTGGTGATGGAGGATGGTGGATGATGACGATGGCGACGAATTCCCCTCTCCGGAGCCCCGAACGGACTCCAGATCAGCCCTCCCGAGGAAGATTAGGGCTTGGCGGTGGCTCCGTATTGTAAAACGCGATGAATCCTTCTCTCTATTTTTTTTCTCCCCGAAAGTGAATATATGGAGTTGGGGTTGGGGTTGAGGTCGGTGGAGTCCCGGGGGGCCCACGAGGCAGGGGGCGCGCCCCAGGGGGCGCGCCCCAGGGGGCGCCCTGCACCCTCGTGGATAGGGTGAGGGACCCCTGATGCTGATTCTTTCGCTAGTATTTTTCATTAATTCCAAAACGTGTCTCCGTGGATTTTCAGGTCATTCCGAGAACTTTTATTTCTGCACAAAAATAACATCATGGCAGTTCTGCTGAAAACAACGTCAGTCCGGGTTAGCTCCATTCAAATCATGCAAGTTAGAGTCCAAAACAAGGGAAAAGGTGTTTGGAAAAGTAGACACGTTGGAGACGTATCAACTCCCCCAAGCTTAAACCTTTGCTTGTCCTCAAGCAATTCAGTTGACAAACTGAAAGTGATAAAGAAAAACTTTTACAAACTCTGTTTGATCTTCTTGTTGCAAATATGTAAAGCCAGCATTCAAGTTTTTAGCAAAGATTATGAACTAACCATATTCACAATAACATTTAGGTCTCATGTTTACTCATATCAATGGCATAATCAACTAGCGAGCAATAATAATAAATCTCATATGACAATACTTTCTCAAAATCATCATAACATGGTATAAAAAGATGGTATCTCACTAGCCCTTTCTGAGACCGCAAAACATAAATGCAGAGCACGCCTGAAGATCAAGGACTGACTAGACATTGTAATTCATGGTAAAAGAGATCCAGTCACAGTCATACCCAATGTAAATTAATAGCAATGCATGCGAGTGACAGCGGTGCTCTCCAACTAGTGCTTTTTAATAAGAGGATGATGACTCAACATAAAAATAAATAGATAGGCCCTTCGCAGATGGAAGCAGGAATTTGCAGAGGTGCCAGAGCTGGAATTTACAAACAGAGATAAATAATATTTTGAGTGGCATACTTTCATTGTCAACATAACAACCAAGAGATCTCTATATCTTCCATGCTACACACATTATAAGCGGTTCCCAAACAGAATGGTAACGTTTATACTCCCCCACCACCAACAAACATCAATCCATGGCTTGTCTGAAACAACGGGTGCCGTCCAACTAACAACAATCCTGGGGGAGTTTTGTTTGCAATTATTTTGATTTGATTTGAGCATGGGACTGGGCATCCCGGTTACCGGCCATTTTCTCGTGAATGATGAGCGGAGTCCACTCATCATGAGAATAACCCACCTAGCATGGAAGATATAGACAGCCCTAGTTGATACATGAGCTATTCAAGCATACAAAACGGAATTTCATTTGAAGGTTTAGAGTTTGGCACATACAAATTAACTTGGAACAACAGGTAAATACCGCATATAGGAAGGTATGGTGGACTCATATGGAATAACTTTGGGGTTTATGGAAGTGGATGCACAAGCAGTATTCCCGCTTAGTACAAGTGAAGGCTAGAACGAGACTGGGAAGCGACCAACTAGAGAGCGACAACAGTCATGAACATGCATTAAGATTAATCAATAATGAGTGCAACCATGAGTAGGATATAAATCACCGTGAACATAAATATCGTGGAGGCTATGTTGATTTTGTTTCAACTACATGCGTGAACATGTGCCAAGTCAAGCCACTCGAATTGTTCAAAGGAGGATATCACCCTATCATACCACATCACAACCATTTTAATAGCATGTTGGCATGCAAGGTAAACCATTATAAACTCCTAGCTAATTAAGCATGGCATGGGCAACTATAATATCTAATTGTGATTGCAAACATGTTCCATTCATAATAGGCTGAATTAGGAACGATGAACTAATCATATTTACGAAAACAAGATAGGTCGAGTTCATACCAGATTCTCTCATCTCATTCAGTCCATCATATATCGTCATTATTGCCTTTCACTCGCACGACCAAACGGTGTGGATAATAATAATAGTGCACGTGCATTGGACTAAGCTAGAATCTACAAGCATTTTATACAAGGGAGAAGACAAGGTAATATGGGCTCTTGGTTAAATCAACAATAATGCATATGAGAGCCACTCAACATTTTCATCATGGTCTTCTCTTCTCGACCCCCAAAGAATAAGAAAAGAAATAAAACTATTTACACGAGAAAGCTCCCAACAAGTAAAAGAAGAACGAGAAATATTTTTGGGTTTTCTTTTAATTACTACTATTACAGGCATGGAAAGTAAACTAGCTAAAAGCTACAACTAAATTTTTTGGCTTTTGTTAAGGTTTTTCAAGCACACAAGAAGAAGGCTTAGAAAGGAAAATAAACTAGCATGGATAGTACAATGAAAAAGTATGAGCACCGACAACTAGAATGAATGTGTGAACATGAATGTAATGTTGGTGAGGAATACGTACTCCCCCAAGCTAAGGCTTTTGCCCTAAGTTGGTCTATGCCCACGGATCGAAGCTACTCTCTCCGGTGTACTGAGATGCAATAGCTACTGCCTGAAGAGCTGCAGCTTGGAGGCGAGCTGCCTCCGTCCTCCTCTCATACTCATTCGCCTCCTTCCTGGTTATAACATATCTCCTTTTGCCTGAAAGTTAAAGAAAGTAGGAGCAGGGAGGGCAACATGGACAGTGCGCTATCTGCCAAAGATTAGTCGGTACTGGAGGAACTATTCATTCCTCTCAAGAAACTGATGGCGAACCATAGCACTATAATCTAGATAAGCAGGAGGCAACTCCACATCATTTCCATGTATGGGTACACCAAGATAATTAGCTACACGAGTTGCATAAATTCCACCAAACAAATATCCACTTGTAACATTAAGATGCAACCTTCGTGCAACAGTGGCCCCTAAGTTATATTGTTTATCACCTAATACCGTACTCTTGAGGACACTAAGATCTGGAACGCACATGTGACAAGCCTCATCTTTACCGTTAATGCATCTACCTATAAAGAGAGAAAAATAATGTATGGAAGGGAAATGAATGCTCCCTATGGTTGCTTGTGTGATTTCCGTAGATTCCCCCACCGTGATACTAGCAAGAAAGTCTTTATATTCAGATTTGCGAGGTTCACTAACATTGCCCCACTGCGGGAGTTTACAAGCAGTATTAAAATCTTCTAGGTCCATGGTATATGATTTATCGTAAAGATCAAATAAAACAGTGTGAGAATTGCGCGAGGATGTAAATTTAAACCTACTCACAAAGGAATCAGTTAGGTAGTGGTACTGTAGGAACTTATCTGACACGAAGTCCTCAAGATCAGCATTACGCACATATGCGTCAAATTTATCCTTGATGCCTGCCTGGACCATAAACTCCTCTGACGGCCATTCACAAGGCCGCACTTGAGCTTCCCTCGGTGGTTCATCGTCCGACTCATGTATCGCGAGCCTTGGTTCTTTCTTCCTTGAGGAACCACCATGGTACATTTTCCTATGCATTTTTCTTTCTCTGAAAAATTTCAGAAATTTTAGTGACTCAAAATAAAAGTGAACCAAACTCAACAAGATTGATAGCAACTACTACCACAGATGCCTAGAGGCTATATCATGCATTAAACTACTTTTGACCATATAAATTTGTCATGCAAGCTCAAGAACAGGGTCACCTATGCAGAATTTTTTTGCAATAAATAAAGCACTAGAACAAAAACTAATTGGACCATTGGAGGAGTCACATACCGAAGAACAATCCCCCAAAACAGTTTTGTGAATGGAGCTTTGAGCAAAGAGATCGAAAATGGCAGCAAGATGAGCTAGAACACGGGTTTGAGCCATGGGAGGATTTTTCCTGGAGGAAGACGAAGTGAGTGGGTGCTGGAATAAGTGGAGGGGGTCCACGTGGGGCCCACAAGGCAGGGGGCGCACCCCGGGGGGTGGGCGTGCCCTGTGCCCTCGTGGCCAAATGGTGCCCCCCTGGTGTGTTCTCAGTGCCAGAAATTCTTAAATATTTTACAAAAAATCATATTTCATTTTTAGGACATTAGGAGAACTTTTATTTTCGGGGTATTTTTATTGCAAGGATAATTCATAAAACAGACAGAAAATACTATTTTTTCTTTATTTAATCTAAATAACAGAAAGTAAAAGGAGGGTACAGAGAGTTGTGCTTTCTAACTTCAACCATCTCGTGCTCATCAAAAGGAATCCACTAACAAGGTTGATCAAGTCTTGTTAACAAACTCTTTTCGAATAACATGAAACTGGAGAATTTTCGAACAACACTAGGTTACCTCAACGGGGATATGCATGTCCCCAACAATAAGAATATCATATTTCTTCTTGACAGTAGGAAGGGGGAATTCAAAACCTCCAATAGTAACATTGAAAATTTTCCAATAGAATTGATACTGCGGACTTGAGGTTGTTCCCTCGGAAAGTGTACCATATGCTCATTACCATTAACATGAAAAGTGACATGCCTTTGTTGCAATCAACAACAACCCCTGCAGTATTCAAAATGGGTCTACCATGGATAATCGACATACTATCGTCCTTGGTAATATCAAGAATAACAAAGTCCGTTAAAATAGTAACATTTGCAACTACAACGGGCACATCCTCACAGATACCGACATGTATAGCAGTTGATTTATCGGCCATTTGCAAAGATATTTCAGTAGGTGTCAACTTATTCAAATCAAGTCTACGATATAAAGAGAGAGGCATAACACTAACACCGGCTCCAAGATCACATAAAGCAGTTTTAACATAGTATCTTTTAATGGAGCATGGTATACTTTGTACTCTGGGATCTCCTAGTTTCTTTAGTATTCCACCTTTAAAAGTATAATTGGCAAGCATGGTGGAAATTTCAGCTTCCGGTATCTTTCTTTTATTTGTAACAATATCTTTCATATACTTAGCATAAGGATTCATTTTAAGCATATCAGTCAAACGCATACGCAAAAAGATGGGTCTGATCATTTCAGCAAAGCGCTCAAAATCCTCATCATCCTTTTTCTTGGATGGTTTAGGAGGAAAAGGCATGGGTTTCTGAACCCATGGTTCTCTTTCTTGACCGTGCTTCCTAGCAACAAAGTCTCTCTTATCATAACATTGGTTCTTTGATTATGGGTTATCAAGATCAACAGCAGGTTCAATCTCTACATCATTGTTATTGCTAGGTTCAGCATCAACATGAACATCATCATTATCACTAGGTTCATGTTCATTACCAGATTGTGTTTCAACATCAGAAATAGAAATATCATTGGGTTTCTCAGGTGTGTCAACAACAAGTTCACTAGAAGCATGCAAAGTCCTATCATTTTTCTTTTTCTTCTTCTTAGAAGGACTAGGTGCATCAACATTAGTTCTCTGAGAATCTTTCTCAACTATCTCAAGGTGGCCCTCAGGATACAAAGGTTCCTGAGTCATTTTACCCCCTCTAGCCATAACTCTAATGGCATTATCATTTTTCTTATTATTTAATTCATTAAGCAAATCATCTGCTGCTTTAAGCACTTGTTCTACCTGAGTGGTAACCATAGAAGCATGTTTACTAATAAGTTTAAGGTCACCTTTAACTCTAGACATATAATCACTCAAGTGTTCAACCATATACGCATTACGTTTCAGTTGTCCACCAACATAAGCATTGAAGTTTTCTTGTTTAACAATAAAATTATCAAACTCATGCAAGCATTGGCTAGCAGACTTATTACGAGGAATATCACTTTCATTAAATGTAGAGAGAGAATTTACCTTTACTACCCGTGTCGGGTTATTAAAACCATGTATTTCTTCAATAGGTGGTAAATTCTTAACATCTTCAACTTTAATACCCTTTTCTTTCATAGATTTCTTTGCCTCTTGCATATCTTCGGGACTGAGAAATAGAATACCCCTATTCTTTGGAGTTGGCTTAGGAGTTGGTTCAGGAAGTGTCCAATCATTATCATTACTCAATATATTATTCAATAGAAATTCAACTTGCTCAACAGTTCTTTCCCTGAAAACACAACCAGCACAACTATCCAGGTGGTCTCTGGAAGCATCAGTTAGTCCATTATAAAAGATATCAAGCACTTCATTTTTCTTGAGAGGATGATCAGGCAAAGCATTAAGTAATCGGACAAGCCTCCCCAAACTTGTGGGAGAATCTCTTCTTCAATTTGCACAAAATTATATATTTCCCTTAAGGCAACTTGTTTCTTATGAGCAGGAAAATATTTAGCAGAGAAGTAATAAATCATATCCTAGGGACTACGCACACAACCAGGAGCAAGGGAATTAAACCATGTTCTAGCATCACCCTTTAATGAGAACGGAAATAACTTAAGGATATAGTAGTAACAAATTTTTCCTCATGAGTGAATAGGGTGGCTATATCATTCAATTTAGTAATATGTGCCACAATAGTTTCAGATTCATAGCCATAAAAAGAATCATATTCAACCAAAGTAATTAACTCTGGATCGACAGAGAAATCATAATCCTTATCAGAAATACAAATAGGTGAAGTAGCAAAAGCAGGGTCATATTTCATTCTATCATTCAAAGATTTTTCTTTCAGCTTAGCTAACAGTTTCTTAAGATCATATCTATATTTGCAAGAAAAAAGGTCTCTAGAAGTTTCTTCATCCATAACATAACCCTCAGGCACATCAGGAAATTGATATCTAGGGGGAGAATCTTCATCATCACTTTCATTAATATTATCTGTTTCAATAATTTCATTTTCTCTAACCCTAGCAAGTTGTTCATCAAGAAATTCACCTAATGGCACGGTATTATCAAGCATGGAAGTAGTTTCATCATAAGCATCATGCATAGAAGAAGTGGCATCATCAATAACATGCGACATATCAGAATCAATAACAGGTGTAGGTGTCGCAAATTTACTCATAACAGAAGGTGAATCAAGTGCAGAGCTAGATGGAAGTTCCTTACCTCCCCTCGTAGTTGAGGGAAAAATCTTGGTTCTTTCATCTTTCAAGTTCCTCATAGTGATCAACAGATATAAATCCCAAGTGACTCAAAGAATAGAGCTATGGTCCCCGGCAACGGCGCCAGAAAATAGTCTTGATAACCCACAAGTATAGGGGATCACAACGGTTTTTGAGGGTAGAGTATTCAACTGAGATTTATTGATTCGACACAAGGGGAGCCAAAGAATATTCTCAAGTACTAGCAGTTGAGTTTTCAATTCAACCACACCTGAAAGACTTAATATCTGCAGCAAAGTATTTAGTACCAAAGTAGTATGGAAGTAACGTCAAAGGTGGAAAAAGTAACAGGAGTAGTTTTCGTAGCAATGGTAAAAGTGGCAACGGAAAAGTAACTAAGCAAAGCTCAATATGTGAAAAGCTCGTAGGCAATGGATCAATGATGGATAATTATGTCGGATGTGATTCCTCATGCAACAGTTATAACATAGGGTGACACAGAACTAGCTCCAGTTCATCAATGTAATGTAGGCATGTATTCCGAATATAGTCATACATGCTTATGGAAAAGAACTTGCATGGCATCTTTTGTCCTACCCTCCCGTGGCAGCGAGGTCCTATTGGAAACTAAGGGATATTAAGGCCTCCTTTTAATAGAGTACCGGACCAAAGCGTTAACACTTAGTGAATACATGAACTCCTCAAACTACGGTCATCATCAGGAGTGGTCCCAATTATTGTCACTTCGGGGTTGCCGGATCATAACACATAGTAGGTGACTATTGACTTGCAAGATAGGATCAAGAACTCACATATATTCATGAAAACATAATAAGTTCAGGTATGAAATCATGGCACTCGGGCCCTGGTGACATGCATTAAGCATAACAAAGTCATGGCAACATCAATCTTTGAACATAATGGATACTATGGATCAAACCCTAACATAACTAACTCGATTACATGGTAAATCTCATCCAACCCATCACCGTCCAGCAAACCTACAATGAGATTACTCATGCACGACGGTGAGCATCATGAAATTGGTGATGGAGGATGGTTGATGATGATGATGGCGACGGATTCCCCTCTCCGGAGCCCCGAACGGACTCCAGATCAGCCCTCCCGAGAAAGATTAGGGCTTGGCAGCGGCTCCGTATCATAAAACACAATGAATCCTTCTCTATAATTTTTTTCTCCCCGAAAGTGAATATATGGAGTTGGGGTTGAGGTCGGTGGAGTCCCGGGGGGGGGGCACGAGGCAGGGGGCGCCCTGCACCCTCGTGGATAGGGTCAGGGACCCCTGATGCTGATTCTTTCGCTAGTAGTTTTCATTAATTCCAAAACGTGTCTCTGTGGATTTTCATGTCATTTCGAGAACTTTTATTTCTGCACAAAAATAACACCACGGCAGTTCTGGTGAAAACAGCGTCAGTCCGGGTTAGTTCCATTCAAATCGTGCAAGTTAGAGTCCGAAACAAGGGCAAAAGTGTTTGGAAAAGTAGATACATTGGAGACATATCACACCACCTAAAGGTGATCCTGTGTTTGAATTAAAAAATTGCCAGACACTTTGAAATATGCTTATCTTGATGAAAAAAAGATATATCATGTTATTATCAATGCTAACCTTTCAGGACATGAAGAAGAAAGATTATTGAAAGTGGAAGCACCGAGCTGCTATTTAAAGGGCATTAGTGCCACTCTATGTCAGCACAAAATTAATATGGAACCTGATGCTAAAGCCGTTGTTGATCATCAACGTCGGTTAAACCTAAAGATGAAAGAAGTGGTAAGAACGGAAATATTAAAACTTCTGGAAGCAGGTATAATCTATCCTATAGCTGATAGTAGATGGGCAAGTCATGTTCATTGTGTCCCAAAGAAAGGAGGTATTACTGTTGTTCCTAATGATAAGAATGAACTTATTCCACAAAGAATTGTTACAGGCTATAGAATGGTAATTGATTTTAGAAAATTAAACAAAGCAACTAGAAAAGATCATTACCCTCTGCCTTATCAAATGCTCGAAAGATTATCTAAGCACACACATTTTTGCTTCCTTGATGGATATTCTGGTTTTTCACAATTACCTGTTTCTCAACCTGATCAAGAAAAGACCACTTTTACTTGTCCCTTTGGAACTTATGCTTATAGACGTATGCCTTTTCGTTTATGTAATGCACCTTGCTACCTTTCAAAGAAGTATGACTGCTATATGCTTTGATTTTTGTGAAAAGATTGTTGAGGTTTTCATGGATGATTTTTCTATATGTTCTTTTATTAATAGGTAAGGATCCGGTACAATCAAAAAATTCTTGAATAATACTTTTCTCTATAATATTATCGTCTCCTATATGAAAGATTTTAGTTTTGTAGTTAGGAGGCTTATCACCTCCGGGATCCAAAGAGCAAGTTTCAAGATTCTCCTCAAGATTTTCAGTGATAACATCCCCAGTTTCAGACATGATGGCGACAAACGAGCAAACGGAAAAGACGAACGAAAGAGGGGCGAAGAAAAGGAGAATCTTTTCAAAAATCATTTTAGAAATGGGGAAGAGGAAAACGAGAGGTGAATGGCGAATAATGTAAAGCCAGAGATGAGAGTTTATGATGGGTAGTTGGTATGTCTTGGCTTGGTATAGATCTCCCTGGCAACGGCGCCAGAAATCCTTCTTGCTACCTCTTGAGCTTGCATTGGTTTTTCCCTTGAAGAGGAAAGGGTGATGCAGCAAAGTAGCGTAAGTATTTCCCTCAATTTTGAGAACCAAGGTATCAATCCAGTAGGATACTACGCAACAAGCCACTGAATACCTGCACAAACAAACACCAACTTGCAACCAACATGACAAAGGGGTTGTCAATCCCTTCATGGTTATTCGCAAAGTGAGATCTGATAGAGATGGATAAACGGTAAAGTAATATTTTTGGTATTTTTGGTTTATGGAACGGAAAAGTAAGGAAATGGCGACAAAAATTGGCTAGTTGACGGAAAACTAATATGATGTAAAATAGACCCGAGGGCCATAGGTTTCACTAGTGGCTTCTCTCAAGATAGAAAATATTACGATGGGTGAAAAAATTACTGCCGAGCAATTGATAGAAAAGCGCAAAGTTATGATGATATCTAAGGCAATGATCATGAATATAGGCATCGCGTCCGTGTCAAGTAGACCGAAACGATTCTGCATCTACTACTATTACTCCACACATCGACCGCTAGAGTATTAAGTTTATAAAGAACGGAGTAACGCCTTAAGCAAGATGACATGATATAGATGAATTAACTCAAGCAATAAGATGAAAATCCCATATTTTTTATCCTCGATGGCAACAATACAATATGTGCCTTGTTGCCCCTACTGTCACTGAGAAAGGACACCACAAGTTTGAACCCAAAGCTAAGCACTTCTCCCATTGCAAGAAAAACCAATCTAGTTGGCTAAACCAAATCGATAGTTCAAAGAGACTTGCAAAGATATCAAATCATGCATAAAAGAATTCAGAGGAGATTAAAATAATATTCATAGATAAGCTGATCATAAATCCACAATTCATCGGATCTTGGCAAACACACCGCAAAAGAGTATTACATTGAATAGATCTCCAAGAATATCAAGGAGAACTTTGTATTGAGAATCAAAGAGAGAGAAGAAGCCATCTAGCTACTAGCTATGGACCCGTAGGTTTGAAATAAACTACTCACGCTTCATCAGAGAGGCAATGGTGTTGATGTAGAAGCCCTCCGTGATCGATTCCCCCTCTGGCAGGATGCCGAAAAAGGCCCCAAGATGGGATCTCACGCATACAGAAGGTTGCGGCAGTGGAAAAGTGGTTTTGTGGCTCCCCTGGATGTTTTTGGGGGTATAAGAGTATATATAGGCAAGAGAATTAGGTCAGGGGAGGTACGAGGGGCCCACAAGGTCGGGGGCGCACCCCACCCCCCTGGGCGCGCCCTCCACCCTTGTGGCCGCCTCGAGGCTCCTTTGACTTGCACTCCAAGTCTCCTGGGTGTCTTTTGGTCCAAGAAAAATCATCGCGGAAGTTTTATTCCGTTTGGACTCCGATTGGTATTCCTTTTCTGCGAAACTCCAAAACAAGGAAAAAAATTAGAAACTAGCACTGGGCTCTAGGTTAATAGGTTAGTCCCAAAAATCATATAAAATAGCATATTAATGCATATAAAACATACAAAACAGAAAATATAATAGCATGGACAATCAAAAATTATAGATATGTTGGAGACGTATCAAATAGATATAATGCAAAAATAAAATATGAATGGGTTTGCAACAGTACTTATAGTAGTGATTTGCTTTGTTATAGTAACGGATCTCGCGAAGGTTTTGTTGAGTTTTGTGTGATTGAAGTTTTCAAGTTTTGGGTGAGATCACGATGGATGAAGGAATAAGGAGTAAAAAGAGCCTAAGCTTGGGGATGACCATGGCATCCCAAGCTATTATCTAAAAGAGAAGCAAGCAACTAAGCTTGGGGATGCCCGAGTGGCATTCCCTCTTTCTTCTAATGACCATCGGTATTTTACTTGGAGCTATATTTTTATTCGTCACATATCATGAGTTTTGCTTGGAGCGTCTTGTATTATATGAGTCTTTGCTTGTTTTGCTTTTTATTTTAAGTCAAGTATCCTTGCTCGACACACCTATTTGAGAGAGCCAAAATTATGCTATGATTTGTTAGAATTGTTGTCTATGCTTCACTTAAATCTTTATGAGCCATGGAATTGCTCTAGTGCTTCACTTATATCTTTTTGAGCATGGTGTGCTTTAGTATTTTTGAAAAAAGTGCTCTCATGCTTCACTTAGATTTATTTGAGAGTTAGTAAAAATTTTAAGAAATTCTCTGATGCTTCACTTATATTATTTTGAGAAAAGAATTTTTTATGCTCATGTTCTTCACTTAGATTTGTTTGTGCTATCAAAAGCAACATATGAAACTAGTCCCAAAGTGATAGATATTCAAGAGGGATATAATAAAAACTTTCATGAAGATCATTGGACAAAATAAACTTGTTTCCTTGTAACAGTTTTGCGATATGATGATATAATATGTAAGTCAAGTTGAGGAGTAATTATGCTTTAGTAAGAATATTGGTGTTAAGGTTTTGGATTCCCTGTGCAAGCACGAAAGTCAATAGTTATGAAATGAAATTACATACTACTTGTGGTGCATTGTTCAGTGTTAGTTATGCTTAATGCTCACTTATGAGATTTTTCTTTTCTTAGTTGGATGCTTCTCAATATTTTGCTAGCCTTCACTTGTACTAAGTATGATTACTTCATGTGCATCCAAAATCCTTAAACCAGTTTTGGCACATGAGTCCACTATACCTACCTATATGTGGTATTCTTTTGCCGTTCTAAGCAAATTTCTATGTGCCATCTCTAATTTTCAAAATAAATTTCTCTTTTGTGTGCTCGTACCGCGCATGAAACAGTAGGGGGTGGCTGATATTTTTCTATGCTAGTTGTGTTGTTCTCAAGACGAGTGTTTATTCACTTGTCATTGCACGAGAGTACGACAAAGGTATTAGGGATGCCCAGTCCCGAAATGAAAAATGAATTTACTTTAAGTTGTCAAATAATAAATTCCTTGGAAAGTGTTGGTACGGACGGCACTCATGGATTCGGTTAGCTGTGGAATGTGAAAGTATGGTTAAAAAGGAATAAACTTTATTTTCTGTTTGGGAATCACCTATAATATAGCTAGCATGGAAAGCATAGGGAACTAGATCATTTTCATTGACAGGAAAAGCATGCCACCCAAAATGTTTTTATCTCTATTTTCATCGCTTTGAGCTCTCGCACCTGTACAAATTCCTACTTCCCTCTACGAAGGGCCTTTATATTTACTTTATGCAATTTTTATTTTGAGTCCCCATCTTCTCTTATAAAGCACCAACTAAGGGGCACTATGATCATACTTGAGCATTGGGTGCAGCTAATATGCGAGTGTGTTTCATGAATGGATCAATGATTGAGCATAATGGGCTAGGGATAACTTTCTTTAGTGTTGATATTTTGAAAGACATGGTTGCTTGTTGATATGCTTGAGTATCGAAATCTTCATGTCAAAACTAGACTACTGCTTTGAATCATATAAGACTCCAAATGTCCATGCTACAAACAAAACAATGTGTGATGAACATGTTAGGCAACATTCCACATCAAAAATTCTGTTTTTATCATTTACCTACTTGAGGATGAGCAGGAATTAAGATTGGCGATGCTGATATGTCTCCAACGTATCTATAATTTTTGATTATTCCATGATGTTATATTATCATTCTTGGATGTTTTACTATCATTTTTTGGGACTAACCTATTGGCATAGTGCCCAGTGCCAGTTGCTGTTTTTTCTTGTTTTTTACTTTGCATAAAATCAATACCAAACAGAGTCCAAACGCAGCGAAACTTTTTGGTGATTTTTACTGGACCAGAAGACACAAGTTGGGCCAAGGAAGTACAAGGGGGTGCCCCGAGGGGGCACAACCCACCTGGGCGCGCCTGGGGGAGGGGGCAGGTGCGCCCTGGTGGGTTGTGCCCACCTCGTGGCCTCCTGCACCGCCTCTTTGCTCCATAAACACCCCAATATTCTAGAAACCCTAGGGGAGTCGATGAAAAACAATTCCAGCAACCATAAGTTCCAGAAACAACTTATCCAATCTAGACACCATCACGGAGGGGTTCATCATCCTCATTGGTGCCTCTTCGATGGTGCGTGAGTAGTTCATTGTAGATCTACGAGTCCGTAGTTAGTAGCTAGATGGCTTCCTCTCTCTCTTTTGATTCTCAATACAATGGTCTCTTGGAGATCTATTTGATGTAACTCTTTTTGCGGTGTGTTTGTTGGGATTTTATGACCTTTGAGTTTATGATCAGATCTATGTTTTTATCCATAAAAGTTATTTGAGTCTTTTGATCTCTTGTACGCTTGATTACTTATAGCCTCATATTTCTTCTTTGAATCTTTGGTTTAGTTAGCCCGACTAGATCAATTTTTCTTGCCATGGGAAGAGGTGCTTTGTGATGGGTTCGATCTTACGGTGCTCAATCCTGGTGACAGAAAGGGAAATGACACGTACGTATCATTGCTATTAAGGATAACAAGATCGGGTCTATTTCTACATAAATAGATCTTGTCTACATCATGTCATCATTCTTATTGCATTACTCCATTTCTCCATGGACTTAATACACTAGATGCATGCTGGATAGCGGTCGGTGTGTGGAGTAATAGTAGTAGATGCAGGCAGGAGTCGATCTAGTAATCTTGGATGTTATGCCTATATAATGACCATTGCCTAGATATCGTCATGATTATTTGAAGTTCTATCAATTGCCCAACAGTAATTTGTTTACCCACCTTATTGCTATTTTTCTCGAGAGAAGCCACTAGTGAAATCTATGGCCCTCGGGTGTCTTCTTTATCATATTTGCCTTTGAGATCTATTTTTATTCGCTTTTATTTTCAGATCTATTAATCCAAAACCCAAAAATATCTTGCTGCAATTTGTTATTATTTATTTTATCTCGCATTCCCGTGAGATCTATTTATCCAATATACTACAATTTTATCTATCTTTTACCCCGGAGGCATTGACAACCCCTCTTTTACGTCGGGTTGCAAGTATTTGTTCTTTGTGTGTAGGTGCCGTTCACATAGTGTTGCGTGGTTCTCCTACTGGTTCGATAACCTTGATCTCATCACTGAGGGAAATACCTATGGATTTTTATTTCTGTGCCCCTGGTTCCTTAGTTCTACTCATTCATCCCCATGCTCTTAACTTTTGCTCACTTTTCCCCACTCCCTTGCCCAAAACCCTCATAACTGGTCACAGCGGACGTTGTCGTTGGGTCAATGGCTTGACCGTTAACTCTGACGAGTGGGGCCACATAGGGCCGAGTCCACATTTTGAACGTTACGTGCTAACCAGTGGGGCCACGAAACTGAAACTCAGTGTAACCTGAATCAGATCGAGTCGCTTCCGCGCCGCCCCATCCACCACCGTCATGCCGCCTCTGCCGCCGTCATGTCGCCTCCGCCGCATCTACCCTCTCTCCCCATCTACGACTAGGAAGCGATGTCGGGGGGCACCCCGTCCGGCCCATCAACCATGGAGATGATTGGATCAAATCAGAGGCAGATAATTCATGGATCCCACCTGGATAAGCATCATTTTCCTCTCAAATTGATTAGGAGATTCGTAAATTAGGTTGTATTTGACCACCATTGGCGTGAATCAGTGCAATTTATCTAAAAAAATCGGCCTAACTGCGCCCTTTGTCTTATTTAAATCGAATAGGGTTGATCCTGCACTTGCTTTTCGGCTGGCGGTTAGAATGGAAACTAGCGAGCTGCGTGGAACTAAACTGTGTCTAATTTATGGATTTTTCTATCCTAAAGTGGTAGAAACTAGTGTTTCGTTCATAGATTTCCACGAGGCACTCTGTTGTGAGTATCCGTGGAGCCCTGCCGATGCTGTTGAACTGAGATATTTCGATAGTATCGCGCAGAGATTTGTCCCATTAACTTGTGATGAGCATCTGGGATTGCTATTTAGTTTGAATGCTGACGGCCGTTTCAGTAAAATCCATATCGGTGTGCTTCAGGCACGCAAACAATGGATCCCGAAGGGGAAGGGTGTTCAGACATCATCTGTCTCTGCTAATAGCGAGCGCCCTCGCACTCCTTGTAGGTCGAGACCAAGTAAACCTAGTGGTTCTGAAAGCCACAACATGTCGGCTGCCGCTAATTCTGCCACTTCTCCTCTCCCTTCTGCACCTGATGTAGAAGTAGATGCAGAGCCTAGAGAGGAAGTGCCTCGACATGATGATGAGGATGAGATTCTATTCCCTGAACTGCTAGATAGAGTCAGTCAACAGGCAGTGGAAGATGAATATCCAGAGGAGCCTAGCAACCGTGCTAGATTTGATGACACTGACAATGAAGAGAGGGAGGAGAACATCGACTCCTTAGTTTTAAAAGAATATGATGGTGAGGACATGCCAACAATTGAGTGCAACAAAGAGAATCATGGGCTTATTCCGGGAACCGTATTCGAATTGATGGTGGACTATCGTAATGCAGTGACTACATATTGCATTCTCACTGAAAACTCTTATGAGGTTGATAGGAGTGAGCCAGGAAGATTCACTGCTCATTGCCATGATGATAGGTGTAGGTGGAGGTTGCATGCATCCACTATGCTAAAGAGCAAATTGATTCAGGTATTACAACTGAATATTTTTATTAGATTATTTACCCATTCTATATTCAAATCATGTGTACTGTTTCTTAATTGTACTTGACATCATTTTTCATTTTGTTTCAGATAAAAAGCAACCCACACGGGCACACATGCCCACCTGGAGGGGAAGGGGGAAAGGACAAATCAAAGCTTGAAAAGACTAGGTGGGTGGCAGATGCAATCTTGGATTGGGTGAGGGAAACACCAGCAATTGGTCCAACAACACTCCATGGGAAGCTATTTGAGAAGTACAAGATTAATATACCTTACATGAGGATTTTCTATGCTAAGGAAAGGGCTCTTGATAGGATTAATGATCCATGGAATGAGAGTTTTCAGTTGCTTTACACCTTCAAAGCTGAAGTGGAGATGACTAGTCCAGGGAGTGTTGTATAGATTGACAAGCATACATTTAAGTACAAATTAAAAGGGAAGGAACTAGAGAAGGAGTGCTTTAGGAGGGCTTTTGTCTATTTCAAGGCTTGCTGGCAGGGGTTTCTGAATGGTTGTAGGCCCTATTTGGCTGTCGATGCAACTGGTTTGAATGGAAGATAGAGAGGCCAACTAGCAGCAGCTTCTGCAGTTGATGGACACAACTGGCTATTCCCACATGCATTTGGTGTGTTGGAGGTAGAGTCCGAGGAGAGTTGGGTCTAGTTTCTGCAGCAATTGCTCAACATTAAAGGTACACCCTCAGGTTTAGTTATACACAAAGATGCTTGTAAGGGTTTAGAAACTACGGTAGAAATTGTATTCCCTGGAGTGGAACATAGGGAATGTATGCGACACCTAGCGCAAAATTTTAAAAATAAATTCAGAGGCAAAGTTTATGATGAGAATCTATGGCCAGCATCATACACATGCAGCTTGAGGAAGCATGAGCACCATTTGAGAGTGTTGTATGCTCATAATCCTTTGGTGAAGGAGTACATGGATGAACATCATGGAAAGGTGTGGTCAAGAAGAAAATTCAATTAAATCTACAAACTAGACTATGTGACCAATAACCTCGCTGAGTGTTTCAATGCAAAGTTCAAGTTAGTGAAAGGGCTTTTGTTGTGGCAAGCATTTGATAAGATCAAGCAGATGATCATGATAAGGATGGCTCTTCGTAAAAGAATTGCAAAAACACAATATGTTGGCCATCTTATGCTCCCATCTCTGATGAAGGCATTGCACGCCAAGGCAAGAGGACTAAGGATGAAATGCATTCGATCGTTGACATACGAGGCTGAGGTGACATACACTGACAGTAAAAAAAGGGAATGGAGATATCCAGTGAACCTTGCAACTAAGGAATGCAGTTGTAGGAAATGGCAGATCCGTGGGGAACCGTGCATACATGCCCTACATCTCATGACTGTTATTGGAGATCAAGATGGTGAAGTTGATCAGTATTGCTCTGAATATTTCTCTGTTGCCAAATTAGGGCTGCTTATGCTAAAAATGTGTCTGCACTCTTGGGAAAAGACCAATGGAATATAGTAGACCCATGGTTCAAACTCTATTCTCCTATACTGACTGGATCACCAAGAAGACCAAGGAAAAACATGATATGAGCTGGTGAAGAGGGTTGTGTCAAAATAGCATAAGTGCAAAAGATTTGGTATTCTAGGGAATATTGCTAGGCTTTGTACCAATCTAGTTGATGCATCATTTGGAGAAGAGGAACAATGGGTAGCAGCAAATGCTGAGGAGAATGCAACAAGTTTAGAGGAGAATGAAGCAAGTGAAGTAGCAGGTTGGTATGTGTGCAATCTTTCCCTTTTTTGCATTTGTTCTCTTTTTTCTCGATGGCTAAGCTTATTTCAGTGTGACCAAACTCTAGGATAATTAGAGGCACAAGATAGAAAAGACTTAGACAGGAAGAAACTTCGGTTGAACCATCAACTGATGCAGAATTTGAAACCATGGCTTATGAAGGTTTTGAAGCTATAAGAGAGGAGGAAGTTATTTTGTCTGAAGTTCCTTTAAGGATTAGTGAACCCATAGATGACCATCAACTGGTCATCATTTGCTCGCTCAGTGAAAGCTCAACAAAACCGCCACCACCAGAAGTGAAGAACAGAAGCAACAAGACAAAGCTTTCAAAAGCACAAAATATCCCAGCCAGGGAAACCAGAAGCAACACGGTTAACCCATCCAGGAACACAAGGAGCAAGGAAAATATTTGAATTTGAACTTGAATGCAAGTCATAAACTTTGAACTTTGAACTTTAAGGATTTGAATTTGAACTACTGTGAAAACTTGTAAGGTGTAATAATTCTATTTGTAATTTGATGTGAAATTTGAGGTAGAGTACAAAAATGAGGCAAACTTTGAATTTGAACCAACACTTGAAGTCCATTCCCCTATGCCGTGAGTTGCAAAGTTTGCTAAACTATTATAAACGTTAGGTGATCAATCCGATATCATTTGCATGGTAAAACTTGTAGTCATGAGAAATGTGCTCCAAATGAGCTCCCAAGCTAGGGTAAACAGCCCCATTTGTAATCAAATTTTTTTGGACCTACTCCGAATGAGCCAAATATTTGTTATTAACACCTATTCAATCTATATAGTGTAGATTCAAAGAATCGCTATTTATTGAATTAATCTTTATATTTTTACATTTTTTTGAAAAAATATACTTTAATAGAAAACCATAAAACACGTTTAAAATATGAAAATGGAAAACTAAGTTCAGATCCTTCTAATTCACTTTGAAATCAAGCTTTGGTGATTTTTTTGAAACATTATACGTGATAGCTCATATGTGTGAAGGTTTTTTCATGAAAATGTCCATAGACAAAGTTTATGGTTTTTGATAGGTAACATGTCACACAAGACAACATTGTGCGCGGGAATTATATTATTTTTTTAAATTAATGCTGCTCATTTGACCTCAATCGTGCTAGCTAGGTTTTTTGTTGTAAATGTATGTATACCAAGTTTAGTATTTTTCCTCATTAGTGTGTGTTATAAAACGACGAACGGTGAAGGTTACATATTTTTTTATTTTTTAAAATTAGTTATGCCCAGTCAAAGCCTTGGAAACCCTGTTGACCAGCTCAAAACCCGTCTAAACCCCGCGGGGTTTCGCCTAACACTAGCTCCGAACGTCAGCCGTCCGGTCATACCCTAGCGCCAAGCGACATCCCTCAGATGTAGTGTTCTAGAAGGAATTCCAAGGGCAGGCTCCGCGCCGTTGGATCATATGGACGGCTCCACATCGTTGGTTCGTGGGGCGATCCGCGAAAAGCGATCTGCGAGACTTGTTGGTTGTGCCTCCCCTTTCTTATGCTGCTTATTCTGCGGCGACAAGAGGATCCACTCCTCTGCTTCTTGTTCTCTGGTGACGAGAGGAGCCACTCCTCTGCTTCTTCTTCTCTGGCGACTTTTCCCATGGAGCGATTTCCTGACTGCCCACACAACGTGCCACTGATACGGTTGACTTCGAATGAGGTCAAGAATGGCAACTATGGGCGCAAGTTTGTGAAATGCGAGAGCAAGCCAGAGGGGTAGGTTAGATCTCAAGATTTTTCTCTGATTTCTTTTTCTATTTGCTTTTAATTCTTTTGCGATCTGGCATTTCGGGTTCATGTTTTCGTTTCAGATCGTGAAAAAATGCACACATTTGAATGGCTGAATGATTACATTAAGCAGATTCAATTCAATGGGGCCCCAACCTGGGAACTCAATCTGCCATCAGCACCAACGAATTTGGTCTCTGCTCTGACAGTTGAGGATGCAGATCTGAAGGGGGAATTAAAGAAGATGAACAAGAACTTGAAGCAGATGATTCAATTGAACAAGCAAGCGAATCTGATAGCTTTAGGATTTTATCCCTTTTATTTTTGTGTAGTTGCTCTAGGATTTGCTTACTTGCTGGTCATCACTCGTTAGAGATGTTATTAGTGTGGTGTCATGCGCTCTAGGATTTGGTTAAATTTGCGGATCATGTGCTCTATGATTTTCTTAAATTTGTGGATCATGTGCTCGATGCTCTGTGTTGCTTAATTTTTGATCATGCCAGTTTCGTCAGTTTTGTACACTTTCAGTTTCGTCACACAACACCGACCGCAAAAGAAAAAAACTTTGTTCTAGGGTCCAAATTGAAACTAAGCTCTAGTTGGGCCATCTCATTGCATTGAGTGTCGAAGGCCCACAGAGATAAAAGAGGCCTAGAAAATAGTGCATGCGTTGGCTCCATTTATTGCCATGCCGAACAAAAATAGTGTGTGATGGTAAATTGATTTATTGTTGGACTTGCCCATGTCAAATTTATTTGTACATATCATGGCAATTTCCTTCTGTATATAGCCTATGGCACAACACTTTGATTTTTTGACATGCGGGTATTATATATAAACATGTTTTTGTTGCATGAAAAATATTGTATACATGAATTAGCCACCATATCCATCTAGAGAGCATGTCTAGGGCTCGGCTATGGCACCATATCCATCTAGAGATCATGTCTACGGCTCGGCTACGGCACCATATCCATCTACCGATATCTCACGTAGCAAGCATACATCCATAAGATAGAAAGTAGTAACCATAGCATACTTCTTACATAGAACATAGGGTGCCCTAAACCATAGCATAGGCCACAAACTATTAAAAATTAGCTTGTTTTTGTTCATACAATATACGGAATAGGGCCACCAACAATTCAAAAAATAGATTTTCTTCTTCTTCTTTTCAACATCAACACTGCTCATTTTTCTAGCTTTAGTTTCCTTTTTGACACTTCAACTAGTCCATTATTCGCGCATGCGAAAACTTGACCCTACTCTAAATGAGCCATTTAAACTTGACCTACACAAGTACACACCATGAATATAAGAAGATGAATGGGCTACCCCCCAACCATTTTTACAAGGCTAACCCCAAAACTTGCTGGTTTTCATTGAGGGACACCCTTTCATTGATTGATTTAGTAGAAGGGCTCGTGTACGACACCATGTCCATCTAGCGATATCTCACGTCAAATAAGATAGAAATAGCAAGCAAAACACAGATAACCAACGACATATCAAATAAGGGTAGCAAACATAACATAGTTCTTAGGGGATAACACAACAAAGATAAAAAGTTCACGGTACAACCAACGACATAATTAAGATAGAAATATATAAAAGATAAAAAGCCCTAACACCCTAGGGCAAGACAAGTTCACGAGACCGGGCCTTCACCACCATCTTCACTGTGCCTCCTCTTGACCACAACTCCTCTCCCTGCCATCCAAGCTGATGTAGTATGGGAGGTTGTGCATACCGTCGCGGGTGGGGAAGATGCAGTCGAAGTTTGTGAAGATGTTGTGGGTTGTGAATGCGATGAATTCGCATCCACACCAAAACACCTTGCCGAGGAGGTAGTACGCATCAAATCTGTTGGTGAAGGTGACGGTGAGCCCTATCGGCAGAGTCCTAGAGTTTGGACGCACTTCCTCCAGTCGAAACATCACTGGCGAGCCCGCCGGGAGGTGGGCGAAGCCCGCACGGAGGAACCACTCAGCAAACCCCCTTGCACCCCTCCAGCGTTAGAACACCCACACACGGAGCGTCCTCTCCACGACGATGCCGACCGAATACCGTCTCTCCGGCACGGTCAGTGGGAGCTCGAAGGTGGGGCCGTCGTACTGCATCCTCGCCTCGCTTTGAGAGTGCTATGGGTTCGGGTGAAGAAGAGAAGGGGGCAGCGCAAATGGTTGTTTGGAGAATAGGTGGAGGGGTGGTGAATTAAATAAGGAAAGGGGAAGGGAAGGGGAGTGGCACCAGCCACGCTTTGGATTTGCTATATTCAAACGAGTCGCGTCGATCGATATGTCACTTTAATTGCCAACAAGTTTTAGTTACCACGTTGAATAGATGTGAGTGGATAGAAAAGTGTGGAACAATGCTCTACATCAAGGAGACACGCGTGCGAGATGAGACGAACGACCAGTAGCAACCGTCCATACGTCCGTGGCGGGTCGCGTGAAAAAGAGGCCGATCAGCGTCCGTGGCGGTTCGCATGCAGAAAGAGGCCGGTCAGCGCATCGTGGCAGCGGGCAGCAGCACATGCATGTAGGCTAACTACGTGCATTCATAGAAAGCTAGCTGTACATGTCATGCATGCATAACAAGCTTCTGTCGTTGCGGCGCGCGCACGGCCCAACAGTCTAACCACGGCCCAACGGGCGAACAACGGCATCGTCCGATGCGACCCCACTCATCAGGTCCAATAGGCGAGACAGTCAACGCGGCTCCACTCGTCAGAGTTAACGGTCAAAGCACTGACCCGACAGCATCCATCGTTTGTGACTAGTTCTGAGGGTTTCGGGCAAGGGAGTGAGGAAAAGTGAGCAAAAGTTAAGAGCGTGGGGATGAATGAGTATGGCTAAGGAACTAGGGGCACAAATGTAAAAAACTCAAATACCTATTGTAGTTGTGCTGCATCATCCCTTCCTCTTTGGGGAAATACCGACGTAGTTCAAGCCGCATCACTCATCCTAGTTGAAATCCTTAAATGTTGCTTGGCCTTTTCCCATGACATTACATGTGTGGTTATGGATAATATTCTCCTTTTGGTCATGCTCACCAGTGACCCAACTATTTGTCGTTGTATGTGATTCTTCCTTCTTGTGTAGCATTTATGCATTGGTGGAAAAAATTGGTGTCAGCACAATGTCGGTGTCAAAACCGGCGGATCTCAGGCAGGGGGTCCCGAACTGTGCGTCTAGGATTGATGGTAACAGGAGACAGGGGACACAATGTTTACCTAGGTTCGGGCCCTCTATATCACTACAACAAGAACCCGCCTTTAGCAACATATGCTTTGCAACGTTCTAGTGATGTGTTGCAAAGTAGCTATCTTTACTACACATATATGCGTTGGGACGTCTGTGTGTTGTTGATGATATGAAGAACAACGGATGCCATCTGATGCACTCTATGTGTTGCCATTTACACACGTGCCATCCATTATTATATGAAGCCCGAACAGTTTTCTAGTGGGCTATGTGTTGTACTAAATATATAAGAAAACAATTATATCTAATATGTTTTTATTTTTCTAAACATCTGACATCATCCATACGTGCACACAAGAAATAAAAAATGTCCAAACAAGAGCTCGAACCTCTAACCTCAGAGTCTGCAAAGAAGAAGCCAACCAACCGGGATAAGTTGACAATGTGATTTGGCTTTAGATTTTTACCTCTGTGTATGTTTCCATTGTGAGCAATTAACCAACTCTGCTTAGTTGGGCCTTAGAACGCAAGGGCCCACTGTGCGCCGCCATTCATTAATTTTTAACGTCGAGCAGTTGTTATTTGTACTCCCAAAAAAGTCATTATTTGTACTCGATTCTAGTACAACAAAAGTTGACTTTACCCAAAAAAAATTGGTACTTGTACAAATCCTCAAAATATAATGCTACTTGTACGAAGTAGTTGTCTAAAAAAAACTTGTATGAAGTAGTTGTACTTCCTAATTTTACGTTACACTAAAAAAATATTTCTATTTTTATGTTGATTATAAATCAAGCCATAATATATATATATATATATATATATATATATATATATATATTTGCTTATATTATTTAAATAGGTTAAAAATAATAATTGAAAATTTTCTCAGGTAAATAAAAATTACTTATGTTATTTTAAAGAGTTTTCATGCTTTTTGAAAAAGTTCATTAAAGTTTGAAGTGTTCACCCATACAAAAAGCAATAAATCCATGTATTTAAAAAAATCAATGTGTATCTAAAAAAATCATTTAACATAAATGTTCATCGTGTATTAAAAAATGTTCATCATGTTTTCTAAAGGACATTCATTGTGAATTTCGAGAAATTCAAAGTGAATTTAACTGTTCATCATGTACTTCGCACAACGTGTATATAGAAAAGTTCATGGAATTTTTAAAAAAGTTACACGCATTTTAAAGGAAATTTTTTATTTAAATGTTCATCATTGACGATGGATCCACTGAACGGGATCTAAAGGAGGCACCCAACCTCCTTCGGGAACCTATAGCCACATCATTGGAATCCCGTGATATACCCCAGGGAGCCAAGAACCTAGACTTTGTAACCTAAGCTTCGTCGGTGATATAAGGCAATGTCGGGGACCCATTTTGGGGGAATAGAAAAAACCTACGAGCGGTACCCTCTCTCAGCCGCTAGGAAGAGAGAATGGTAACTAGGAAAGCATATCTCATTGGCGACCAGATTAGTCCCCGGGGACCATCGAGGTAAGAAACACACTACTAGGAAAACCCCCTATAGGTAAGGTAACCACTTAGTAGTGGCGGGGATTATTTGGAACGCACTATTGCTAATTAGTAGTAGCGGGGGGTAAAAACACAGTATTGGTAGGTCATAATAGTAGCGCGGCCATAGACGACCAGACGACCTGCGGTACTATTAAGTGGTCACCATCGTCCCCCAGGACATGCCATAGTAGTAGCGCGGGGTGTAAACCCACACTACTACTAATTTGATAGGTGTAGCACAGGTGTGCAACCCTCGGTATTACTACAGATAGAGGGCCCAGCTGGTGGGCCCCGCATAGTAGTAGAGTGGTCCTGATGCTCTGCACTACTACTAAGTTCGACTTATTACCAGAGCAGTCGCCCGTGCCCCCCATCACACTCTCGTAGCACACACATTCTACTGTGCCATCCCGCCACCGCCCTGGACCTGTCCGTCGTTGCCACCGTCCCCACATGCCCGATCGACACCCCCTAATCTAGTGTGTTGCTCCTCAAATTTGTCGTATCGTCTTCCTTTCCCCCCTCCACCTCAAACCCACATCTTGTTTGCTCCCTCGCGCTCTCCCTCCTTGCGTTTCCTTGTGATCGCATTAAAGCCGTCCACTCCAAACCCTAAGGATTGGGTCGACTGCAGCAACGAGTGCACTAGGGTGGCTGGTGATCGTGACATCCATGATGAGTTCAGTGACCTTGTTGACTTTGGCCTCAACTGGACAACCAGCATGGGGACAACAATACCATCACCAACTAACAACCCTTTTAATGAAAGACACTTATTTTGGTATCGAGGGACTACCTTCTTCAAGTTAGTTGTATTTATTTGCTCTTCATTTGAGCAATTTTTAAATTTTCATAAGCCTTGTAATATAATAATTTAAACAATCCTTAAAGAATTTAAAATAATATAGTTTTAACTAGAAGCACCAAGAACTATTTTCCCCATCTCATATCCCCTTCGAGTATCTATTTTTTCCTCACATTTTCCTTTCTCTTAACGTGTCAATTAGTTTTTTTTTCTGAAACTCACATGTCAATTAGTTAACCAGTTTATTCGCAACAAAAAAAAATGTTAACCAGTTTACAAAAAAGGTCAGCGCAAATTCAGTGCCGCCATTCTTTTCCTATTTCCCTCCATTTTCCCACGTCAACGATTCCCCTCCATCTTATATAGAAAAAAATAAAAACTGAAACTGCTCGGTTGTTCCACAAAATCTGCCCCTCATCTACCTGATCACCACGCGCGGTTCCATCTTCCCCATTGACGCCTCCACTTATCACGAACCCCGCCGCCGTTGGAAAGCTCATATTCCTCGATGCGCCATCTCTCTCCCCACCTAGCAGTCGTCTGCCGCCGCCCTCTCTCCGCCTAGCTGCGCCGCGGGCGAGCCTTGTGCATGTCGTTGCTGCAGAGGAACGCCACCTTGAATGGTAGATCGTGCCTCCGGTGGCAGCGTGACCGACCACACCACGGAGGCGCTGCAGGCTGCAGCTTGTCGTCCCCAACCTCATTGATGTGCTCATCTACCTCGTGTGGAAGATCTCCGAGTTCCCAGCGTGCCGCGTGATTGGCGCTGTCACCAACCTCCACTCCTCCGAGTTCAGATTCCTCATCGCCGAGCACCTCGACGTCAATGCGCAGGACGTGCAGGTAACTTAGTTAATCTTCCTTAATGTAACCATGAATCCATGATCAATTACCTCGATCGAGCTTGAAGTCGGTGTGGTTGGTGGATAATCGTTCGAGCGCCTTCCCTGCACATCTTCTCCCTAGTGGCTGATTTATTCTCTCCCGACAGAAGTGAAGAACCCTCCCTGCATTGTCTTCTCTTTTTCGCCCTCCTCTTCTCAGTAGACCAGCAAGGACGCATCTCTAGTAAGCATCTCATAGTTGTACTTCTTTCCTCATGTCATGCAACTTACAGTACTAATCGTAGAATTGTCCTGTCCCAGGATCAGATTGGAAGTCGAGGAAGAGGCGAACCGAGGTGGGCAATGTCAAATCTATTAGCTCGGATAGATGTAAGCAATTTTGACGCATTCTGGAAAATAGTGTACTACGTTTTTCCCTTTAATTAAGGATCTAGCTTCAGGCTTTGGGATATTTTGCAGTTTGTATTAAACATAAGCAGTTCTGTTTTTGCTCTTGATATATGTATGCCCACATATATTTCTGAAATATCATGTAGTATAATTTCTTATTTTCCTCAAGGACCTAACTTCATGCTTTGATATTTCTTTTTTGCAGTTGTGTGTTAAATAAAAGTAGCTCCGTTCTTGATATATGCATGCAGAATTGCATACATATGCTTCTCAAAACAGTGTAATATGAATCTTTTACTTAAGGACCTACTTTCAGGCTTTGAGCAATATTCTGTATTTAATCTGTAAAATAGTCTTGTCCTGGAAATGCAATATATCTTGATATAATATAAGAAAGTATATCTTGATATAATATAAGAAAGTGAAGAGACAATACAAGCAATTATGCAACTCCTACTCTTACACATAATGAAATAGTTATGCTCTTATGTTTGTTTTGTAGAATGATCTTATAATTTATAACACCACAACCTCTTATTTAGCAAAAAGTGTTCAACCTAGACTTCTGTGATATACAATTTGATGATCCTTAAGATGCACTTTGGACAGCAAAGCAGCTTCTGTTACTTCGAACACATGGTGCGTTCCCCTGATTTGTGTGCACCTTTTTATTCTATTAACTATTGTTGGATGCAATTTGTATGGCGGGCTCATGCTTCAGAAGAATGTCGACAGAACAAGCAATAGATGTCTTCCGTTTCACTACAGACCAAGAATTATACCAGATAAGTGTATGTTATGCATGATTCTTTGCATATTAAGTTTATCCTATGGATGATTCTTTGCAGGTTTTAAACTGGTTACGTTAGAAAATCTTTCTCATATAATTTCTTGTATGCAATAGGTTGGCACTATATTATTTTGAAAAGCTTGGGAAATCAAAACGAGAATGTTGCTCTTGCTACACACTAAAGTATCGACTAGAATATAAAATAGATGCTGTTAAATTTGCTAATAAGTTCTGAGCAGTGCAAGTTGATGCTATGTTGGTAAAATGTGATCTATTGAAAAGACCACTAAAAGGGTTAAAATTATTGGTCAGGCGACAGAATTAATTATCACATGGCCTTCAACCTTTGTATGTTGCTCGTATAAAATTTACTGCTCTATTAACATGATTTTATCTAACGGCTTGTTAGTGATATAATTTCTCTATTGTTGTAGATGGCCAAGGTAAATTGATGATGCATGTCTCACATTGACTGAAGGGTCGGAAATGAGGCTACTTCTAAATAGTTTCACATTATGTTTTAGAATGTCGTTTCTTGAGCCGATGTTTGAAGCATTAATATTTAGAATGGCCGAGACGCTGATTGCAAGGACGAGAATCAGACTACTACTAGATAATTTCAGTCTTGTAATCTTTGGATCGTGTTGTTTGTAATGCAATAAAGCCGATTAATATATGAGACCTTTTTATTTACTACATTTTGGTTCATATGCACTATCAACATTGACCAAATAATTATGGATGACAATATATAAAGTAAAATTAATTGTTCATGCCATGTGGCAATGCATCTCGGCATAGTAATAATCTGGTCTGTCCATTTTGGAAATCCTTTTGTGGATGATTTGTGCCAACACATATGAAGTGTTGTTAAGCTCTAAATCTATACGTTGCTAATTTACAATGCTTATTCACATCATTTACCAACGCATCTATTTGCGTTGTTGCAGACCCTTCCAACGCCACCAATGGCAACGCATACTAATCCGTTGGTGTTGCCCTTAGCAACACTTATATGGACATACGACAACACATCAGTGCATTGTGAAAGGGGGGTTCCTGTTGTAGTGTATGGAGGTAATACCCTACTTTATGCTTGATTGATCTTGATGAATATGAGTTTTACAAGAGTTGATCTACCACGAGATCGTAATGGCTAAACCCTAGAAGTCTAGCCTATGAATATGGTAATGAGTATATGTGTTGTCCCTTCCGGACCATCCCCTGCGGTTTATATAGACACCGAGGGGATCTAGGGTTTACATGGAGTCGGTTACATAAGAAGGAATCTTTGGTCGCCAAGCTTGCCTCCCACGCTAAGTAGAGTCCAATTCGGACTCGGTGCAGTCTTCGGTCTTCATGTCTTCACAGCCCATCAGTCCGGCCCATAGATAATAGGCCAGACGCCCGAGGACCCCTTAGTCCAGGACTCCCTCACACATCATTTTTTAAAATTGGCAATATGGGCACATTGCTTTTTATGCGACGTCTCGATGACGGCCAAACTAACCACCCTTCCTTTTAGGTTCGTCCAGATATCAAGCTTGTCATTTGAAAGATGCCGATTCTCTTGAGCCATGTCAAGGTGAAGGTGGATCTTGGCTTCGACAAATACTCAAATAGACATATTGTTCTCACACGAACACGTCACCGTGTACCTCCAACACCGAGGGTGATGCACTGCAATTCACGTCGAAGGAGACCCGTGCGGAAGCGCGGTACACAAGCAATCCGGCAGGTGCATTTGAGGACCCGAAACCACACGCGCTCGTGAGGGACCCTGTCTGGACGCGCAGCGGCTATGGGATTCCCTAGGTTGGTTCGCCCACCACTAGATCCTTGAGGATCGCTGCCCTTCAAGATGAAGAACGAACAATGAACGAGAGAGAAAGAACAAGGGCGAGATATAAAAACTTGGGTAAAAAGTAGTATATTGATTTGTCGATTGTGTGCTGTTCAATCGGCTGTCACCTCTCATCTATTTACGAGATTGCTAGACTCCCCGTACAAGAAAAGTACTAAAATTTCCATCCAAAATATGAAAAACCTTAACCTAACTCGGGCAGGAATCTTTGGCAATTTTCTGGGTCAACTCGGAGCCACCGAATGGTTTGCTTTGGTCCCACTGAGTGAATGTGGCCAACCTTCTATGATATTCTGTATCTCACTTAGATTTTTGATACGTGCATTTTGCATCATGATTACCTACAGTTATTTATAATGTTTTTATGCATAATAATGCTTTTTGGAGTAATTCTAACGCCTTTTCTCTCATAATATGCAAGGTTCACACAAAGAGGGAGAATACCGGCAGTTGGAATTCTGGACCTAAAAAAGCTACGTCATGCTACCTATTCTGCACAACTCCAAATGAGCTGAAACTTCACGGAGAATTTTTATGGAATATATAAGAAATACCGGAGCAAATAAGTACCAGATAGGGCACACCATGTGGACACAACCCACCTGGGCGTGCCAGGTTGCCCATGCACGCCCTGGTGGGTTGTGCTCTCCTTGGCCCACCTTCGGTGCCCCTCTTTTGGTATATAAGTCATTTTGACCTATAAAAATAAGGATAAGACTTTCGGGATGAAGCGTCGCCGTCTCGACGCAGAACTTGGGCAGGAGCACTTTTGCCCTCCGGCGGAGCGATTCCGCCGGTGGAACTTCCCTCCCGGAGAGGGAAATCATCGTCATCATCATCACCGACAAATCTCCCATCTTGGGGAGGGCAATCTCCATCAACATCTTCAACAGCGCCATCTCCTCTCAAACCCTAGTTCATCTCTTGTGTTCAATCTTTCTACCGGAACCTTAGATTGGTGCTTGTGGGTGACTAGTACTGTTAATTACGTCTTGTAGTTGATTACTATATGGTTTATTTGGTGGAAGATTATATGTTCAGATCCATTATGCTATTTAATGTCCCTATGATCTTGAGCATGATTATCATATGTGAGTAGTTAGTTTTGTTCTTGAGGTCATGGGAGAAATCTTGTTGCAAGTAATCATGTGAATTTGTTATTTGTTCGATATTTTGATGGTATGTGTGTTGTGATTCCCTTAGTGGTGTCATGTGAACATCGACTACATCGAACTTCATCATATTTGGGCCTAAGGGAATGCATTGTGGAGTAGTTATTAGATGATGGGTTGCGAGAGTGACAGAAGCTTAAACCCTAGTTTATACGCTACTTCGTAAGGGACTGATTTGGATCCAAAAGTTTAATGCTATGGTTAGATTTTATCTTAATACTTTTCTCGTAGTTGCAGATGCTTGCGAGGGGGTTAATCATAAGTAGGAGGTTTGTTCAAGTAAGAACAACACCTAAGCACCGGTCCACCCACATATCAAATTATCAAAGTAGCGAACACAAATCAAACCAACATGATGAAAGTGACTAGATGAAATTCCCGTGTACCCTCAAGAATGCTTTGCTTATCATAAGAGACCGTTTTGGCCTGTCCTTTGCCTCAAAAGGATTGAGATACCTTGCTGCACTTTTGTTACCGTTACCATTACTTGTTCGTTACAAATTATCTTGCTATCAAACTACTCATTACTTACAATTTCAGTGCTTGCAGAGAATACCTTGCTGAAAACTACTTGTCATTTCCTTCTGCACCTCATTGGGTTCGACACTCTTACTTATCGAAAGGACTATGATTGATCCCCTATAATTGTGGGTCTTCAAGGCTCTTTTCTGGCGCTGTTGCCGGGGAATGAAGTGCTCTTGGTAAGTGGAAATCGGTAAGGAAAAAATATTACTACGTGCTGAAATTTATTGTCACTTGTTACTACGGAGAATAGTCCTTTGAGGGGTTTGTTCAGGGTATCTTCACCTCGACCGGAACCACAATTAGTTACCCCTCAACCTACTACACCTACTAAAAATATTGGTGATGAAATCCCTTCGGGTATGTGATACGTCTCCAACATATCTATAATTTTTTATTGTTCCATTCTATTATATTATCTGTTTTGGATGTTTTATATGCATTAATATGCTATTTTATATTATTTTTGGGACTAACCTATTAACCTAGATCCCAGTGCCAGCTTTTGTTTTTTCCTTGTTTTTGAGTTTCGCAGAAAAGGAATACCAAACGGAGTCCAAATGGAATGAAACCCTCGCTGTGATTTTTCTTGGACCAGAAGACAACCAGGAGACTTGGAGATGAAGTCGGAGGAGCCACGAGGGGGCCACAAGGACGGAGAGCGCACCCAGGGGGGTAGCGCGCACCCACCACCCTTGTGGGCCCCCATGACCCTCTAGGCCTAATTATTTCACCTATATATTCCCAAATATCCCCAAACCACAAGAGGCATCCACGAAAACACTTTTCCACCGCCGCAACCTTTCGTACCCGTGAGATCATATCTAGGGACCTTTTCCGGCACCCTACCGGAGGGGGATTCGATCACGGAGGGCTTCTACATCAACTCTATTGCCCTTTTGATGAAGCGTGAGTAGTTTACCACAGACCTACGGGTCCATAGCTAGTAGCTAGATGGCTTCTTCTCTCTCTTTGATTCTCAATATCATGTTCTCCTCAATGTTCATGGAGATCTATCCAATGTAATACTTTTTTGCGGTGTGTTTGATGAGATCCGACGAATTGTGGATTTATGGTCAGCTTATCTATGAATATTATTTGAATCTTCTCTGAATTCTTTTATGCATGATTAGATATCTTTGTAATTCTCTTTGAACTATCGGTTTGGTTTGGCCAACTAGATTGGTTTTTCTTGCAATGGGAGAAGTGCTTAGCTTTCGGTTCAATCTTGTGGTGTTCTTTCCC
Organism: Triticum dicoccoides; assembly: GCF_002162155.2. Lineage (NCBI taxonomy): Eukaryota > Viridiplantae > Streptophyta > Magnoliopsida > Poales > Poaceae > Triticum > Triticum dicoccoides. Next base: position 408,404,314 of record NC_041388.1, on the reverse strand, counting down.
AGTGACAGTCGGGACAGCAAGGCACATATTGTATTGCTGCCATCAAGGATAAAAAGATGGGGTTTTCATCGTATTGCTTGAGTTAATTCCTCTACATCATGTCATCTTACTTAATGTGTTACTCTGTTCCTCATGAACTAAATACTCTAGATGCAGGTAGGAGTTGGTCGATGTGTGGAGTAATAGTAGTAGATGCAGAATCGTATCGGTCTACTTGACACGGATGTGATGCCTATACTCATAATTATTGCCTTAGATATCGTCATAATTTTGCACTTTCCTATCAATTGCTCGACAGTAATTTGTTCACCCACCGTATTATTTGTTAGCTTGAGAGAAGCCTCTAGTTCCATTAAGGAAGGGCATGGAACACTTTCCAAGAAAGAAAATTAAATTGCCATATGAATCTATTATGAGAGCCATGCTACCTCTTGAGCACTGCGTTGGTTTTCCTCGAAGAGGAAGGGATGATGCAGCAAAGTAGCGTAAGTATTTCCCTCAGTTTTTGAGAACCAAGATATCAATCCAGTAGGAGGCTACGCGCGAGTCCCTCGTACCTGCACAAAACAAATAAATCCTCGCAACCAACGCAAGTAGGGGTTGTCAATCCCTATAAGACCACTTATGAGAGTGAGATCTGATAGATATGATAAGATAATATTTGTGGTATTTTTATGATAAAAGATGCAAAGTAAAATAAAGGCAAAGTAAATAGAAAAGGAAATAACTAAGTAGTAGGAGATCAATATGATAAAGATAGACCTGGGGGCATAGGTTTCACTAGTGGCTTCTCTCGAGAGCATAAGTATTCTACGGTGGGTGAACAAATTACTGTTGAGAAATTGACAGAATTGAGCATAGTTATGAGAATATCTAGGTATGATCATGTATATAGGCATCACGTCCGAGACAAGTAGACCGACTCCTTCCTGCATCTACTACTATTACTCCACTCATTGACCGCTATCCAGCATGCATCTAGAGTATTAAGTTAAAAACAGAGTAACGCCTTAAGCAAGATGACATGATGTAGGGGGATAGGCTCATGCAATATGAAGAAAACCCCATCTTGTTATCCTCGATGGCAACAATACAATACGTGCCTTGCTGCCCCTACTGTCAGTGGGAAAGGACACCACAAGATCGAACCCAAAGCTAAGCACTTCTCCCATTGCAAGAAAGATCAATCTAGTAGGCCAAACCAAACTGATAATTCGAAGAGACTTGCAAAGATAACCAATCATACATAAAAGAATTCAGAGAAGATTCAAATATTGTTCATAGATAGACTTGATCATAAACCCACAATTCATCGATCTCAACAAACACACCGCAAAAAGAAGATTACATCGAATAGATCTCCACAAGAGAGGGGGAGAACATTGTATTGAGATCCAAAAAGAGAGAAGAAGCCATCTAGCTACTAACTATGGACCCGTAGGTCTGAGGTAAACTACTCACACTTCATCGGAGGGGCTATGGTGTTGATGTAGAAGCCCTCCGTGATCGATGCCCCCTCCGGCGGAGCTCCGAAACAGGCCCCAAGATGGGATCAAGTGGATACAGAAAGTTACGGCGGTGGAATTAGGGTTTTGGCTCCGTTTTTAATCGTTTGGGGGTACGTGGATATATATAGGAGGAAGGAGTATGTCGGTGGAGCAACAGGGGGCCCACGAGGGTGGAGGGCGTGCCTGGTGGGGGTGGGCGCGCCCCCCTACCTCGTGGCCTCCTGTTTCCTTTCTTGACGTAGGGTCCAAGTCTCCCGGGTCTTGTTCGTTGAGAAAATCACGTTCCCGAAGGTTTGATTCCGTTTGGACTCTGTTTGATATCCCTTTTCTTCGAAACCCTAAAACAGGCAAAAAACAACAATTCTGGGCTGGGCCACCGGTTAATAGGTTAGTCCCAAAAATAATATAGAAGTGGATAATAAAGCCCAATAATGTCCAAAATAGTAGATAATATAGCATGGAGCAATCAAAAATTATAGATACGTTGGAGACGTATCAAGCATCCCCAAGCTTAATTCCTACTCGTCCTCGAGTAGGTAAATGATAAAAACAGAATTTTTGATGCGGAGTGCTACTTGGCATAATTTTAATGTAATCCTTCTTAATTGTGGTATGAATATTCAGATCCGAAAGATTCAAGACAAAAGTTCATATTGACATAAAAATGATAATACTTCAAGCATACTAACTAAGCAATTATGTCTTCTCAAAATAACATGGCCAAAGAAAGTTCATCCCTACAAAATCATATGGTTTAGTCATGTTTCATTTTCGTCACACAAGAATGCTCTCATCATGCACAACCCCGATGACAAGCCAAGCAATTGTTTCATACTTTAGTAATCTCAAACCTATAAACTTTCATGCAATATATGAGCGCGAGCCATGGACATAGCACTATGGGTGGAATAGAATATAATGAGGGGGGCTATGTGGAGAAGACAAAAAAGGAGAAAGTCTCACATCAACGAGACTAATCAATGGGCTATGGAGATGCCCACCGATTGATTTTAATGCAAGGACTAGGGATTGCCATGCAACGGATGCATTAGAGCTATAAATGTATGAAAGCTCAACAAAAGAAACTAGTGGGTGTGCATCCAACTTGCTTGCTCACGAAGACCTAGGGCACTTGAGGAGGCCCATTGTTGGAATATAGAAGCCAACTTCTATAATGAAAAATTCCCACTAGTATATGAAAGTGACAAAACAAGAGACTCTCTATCATGAAGATTATGGTGCTACTTTGAAGCACAAGTGTGGCAAAGGATAGTAACATTGTCCCTTCTCTCTTTTTCTCTCATTTTTCTTTTTTTATGGCCTTTCTCTTTTTTATGGCCTTCCTCTTTTTTGGGCCTTCTTTTTTTATGTCCTTTCTCTTTTTTTTATTCCTCACTTGGGACAATGCTCTAGAAAATGATGATCATCACACTTCTATTTATTTACAACTCAATGATTACAACTCAATACTAGAACAAAAGATGACTCTATATGAATGCCTCCAGCGGTGTATCGGGATATGCAATGGACCAAGAGTGACATGTATGAAAGAATTATGAACGGTGGCTTTTCCACAAATACTATGTCAACTACATGATCATGCTAAGCAATATGACAATGATGAATGTGTCATGATGAACGGAATGATGGAAAGTTGCATGGCAATATATCTCGGAATGGCTACGGAAATGCCATAATAGGTAGGTATGGTGGCTGTTTTGAGGAACATATAAGGAGGTTTATGTGTGAAAGAGTGTATCATATCACGGGGTTTGGATGCACCGGCGAAGTTTGTGCCAACTCTCAATGTGAGAAAGGGCAATGCACGGTACCGAAGAGGCTAGCAAGGATGGAAGGGTGAGAGTGCGTATAATCCATGGACTCAACATTAGTCATAAAGAACTCACATACTTATTGCAAAAATCTACAAGTCATGAAAAACCTCAGTACTACGCGCATGCTCCTAGGGGGATAGATTGGTAGGAAAAGACCATCGCTCGTCCCCGACCGCCACTCATAAGGAAGACAATCAAAGAACACCTCATGTTTCAAATTTGTTGCATAACGTTTACCATACGTGCATGCTATGGTGCAAACTTCAACACAAGCATTTCTCAATTTCACAACTACTCAACTAGCACGACTTTGATATTATTATATCCATATCTCAAAACAATCATCAAGCATCAAACTTCTCTTAGTATTCAAAACACTCTTAAGAAAATTTTACTAACTTTGAATACCTAGCATATTAGGATTTTAAGCAAATTACCATGCTATTAAGACTCTCAAAATAATTTTAGTGAAGCATGAGATATCAATAGTTTCTATAAAACAAATCCACCACCGTGCTCTAAAAGATATAAGTGAAGTACTAGAGCAAAATTATATAACTCAAAAGATATAAGCGAAGCACATAGAGTATTCTAACAAATTCTAAATCATGTATGGCTCTCTCAAAAGGTGTGTACAGCAAGGATGATTGTGGTAAACTAAAAAGCAAAGACTCAAATAATACAAGACGCTCCAAGCAAAACACATATCATGTGGCGAATAAAAATATAGCTCCAAGTAAAGTTACCGATAGAAGTAGACGAAAGAGGGGATGCCTTCCGGGGCATCCCCAAGTTTTGGCTTTTAGGTGTCCTTAGATTATCTTGGGGGTTCCATGGGCATCCCCAAGCTTAGGCTCTTGCCACTCCTTGTTCCATAATCCATCAAATCTTTACCCAAAACTTGAAAACTTCACAACACAAAACTTAAAGTAGAAAATCTCGTGAGCTCCATTAGCGAAAGAAAATAAAAGACCACTTCAAGGTACTGTAATGAACTCATTCTTTATTTATATTGTTGTTATACCTACTGTATTACAACTTCTCTAGGGTTTATAAACTATTTTACTAGCCATAGATTCATCAAAATAAGCAAACAACACATGAAAAACAGAAACTGTCAAAAACAGAACAGTCTGTAGTAATCTGTAGCTAGCGCAAGATCTGGAAACCCAAAAATTATAAAATAAATTGCTGGACGTGAGGAATTTATCTATTAATCATCTGCAAAAATAATTAACTAAATATAACTTTCCAAATAAAAAGGGCAGTAGTTCTCATGAGCCCTAAAGTTTCTGTTTTTACAGCAAGTTCAACAAGACTTTCCCCAAGTCTTCCCAACGGTTCTACTTGGCACAAACACTAACTAAACATAAAAAAACACAACCAAAACAGAGGATAGATAAATTATATATTACTAAACAGGAGAAAATAGCAAGGAATAAAAATAAAATTGGGTTGCCTCCCAACAAGCGCTATCGTTTAACGCCCCTAGCTAGGCATAACAATCAAGAATAGATCTAGGTATTGCCATCTTTGGTTTTCAACTTTTTAGTGGAATCAACCTCGAATCCGGGAGGTTCTTTATGTTTCCCTTCATATTCTGAAATTTTTAGATCTAATGAATCCAACCGCTTATTGCAAAGGGTAATCAACATATTCATGCGGTGAATATTTCCACTAATGTTCTTAAGAGGTTCAAGAGATTTCTGCAAGATTTTAGTAACTTCACAATTTTTTTCAAAAACTCGTGTCTCTTCCTGAGTAGGATGAGGCCCCTTTTGTTGAGGTAGTGTTCCCACTATACCTTCTATAATTTCAAGTGCAATATGGGGATCGATTTCAATAAAATTGCCTTTGGCAACACAATCCAAGAGTTGTCTATGAGATAAATTTAATCCAACATAAAAATTGCGAAGCAAAATTCTCAGGTTTATTTCAGAGGTACAATTATGATAAGACTCCATTATTCTCAACCAGGCATCTTTTAAGTTTTCTCCTGGTCTCTGTTTAAAGTGAAAGATTTCGAACTCAGGAGTCAACGGAGAAGATAAGGGACTAGCCATAACGACAAGCAAGCAAACTAACACACAAGCAAACAAAAAGCAAGCGGGCAAAAAGAGGCAAATAGAGAAAGAGAGGGAGGATAGAGAGAGAGGGCGAATAAAACGGCAAGGGTGAAGTGGGGGAGAGGAAACGAGAGGCAAATGGCAAATAATGTAATGCGGGAGATAAGGGTATGTGATGGGTACTTGGTATGTTGACTTTTGTGTAGGCCTCCCCGGCAACGGCGCCAGAAATCCTTCTTGCTACCTCTTGAGCACTGCGTTGGTTTTCCCCGAAGAGGAAGGGATGATGCAGCAAAGTAGCGTAAGTATTTCCCTCATTTTTTGAGAACCAAGGTATCAATCCAGTAGGAGGCTACGCGTGAGTCCCTCGTACCTGCACAAAACAAATAAATCCTCGCAACCAACGCAAATAGGGGTTGTCAATCCCTATAAGGCCACTTACGAGAGTGAGATCTGATAGATATGATAAGATAATATTTTTGGTATTTTTATGATAAAAGATGCAAAGTAAAATAAAGGCAAAGTAAATAGCAAAGGAAATAACTAAGTAGTCGGAGATCAATATGATAAAGATAGACCTGGGGGCCATAGGTTTCACTAGTGGCTTCTCTTGAGAGCATAAGTATTCTACGGTGGGTGAACAAATTGTTGTTGAGCAATTGACAGAATTGAGCATAGTTATGAGAATATCTAGGTATGATCATGTATATAGGCATCACGTCCGAGACAAGTAGACCGACTCCTGCCTGCATCTACTACTATTACTCCACTCATCGACCGCTATCCAGCATGCATCTAGAGTATTAAGTTAAAAACAGAGTAACGCCTTAAGCAAGATGACATGATGTAGGGGGATAGGCTCATGCAATATGAAGAAAACCCCATCTTGTTATCCTCGATGGCAACAATACAATACGTGCCTTGCTGCCCCTACTGTCAGTGGGAAAGGACACCACAAGATCGAACCCAAAGCTAAGCACTTCTCCCATTGCAAGAAAGATCAATCTAGTAGGCCAAACCAAACTGATAATTCGAAGAGACTTGCAAAGATAACCAATCATACATAAAAGAATTCAGAGAAGATTCAAATATTGTTCATAGATAGACTTGATCATAAACCCACAATTCATCGATCTCAACAAACACACCACAAAAAGAAGATTACATCGAATAGATCTCCACAAGAGAGGGGGAGAACATTGTATTGAGATCCAAAAAGAGAGAAGAAGCCATCTAGCTACTAACTATGGACCCGTAGGTCTGAGGTAAACTACTCACACTTCATCGGAGGGGCTATGGTCTTGATGTAGAAGCCCTCCGTGATCGATGCCCCCTCCGGCGGAGCTCCGAAACAGGCCCCAAGATGGGATCTCGTGGATACAGAAAGTTACGGCGGTGGAATTAGGGTTTTGGCTCCGTTTTTAATCGTTTGGGGGTACGTGGATATATATAGGAGGAAGGAGTACGTCGGTGGAGCAACAGGGGGCCCACGAGGGTGGAGGGCGTGCCTGGTGGGGGTGGGCGCGCCCCCCTACCTCGTGGCCTCCTATTTCCTTTCTTGACGTAGGGTCCAAGTCTCCCGGGTCTTGTTCGTTGAGAAAATCACGTTCCCGAAGGTTTCATTCCGTTTGGACTCCATTTGATATTCCTTTTCTTCGAAACCCTGAAATAGGCAAAAAACAGCAATTCTGGGTTGGGCCTCCGGTTAATAGGTTAGTACAAAAAATAATATAAAAGTGGATAATAAAGCCCAATAATGTCCAAAACAGTAGATAATATAGCATGGAGCAATCAAAAATTATAGATACGTTGGAGACGTATCAAGCCACTTATGGATTGCATACCAAAGATGACAATACCTAGATCTATTCGTGTTTTTATGCCTAGCTAAGGGCGTTAAACAATTTTATTTTTGTTTTTGCTTTTTAGGTTCTGCTTTGCAATAAATACTTCATCTAGCTTCTGGTTAGATGTGTTTTTGTGGTTTAATTAGTGTTTGTGCTAACTAAGACATTTAGGATGGCTTACGGTGATAGTTGATTTGATCTTGCTGAAAAACAGAAACTTTTGCGCTTAGATAAACACTTCTCATTTTTAACAGAAGCGCGATAAAATAGTGATTCTTTTTGTATTAAATTAATAAACAAATTTCTTAGGTTGTCCTAATATTTCAGAATTTTTGGAGTTACATAAGTATTTGAGAGTTATAGATTACTACATATTGTTCTATTTTTGACAGATTCATTTTCTATGTGTTGTTTGCTTATTTGATGAATCTATGGGTAGTATCAGGGGGTATGAACCATGGATAAGTTGGAATACAGTAGACATTACACCAATATAAACAAATAATGAGTTCACAACAGTATCAAAAGTGGTGATTTATTTTGTTATACTAACGGAGCTTATGAGATTTTCTGTTGAGTTTTGTGTTGTGAAGTTTTCAAGTTTTGGGTAAGGATTTGATGAACTATGGAATAAGGAGTGGCAAGAACATAAGCTTGGGTATGCCCAAGGAACCCCAAGGTAATATTCAAGGACAACCAAGAGCCCAAGCTTGGGGATGCCCCGGAAGGCATCCCCTCTTTCGTCTTCGTCTATCGGTAACTTTACTTGAGGCTATATTTTTATTCACCACATTATATGTGTTTTTCTTGGAGTGTCTTGTATGATTTGAGTCTTTGCTTTTTATCTTGCCACAATCATACTTTCTGTACACACCTTTTGAGAAGGACATGCATGAATCGTGATTTATTAGAATACTCTATGTGCTTCACTTATATCTTTTGAGCTAGGCAATTTTGCTCTAGTACTTCACTTATATCTTTTTAGAGCACGGCGGTGGTTTTATTGTATAGAAATTTTTGAACTCTCTTACTTCACTTATATTATTTTGAGAGTCTCTAAATAGCATGGTAATTTGCTTTGGTTACAAATTTAGTCCTAATATGACAGGCATCCAAGAGGGATATAATAAAAACTTCCATATAAAGTGCATTGAATACTATGAGAAGTTTGATTCTTTATGATTGTTTCAAGATATAAAGATGGTGATATTAGAGTCATGCTAGTGAGTAATTGTGGATTGTAGAAATACTTGTGTTAAAGTTTGTGAATCTTGTAGCATGCACGTATGGTGAACTGTTATGTGATGAAGTCGGAGCATTATTTATTTATTGATTGTCTTCCTTATGAGTGGCGGTCGGGGACGAGCGATGGTCTTTTCCTACCAATCTATCCCCCTAGGAGCATGCGCATAGTGCATCATTTCAATAACTAAAAGATTTTTGCAATAGGTATGTGAGTTCTTTATGACTAATGTTGAGTCCATGGATTATACGCACTCTCACCCTACCACCATTGCTAGCCTCTCTTGTGTCGCGCAACTTTGCCCACCATATACCTTACTCAAAACAACCACCATATCTACATACTGTGGCATTTCCATAGCCATTCCAAGATATATTGCCATGCAACTTTCCACCGTTCCATTTGTTATGACATGCTTCATCATTTTCATATTTCTTTGCATGATCATGCAGTTGATATTGTATTTGTGGCGAAGCCATCGTTCATAATTCTTTCACACATGTCACTCTTGATTCATTGCACATCCAGGTACACCGCCGGAGGCATTCATATAGAGTCATATTTTGTTCTAAGTATCGAGTTGTAATTCTTGAGTTGTTAGTAAATAAAAGTGTGATGATCTTCATTATTAGAGCATTGTCCCATGTGAGGAAAGGATGATGGAGACTATGATTCCCCCACAATTCTGGATGAGACTCCAGACAAAAAAAGAGGCCAAATAAATGAGAGAAGGCCCAAACAAAAAAGAATTAGAGAAAAGAGAGAAGGGGTGATACGTCTCCGTCGTATCTATAATTTTTTATTGTTCCATGCCAATATTATTCAACTTTCATATACTTTTTGGTAACTTTTTATATTATTTTTGGGACTAACATATCGATCCAGTGCCCAGTGCCAGTTCCTGTCTGTTGCATGTTTTTGGTTTCACAGAATATCCATATCAAACGAAGTCCAAACGGGATAAAAACGGACGGAGCTTATTTTTGGAAAATATGGAAAATTCGGAAGGAAAATCAACGCGAACCAGTGCCCGAGGTGGTCACGAGGCAGGGGGGCGCGCCCCCTAGGGCGCGCCCCCTACCCTCGTGAGCCCACCGTAAGGCGGTTGACGCTCTTCTTTTGCTGCAAGAAAGCTAATATTCGGAAAAAAATCACGGCGAAGGTTTCAGGCCAATCGGAGTTACGGATCTCCATATATATACGAAACGGTGAAACAGAGCCAGAGCAGAACGCAGAAACAGAGAGAGACAGAGAAACAGATAAAATCTCGGAGGGGCTCTTGCCCCTCCCACGCCATGGAGACCACAAACCAGAGGAGGAACCCTCCTCCCATCTAGGGAGGAGGTCAAGGAAGAAGAAGAAGGAGGGGGGCTCTCTCCCCCTCGCTTCCGGTGGCGCCGGAACGCCGCCGGGGGCCATCATCATCACCGCGATCTACACCAACACCTCCGCCATCTTCACCAACATCTCCATCACCTTCCCCCCACTATCTACAGCGGTCCACTCTCCCGCAACCCGCTGTACCCTCTACTTGAACATGGTGCTTTATGCTTCATATGATTATCCAATGATGTGTTGCCATCCTATGATGTCTGAGTAGATTTTCGTTGTCCTATCGGTGGTTGATGAATTGCTATGATTGATTTAATTTGCTTGTGGTTCTATTGCTGTCCTTTGGTGCCCATCATATGAGCGCGCGCGTGGATCACACCATAGGGTTAGTTGTATGTTGATAGGACTATGTATTGGAGGGAAAGAGTGACAGAAGCTTCACCCTAGCATAGAAATTGATGCATACGGGGTTGAAGGGGGACCAATATATCTTAATGCTATGGTTGGGTTTTACCTTAATGAACATTAGTAGTTGCGGATGCTTGCTAATAGTTCCAATCATAAGTGCATAGAATTCCAAGTAAGGGATGACATGCTAGCAGTGGCCTCTCCCACATAATACTTGCTATCGGTCTAGTAAAGTAGTCAATTGCTTAAGGGACAATTTCGCAACTCCTACCACCAATTTTCCACACTCGCTATATTTACTTTAGTTGCTTGTTTACCTTAACAGCCCCTAGTTTTATTTTCGTGCTCTTTACTTTCTTGCAAGCCTTTCCGAAAACACCTACAAAGTACTTCTAGTTTCATACTTGTTCTAGGTAAAGCGAATGTCAAGCGTGCGTAGACTTGTATCGGTGGTCGATAGAACTTGAGGGAATATTTGTTCTACCTTTAGCTCCTCGTTGGGTTCGACACTCTTACTTATCGAAAACTATTGCGCTCCCCTATACTTGTGGGTTATCAAGACCTTTTTCTGGCGCCGTTGCCGGGGAGCAATAGCGTGGGGTGAATATTCTCGTGTGTGCTTGTTTGCTTTATCACTAAGTAATTTTTATTTGCTGTTCTTAGTTGTTCTCTATCTTTAGTTATGGATATGGAACACAAAATACCAAAAAAATTAGGTGTACTTTCTGCTCATGGAGATGGGGAACCTCCTAAAACCCTCGATGCTGGTTATGTGAAAGATATTATGTACTACTTTAATAATCCTGAGAAAACCCCATTCAATTATGTAATGGGAGTAACGTTGGATCAACGTGAATAACTTAGGGATTACCGCTTGACACAAAAAGGTAAACTATTATGGGATCAAATTTATATATTGAAGTGGTATGCTGGACAACTATGCTCGGAATATGATTATACTTGTTGCTCTAGGATGAATTCTCCACACCTCCCCTTTTCATGCAAATTTAATGATAATGAAACCTTGGCTTCTTTTGCTAGAGGTATATATGATTACTATGATGTGGAACAAATAGAAGAATTCGTTGCTTTTATGGGTGCTTATGAAATTGAATCTATGTTTAAAGAGTTTGATGATATTGATGATGCTTGTTATAGATCTGAATATTTAGCTATCCTCAAATATTGCTATGAGAATTATGAATACAATTATGAAATTAATGCACTTATTAAGAAAGTCTCCGCTGTCCAAGAAGAGACTAATATTTTGCAGGAATCTATGGAAGAAGAAGTTGATGACACTGTGAGTTGATTGGATGAAAAAGATGAGGAGGAGAGCGAAGAACAAAAGGAGGAAGAGTGGATTGATCACCCGTGCCCACCTTCTAATGAGAGTAACTCTTCAACTTATACATTGTTTAATTCCCCTTCGTGCTTACCGAAGGATGATTGCTATGATGACTGTTATGATCCCTATGATTCTTTTGAAATATCCCTTTTTGATGATGCTTGCTATGCTTATGGCCAAGATGCCAATATGAATTATGCTTATGGAGATGAACTTGCTATAGTTCCTTATGTTAAACATGAAACTGTTGCTATTGCACCCACGCATGATAGTCCTATTATCTTTTTGAATTCTCCCGATTATACTATATCGGAGAAGTTTGCACTTATTAAGGATTATATTGATGGGTTGCCTTTTACCGTTGCATATGATGATTTCGATAAATATAATATGCATGTGCTCGCTGCTCCTACTTGCAATTATTATGAGAGAGGAACTATATCTCCACCTCTCTATGTTTCCAACATGATAAAATTGCAAGAAATTGTTTATACTATGCATTGGCCTTTACTAGGTGTGCATGAATTGTTATTTTATGACATGCCGATGCATAGGAAGAGAGTTAGACATCATCATTGCTTGATATATGTTGCTTTCTGCTCACTACTAAGTTACAAATCATTGTTAATTAAAATTGGCTTTGATATACCTTGGGATCCGGGTGGATTCACTACTTGAGCACTATATGCCTAGCTTAATGGCTTTAAAGAAAGCGCTGCCAGGGAGACAACCCGGAAGTTTTAGAGAGTCATTTATTTCTTCTGAGTGCTTTCATATAGTTTAAAAACAACAAAAATAAAGAGTGAAACCCAAAACTTTTCAAAAAGGAAAGTGAAAGTGAGAAAGACAAGCACTCTTGAAGTGGGAGAGCTCCTTGAACTTTGTTCATGCTCACGGCAACTTTGTGAATCTTGATTACAGAAACTTTTCAGCAAAAATAATTATCCCCTTGTACAATTCCATTGTATTATAAAAATAATGTGCCAAGGATTGCCTTTAGGATGTTTATATTTGCTTGATGGTTTGTAAGGTGCAGGACAGAAACTTTGGCTATAGTGCGCGATTTTACATTTTTAGCTGGAACGTCAAATGGTTCTGATTCTTTTTGAACTGTCTTCCTATACAAATTTTTTATTTTTTCTAATTTTGGTAGAATTTTTCAAGTATCATAAGTATGGTGAATGTTCAGATTATTACAGACTGTTCTGTTTTAGACAGATTCTGTTTTTGATGCATAGTTTGCTTGCTTTGATGAAACTATCAATTTATATTAGTGGATTAAGCCGCGAAAAAGTTATACTACAGTAGACACAATGCAAAAACAAAATATGAATTGGTTTGCAACAGTACTTAGAGTAGTGATTTGCTTTATTATACTAACGGACCTTACCGAGTTTTCTGTTGAAGTTTTGTGTGGATGAAGTGTTCGATGATTGAGAAGGTTTTGATGTGAGAAGAAGGAAGAGAGGCAAGAGCTCAAGCTTGGGGATGCCCGAGGCACCCAAGTAAATATTCAAGGAGACTCGAGCGTCTAAGCTTGGGGATGCTGGGAAGGCATCCCCTCTTTCTTCAACAAGTATCGGTATGTTTTCGGATTCGTTTCGTTCATGCGATATGTGCAATCTTGGAGCGTCTTTTGCATTTAGGTTTTTATTTTTCTTTTTATGCACCATTCTGGTATGAGATAGTCCTTGGTTGATTTATAGAATGCTCTTTTCACTTCACTTATATTTTTTGAGTATGGCTTTATAGAATGCTTCATGTGCTTCACTTATATCATTTGAAGTTTGGATTGCCTGTTTCTCTTTACATAGACAACCACCATTTGTAGAATGCTCTTTTGCTTCACTTATATTTGTTAGAGCGTGGGCATATATTTTGTAGAAAGAATTGAACTCTCTTGCTTCACTTATATCTATTTAGAGAGATGATAGGAATTGGTCATTCACATGGTTAGTCATAAAATCCTACATTAAACTTGTAGATCACTGAATATGATATGTTTGATTCCTTGCAATAGTTTTGTGATATAAAGATGGTGATATTAGAGACATGCTAGTGAGTAGTTGTGGATTGTAGAAATACTTGTGTTGAATTTTGTGATTCCCGTAGCATGCACGTATGGTGAACCGTTATGTGATGAAGTCGGAGCATGATTTATTTATTGATTGTCTTCCTTATGAGTGGCGATCGCGGACGAGCGATGGTATTTTCCTACCAATATATCCCCCTAGGAGCATGCGCGTAGTACTTTGTTTCGATGACTAATAAATTTTTGCAATAAGTATGTGAGTTCTTTATGACTAATGTTGAGTCCATGGATTATACGCACTCTCACCATTCCACCATTGCTAGCCTCTCTAGTATCGTGCAACTTTCGCCGGTACCTTAAACCCACCATATACCTTCCTCAAAACAGCCACCATACCTACCTATCATGGCATTTCCATAGCCATTCCGAGATATATTGCCATGCAACTTCCATCATCATCATCATATTTATGACTTGAGCATTCATTGTCATATTGCTTTGCATGACCGTAAGATAGCTAGCATGATGTTTTCATGGCTTGTCCGTTTTTTGATCTCATTGCTACCCTAGATCATTGCACAGCCTGGTACACCGCCTGAGGCATCCATATAGAGTCATACTTTGTTATAGACATTGAGTTGTAATATTGAGTTGTAAGTAAATAAAAGTGTGATGATCATCATTATTAGAGCATTGCCCTAGTGAGGAAAGGATGATGGATACTATGATTCCCCCATAAGTCGGGATGAGACTCCGGACTTTACAAAAAAATAAAAGAGGCCAAAGAAGCCCACCAAAAAAACAAAAAAAATGAGAGAAAAAAGAGAAGGGGCAGTGCTACTATCCTTTTTCCACACTTGTGCTTCAAAGTAGCACCATGTTCTTCATATAGAGAGTCTCTTGAGTTATCACTTTCATATACTAGTGGGAATTTTCATTATAGAACTTGGCTTGTATATTCTGATGATGGGCTTCCTCAAATGCCCGAGGTCTTCATGAGCAAGCAAGTTGGATGCACACCCACTTAGTTTCAGTTAGAGCTTTCTTACACTTATAGCTCTAGTGCATCTGTTGCATGGCAATCCCTACTCACTCACATTGATATTTATTGATGGGCATCTCCATAGCCCGTTGATATGCCTAGTTGATATGAGACCATCTTCTCCTTTTTGTCTCCTCCACCATCATATTCTATTCCACCTATAGTGCTATGTCCATGGCTCATGCTCATGTATTGCGTGAAAGTCGAAAAGGTTTGAGAATGTCAAAAGTATGAAACAGTTGCTTGGCTTGTCATCGGGGTTGTGCATGATTTGAATATTTTGTGTGGTGAAGATGGAGCATAGCCAGACTATATGATTTTGTAGGGATAACTTTCTTGGGCCATGTTATTTTGAAAAGACATGATTGCTTTATTAGTAGGCTTGAAGTATTATTGTCTTTATGTCAAAAGATAGATTATGCTTTGAATCACTCATGTCTTAATATTCATGTCATGATTAGACACATGTTCAAGAATATGCTAGGTAGCATTCCACATCAAAAATTATCTTTTTTATCATTTATCTACTCGAGGACGAGCAGGAATTAAGCTTGGGGATGCTGATACGTCTCCGTCATATCTATAATTTTTGATTGTTCCATGCCAATATTATTCAACTTTCATATACTTTTTGGCAACTTTTTATATTATTTTTGGGACTAACATATTGATCCGGTGCCCAGTGCCAGTTCCTGTTTGTTGCATGTTTTTGGTTTCGCAGAATATCCATATCAAACGGAGTCCAAACGGGATAAAAATGGATGGATCTTATTTTTGGAAAATATGGAAAATTCGGAAGGAAAATAAACGTGAACCAGTGCCCGAGGTGGTCACGAGGCAGGGGGGCGCCCCCCTGGACGCGCCCCCTACCCTCGTGAGCCCACCTAAGGCCGTTGACGCTCTTATTTTTCAGCAAGAAAGCTAATATTCAGAGAAAAATCACGGCGAAGATTTCAGGCCAATCGGAGTTACGGATCTCCATATATATACGAAACGGTGAAATAGAGCCAGAACAGAACGCAGAAACACACACACACACACACACACACACACACACAGAGAGAGAGAGAGAGAGAGAGAGAGACTGATCCAACTCGAAGGGGCTCTCGCCCCTCCCACGCCATGGAGACCATGGACCATAGGGGAAACCCTTCTCCCATCTAGGGAGGAGGTCAAGGAAGAAGAAGAAGGAGGGGGGCTCTCTCCCCCTCGCTTCCGATGGCGCCGGAACACCGCCGGGGGCCATCATCATCACCGCGATCTACACCAACACCTCCGCCATCTTCACCAGCATCTCCATCACCTTCCCCCCTCTATCTACAGCGGTCCACTCTCCCGCAACCCGATGTACCCTCTACTTGAACATGGTGCTTTATGCTTCATATTATTATCCAATGATGTGTTTCCATCCTATGATGTCTGAGTAGATTTTCGTTGTCCTATCGGTGGTTGATGAATTGCTATGATTGATTTAATTTGCTTGTGGTTCTGTTGCTGTCCTTTGGTGCCCATCATATGAGCGCGCGCGTGGATCACACCATAGGGTTAGTTGTATGTTGATAGGACTATGTATTGGAGGGCAAGAGTGACAGAAGCTTCAACCTAGCATAGAAATTGATGCATACGGGATTGAAGGGGGACCAATATATCTTAATGCTATGGTTGGGTTTTACCTTAATGAACATTAGTAGTTGCGGATGCTTGCTAATAGTTCC
The DNA here is from genome assembly GCF_002162155.2 of Triticum dicoccoides. NCBI lineage: Eukaryota > Viridiplantae > Streptophyta > Magnoliopsida > Poales > Poaceae > Triticum > Triticum dicoccoides. The sequence continues at coordinate 408,387,938 of NC_041388.1, read as the reverse complement.
AATCATAAGTGTATAGAATTCCAAGTAAGGGATGACATGCTAGCAGTGGCCTCTCCCACATAATACTTGCTATCGGTCTAGTAAAGTAGTCAATTGCTTAAGGGACAATTTCGCAACTCCTACCACCACTTTTCCACACTCGCTATATTTACTTTAGTTGCTTCTTTACCTTAACAGCCCCTAGTTTTATATTCGTGCTCTTTACTTTCTTGCAAGCCTTTCCGAAAACACCTACAAAGTGCTTCTAGCTTCATACTTGTTCTAGGTAAAGCGAACGTTAAGCGTGCGTAGAGTTGTATCGGTGGTCGATAGAACTTGAGGGAATATTTGTTCTACCTTTAGCTCCTTGTTGGGTTCGACACTCTTACTTATCGAAAACTGTTGTGATCCCCTATATTTGTGGGTTATCAAGGGGGAATGCTACTATCCTTTTACCACACTTGTGCTTCAAAGTAGCACCATGATCTTCATGATAGTGAGTCTCCTATGTTGTTAGTTTCATATACTAGTGAGAATTTTTCATTATATAACTTGGCTTGTATATTCCAATGATGGGCTTCCTCATATTGCTCTAGGTCTTCGTGAGAAAGCGAGTTGGATGCACACCCAATTAGTTTTCTTTTGAGCCTTCATAAACTTATAGCTCTAGTGCATCCGTTGCATGGCAATCCCTACTCACTCACATTCATATCTAGTGATGGGCATCTCCATATCCCGTTGATATGCCTAGTTGATGTGAGACTATCTCCTTCTTTTTTGTCTTCTCCACAACCACCATATTCTATTCCATCTATAGTGCTATGTCCATGGCTCATGCTCATGTATCGCGTGAAAGTTGAAAAGGTTTGAGAACATCAAAAGTATGAAACAATTGCTTGGCTTGTCATCCGGTTTGTGCATGATTTAAATATTTTGTGTGATGAAGATGGGGCATAGCCAGACTATATGATTTTGTAGGGATAAGCTTTCTTTGGCCATGTTATTTTGAGAAGACATAATTGCCTTGTTAGTATGCTTGAAGTATTATTGTTTTTTATGTCAATATTAAACTTTTTTTGAATCTTATGGATCTAAAAATTCACGCCACAATATAGAGAATTACATGGATAAATATTTTAGGTAGCATTCCACATCAAAAATTCTGTTTTTGTCATTTACCTACTCGAGCATGAGCAGGAATTAAGCTTGGGGATGCTTGATATGTCTCCAATGTATCTATACTTTTTTTATTGTTCCATGCTATTATATTATCTGTTTTGGATGTTTTATATGCAATAATATGCTATTTTATATTATTTTTGGGACTAACCTATTAACCTGGAGCCCAGTGCCAGTTTCTATTTTTTCCCTGTTTTTGAGTTTCGCGGAAAAGGAATACCAAACGGAGTCCAAACGGAATGAAACCTTCGCTATGATTTTTCTTGGACCAGAATACAACCGGGAGACTTGGAGATGAAGTCAGAGGAGCCACGAGGCGGACACAAGGACGGAGGGCACGCCTAGGGCGGTAGGGCGCACCCCCACCCTTGTGGGCCCCCTGTGACCCTCCTGACCTAATTCTTTCACCTATATATTCCCAAATATTCCCAAACCACCAGAGGAATACACGAAAACACTTTTCCACTACCGCAACCTTCTATACCCGTAAGATCCCATCTAGGGACCTTTTCCGGCACCCTGTCGGAGGGGGATTCGATGACGGAGGGCTTCTAAATCAACTCTATTGCCCTTCCAATGAAGCATGAGTAAGTTACCACGGACCTACGGGTCCATAGCTAGCCTCTAGATGGCTTATTCTCTCTCTTTGATTCTCAATACCATGTTCTCCTCGATGTTCTTAGACATCTATCTGGTGTAATACTTGTTAGCGGTGTGTTTGGCGAGATCCGATGAATTGTGGATTTATGATCAGCTTATCTATGAATATTATTTGAATCTTCTCTGAATTCTTTATGCATGATTTGATAACTTTGTAATTCTCTTCGAACTATCGGTTTAGTTTGGCCAACTAGATTGGTTTTTCTTGTAATGGGAGAAGTGCTTAGCTTTGGGTTCAATATTGTGGTGTCCTTTCCCAGTGACAGTAGGTGCAGCAAGGCATGTATTGTATTGTTGCCATCGAGGATAAAAAGATGAGGTTTTAATCATATTGCTTGAGTTAATTCCTCTACATCATGTCAGCTTACTTAATGTGTTACTCTGTTCTTCATGAACTTGATACTCTAGATGCATGCAGGAGTGCGCCAATATGTGGACTAATAGTAGTAGATGCATGATCGTTTCAGTCTACTTGACACGAACGTGATGTCTATATTCATGATAATTGCCTTAGATATCCTCATAATTTTGCGCTTTTCTATCAATTGCTCGGCAGTAATTTGTTCACCCACCGTATTATTTGCTATCTTGAGAGAAGCCTCTAGTGAAACCTATGGCCGCCAGGTCTTTTTTCCATCATATAAGTTTTCCATCATACTAGTTTCTGATTACTACTTTTGCAATCTTTTACTTTCCAATCTATAAACCAAAAATTACCAAAAATATTTACTTTACCTTTTTATTTAGTTTCATCTATCTCTATCAGATCTCACTTTTGCAAGTAACTGTGAAGGGATTGACAACCCCTTTATCGCGTTGGGAGCAAGTTGTTTGAGTGTTTGTGCAGGTATTAGGTGACTTGTGTGTTGTCTCCTACTGGATTGATACCTTGGTTCTCAGACTGAGGTAAATACTTATCTCTACTTTGCTGCATCACCCTTTCATCTTCAAGGGAAAAACCAACGCACATCCTGATATGCACTTGATATATGTCGATGAAATTTGTGGATTATTTAAGCTTGCAGGTTTACCTGGAGATGAAGCTAAGAAGAAGGTTTTCCCTTTATATTTGAAGGGAAGAGCTTTGGCATGGTATAGGCTATGCGATGATATTGGATCTTGGAATTGGAATAGATTGAAATTGGAATTTCACCAAAAAATTATCCTATGCATCTAGTTCATCGTGATTAGAATTATATATTAATTTTGTCCTCGTGAAGGAGAAAGTATCGCTCTAGCTTGGGGGAGGCTTAAGTCAATGTTATATTCACGTCCCAATCATGAGCTCTTGATACGTCTCCAACATATCTATAATTTATGAAGTATTCATGTCATTATATTAACATTCTTGGATGTTTTAGAATCATTTTATAGCAACTTTATATCATTTTTTGGGACTAACCTATTGACCCAGTGCCCAGTGCCTAGTGTCAGTTACTGTTTTTTGCTTGTATTTTACATCACAGGAAATCAGTATCCAACGGAGTCCAAACACCGTGAAACTTTTTGGAGAATTTTTGCGGACTAGAACACCCAGGATGGGCCAAAGCAGCACCCGGGGGGTGCCCCGAGGGGGCCACAACCAACCAGGGTGCGCCTGGGGGCCCAGGCGCACCCAGGTGGGTTGTGCCCACCTCGGTGGCTTCCCGCACTCCCTATTTACCCTATAAATTCCCAAAAATTCTAGAAACCCTCGGGGTTACCCTAGATCAGAAATTCCACTGCCGCAAGGCTTTGTAGCCACCGAAAACCAATCTAAACCCCGTTCTGGCACCCTGCCGGAGGGGGGAATCATCTCTGGTGGCCATCTTCATCATCCCGACGGCCACCACGATGAGGAGGGAGTAGTCCACCCTCGGGGCTAAGGGTTTGTACCAGTAGCTATGTGTTTAATCTCTCTCTCATGTTCTTGAGATGTCACGATCTTGATGTATCGCGAGCTTTGTTAATATAGTCGAATCATATGGTGTTTCCCCCTCCCTATCTTGTTGTGATAAATTGAGTTTTTCCCTTTGAGATTTCGTTGTTATTGGATTGAATACTTTTATGGATTTGAGAACACTTGATATATGTATTGCAATTGAATACTCATGGTGACAATGGGGTATCATATTGATTCACTTGATATATGTTTTGGCATTCAACTCGCGGATTCCCGAGGTGAAATTAGGGTAATCTATGCATAGGGGTTGATGCACGTTCTTGTCTTTGTTTCTCCGATAGAAATCTTGGGGCACTCTTTGAAGTTCTTTGTGTTGGATTGAATATTATGAATCTGAGTTTGCTTTGGTGTTATTTTAGTATGAACTCTTGGTTAGATCGATCGAAAAGAATAGCTTTGTGTTATTTTAGTATGAACTCTAGGATAGATTGATGGGAAAGAATAGCTTTGAGGTGGTTTCATACCCTACAAACAATTCCGTCTTATGTTCTCCACTAGATAGGAACTTTGGAGTGATTCTTCGTTGCACGTTAAGGGACGGTTATATGATCCAATTATATTAGCATTGTTGAGAGATTGCACTAGCGAAATTACGGACCCTAGGCCTCATTTTCAAGCATTGCAATGCCGTTTTGTGCCCGTTTACTATTTGCTACCTTGTTGTTTTTATTTATTCGGATTATAAAAATATATTTCTACCATCAATATTACACTTTTATCACCATCTCTTCGCCGAACTAGTGCACCTATGCAATTAGCCATTGTATTGGCTGTGTTGGGGACACAAGAGATTTCTTGTATTTGGTTGCAGGGTTGTTTGAGAGAGACCATCTTCATCCTACACCTTCGACGGATTGATAAACCTTAGGTCATCCACTTGAGGGAAAATTGCTACTCCCTACAAAACTCTGTGCTTGGAGGCCCAACATGAGTCTACAAGAATAAAGTTGCATAGTAGACATCAGCTCTCAAGAGAAATCATCATTCAGAATTTTTATGCTCGACTTTCTCGTGATGATCAATCCATGATTGATACTTCTTGTACTGGTTCTTTTATGAAGAAGACTATTAAATTCAGGTGGGATCTTTTAGAAAGAATTAAATGCAACTCTGAAGATTGGGAACTCGACAAAGGTAAAGAGTGAGGTATTAAGCTTAAGTATGATTCTGTTAAATCTTTTATCAATACCGATGCTTTTCAAAAGTTTAGCACTAAATATGGACTTGACTCTGAGATAGTAGCCTCCTTTTGTGAATCATTTGCTACTCATGTTGATCTCCCTAAAGAGAACTGGTTTAAATATCACCCACCTATTAAATAAGAAATTAAAGAACCGATAATAGCTAAAGATGAAACTATCATCTATAATATTGATCTAGTAGTTCCTACTGCTTATATTGAAAAGCCACCTTTCCCTGTTAAGATAAAGGAACATGCTAAGGTCTCAACTGTGGTAAATAGAAGTAATATTAGAGCACCTAAACCTGCTGAACAAATCAAAGTAGAACCTAGTGTTACTATGGTTAAAGATCTCCTGGTTGAAAATTTAGATGGGCATGTTATTTACTTCTATGATGAAGCTGCTAGAATTTCCAAAACCGATGAAAAAGTTAAACATAAACCTGTTGTTGGCATGCCTATTGTGTCAGTCAAAATAGGAGATCACTGTTATCATGGTTTATGTGACATAGGTGCTAGCATGAGTGCTATTCCTTTTACCTTATATCAAGAAATTATGAATGACGTATCACCCGCTGAAATAGAATACATAGATGTTACTATTAAGCTTGCTAATAGAGACACCATCACACCACTTGGGATTGTAAGAGATGTTGAAGTTTTGTGTGGGAAAATAAAAAAACCCACTGATTTCTAGTTCTTCGTTCCCACAAGATGACTTTTATCCCATTATCTTTAGTAGAACTTTCTTGAACACTGTTAATGCTAAAATAGATTGTGAGAAATAAATTGTCGGTGTTAGTTTTGGTGATGAGTCTCACGAGTTTAATTTTTCTAAGATTAGTAGAAAGCATCATAAGAAAGAATTGCCTAGTAAGGATAAAATATTTGGTCTTGCTTCTATTCCCATGCCTCCTACTGATCCACTAGAACAATATTTGCTAGACCATGAAAATAATATGCATATGCATGAAAGAAATGAGATATATAAAAAAATTCTTTGAACGACGACCTCTGCTTAAACACAATTTACCTATTGAAACTCTAGCAGGTCCTCCTCCACCTAAGGGTGATCCTATCTTTGAATTAAAACAATTGCTAGACACTTTGAAATATGCTTATCTTGATGAGAAAAAGATATATCCTGTTATTATCAGTGCTAACCTTTCAGAACATGAAGAAGAAAGATTATTGAAGGTTCTAAAGAAGCACTGAGCTGCTATTGGATATACTCTTGATGATCTAAAGGGCATTAATCCCACTCTCTGTCAGCACAAAATTATATGGAACCTGATGCTAAACCAGTTGTTGACCACCAACGACGTTTGAATCCTAAAATGAAAGAAGTGGTAAGAACTGAAATGTTGAAGCTTCTGGAAGCAGGTATAATCTATCATATAGCTGATAGTAGACGGGTAAGTCCTCTTCATTGTGTCCCTAAGAAGGGAGGTATTACTGTTGTTCCTAATGATAAAAATGAACTTATTCCACAATGAATTGTCAGTAGTTATAGAATGGTAATTGATTTTATAAAATTAAATAAAGTTACTAGAAAATCATTATCCTCTACCTTTTATTGATCAAATGCTAGAAAGATTATCTAAGCACACACACTTTTGCTTCCTTGATGGATATTCTGGTTTTTCTCAAATACCCGTTTCACAACCTGATCAAGAGAAAACCACCTTTGCTTGTCCCTTTGGAACTTCTGCTTACAGACGTATGCCTTTTGGTTTATGTAATGCATCTGCTATCTTTCAAAGATGAAGGACTGCTACATTCTCATTGGGGAACGCAGTTTTCAAAAATTTCCTATGATCACGCAAGATCTATCTAGGAGATGCATAGCAACGAGAAGGGAAGAGTATGTCTACGTACCCTTGTAGACCGAAAGCGGAAGCATTATGACAACGCGGTTGATGTAGTCGTACGTCTTCACGATCCAACCGATCCTAGTACTGAAGCTACAGCACCTCCGCGATCTGCACACGTTCAACTCGGTGACGTCCCAGAAACTCTAGATCCAACTGAGGTCGAGGGAGAGTTTCGTCTGCACGACGGCGTGATGAGGGTGATGATGAAGTTACCGACGCAGGGCTTCGCCTAAGCACTACAACGATATGACCGAGGTGGAAATCTGTGGATGGGGGGCACCGCACACGGCTAAACAATCAACTTGTGTGTCTCTGGGGTGCCCCCTCCCCTTATATAAAGGAGTGGAGGAGGGGAGGGCCGGCCCTCATAGGGCGCGCCCAAGGGGGGGAGTCCTACTCCCAGTAGTAGGTTTCCCCCTTTCCTAGTAGGAGTAGGAGAAGAAGGAAGAGGGAGAGAGAGGGAAGGAAAGGGGGGGGCCACTCAATTCAGATTGGGCTTGGGGCGCGCCCTCCACCTGGACGCCTCCTCCTCTCTCCCACTAAGGCCCAATAAGGCCCATTG
>NC_041388.1:408375406-408380399 GCF_002162155.2 Triticum dicoccoides | reverse complement strand
TAACCCCCCAGTACTCCGGTAAATGCCCGAACGCATCTGGAACCATTCCGATGCCCAAACATAGCCTTCCAATATATCGATCTTTATGTCTCAACCATTTTGAGACTCCTCGTCATGTCTGTGATCACATCCGGGACACCGAACTACCTTTGGTACATCAAAACACATAAACTCATAATACCGATCGTCATCGAATGTTAAGCGTGCGGACCCTACGGGTTCGAGAACTATGTAGACATGACCGAGACTCATCTCTGATCAATAACCAATAGCGGAACCTGGATGCTCATATTGGCTCCTACATATTCTACGAAGATCTTTATCGGTCAAACCGCATAACAGCATACGTTGTTCCCTTTGTCATCGGTATGTTACTTGCCTAAGATTCGGTCGTCGGTATCATCATACCTAGTTCAATCTCGTTACCGGCAAGTATCTTTACTTGTTCCGTAATGCAACATCCCGCAACTAACTCCTTAGTCACATTGCTTGCAAGGCTTATAGTGATGTGTATTACCGAGAGGGCCCAGAGATACCTCTCTGATACATGGAGTGACAAATCCTAATCTCGATCTATGCCAACCCAACAAACACCATCGGAGACACCTTTAGAGCATCTTTATAGTCACCCAGTTACGTTGTGACGTTTGATAGCACACTAAGTGTTCCTCCGGTATTCGGGAGTTGCATAATCTCATAGTGAAAGGATCGATATAGTTGACTAGAGGGGGGTGAATAGGCAACTAACAATTTTTAGCTTTTCTTTAACAATTTAAACTTTGCATCAAAGTAGGTTGTCTAGATATGCAACTAAGTGAGCAACCTATATGATGCAACAAAGATAAGTACACAAGCAAGCAAGAGATATATCACAAATAAGCTTGCACAAGTAAAGGCATGAGATAACTAAGAGTGGAGCCGGTGGAGACGAGGATGTGTTACCAAAGTTCCTTCCCTTTGAGGGGAAGTACGTCTCCGTTGGAGCAGTGTGAAGGCACAATGCTCCCCAAGAAGCCACTAGAGCCACCGTATTCTCCTCACGCCCTCACACAATGCGAGATGTCGTGATTCCACTATTGGTGCCCTTGGAGGCGGCGACCGAACCTTTACAAACAAGGTTGGGGCAAACTCCACAACTCAATTGGAGGCTCCCAACGACACCACGAAGCTTCACCACAATGGACTATGGCTCCGCGGTGACCTCAACCGTCTAGGGTTCTCAAACACCCAAGAGTAACAAGATCCGCAAGGGATTAGTGGGGGGAATCAAATTTCTCTTGGTGGAAGTGTAGATCGGGGACTTCTCAACCACTCCCGAGCAAATCAACAAGTTTGATTGGCTAGGGAGTGAGATCGGGTGAAAATGGAGCTTGGAGCAACAATGGAGCTTAGGGTTGGAAGAGGTGGTAAACTAGAGGAAGAAGACACCCCTATTATAGCTGAGGACAAAAATCCAACCGTTATCCACCTACCAGCCCGCGACCAGCGGTACTACCACCCTAGACCAGCGTTACTACCACAAGGCCATGCGATACTTCTGCTCCTGACAAGCGGTACTACCGCAAGGCCATGCGGTACTACCGTGAGGAACCGTGGTACTACCGCAGCAGCAGCAGTAGCTAGGGCAGACCTGTAGCACAAGGGCTGAGGACGGTACTACCGCTCCCCCTTGCAGTACTACCGCAAGGCAGGAAATCCCTAGCCTGGGAAGAGCGCGGATAAAAATACATCCGTGCCTACTTCCGCTGGAAAATGGACGAAGCAAAAATCCGACACAGTACTACCGCAGAGGAGCGGTACTACCGCCTGGCAGCTGAGCCACGCCGCGCACTGTACTATCGTGCAAGGGATGCGGTACTACCGTGGTGGCGCGGATGTAAAAAATTACATCCGCCCCTACTACCGCGATGGAGCGGTACTTCGGCTGGGGTCCATGGTACTACAGCTCCATAGGAGTGGTACTACCGTGGGCACCTGCGGTACTACCGCGCCGTAGTACTGTACTACCGCGGGTGCCTGTGGTACTACCGCTCTCCAGGGAGCAGTACTACCGCAAGCCCATCAACAGCAGCTAGGACAAGGCAAAGAGGATAAACGAGGGATGCTCCAAAGTGCAGGGGAAAGGAGGGGACAAGGAAGAAAACATGTACGTGATGATTCCACCCAAACCTTTCCGTCGCGGACCCCCTCTTAATAGTACGGCTTTCCTATGACTCAAATCCACCAAAAAGAAACGTAGAAAAACGCCGTCTTCAATAGTCTTCGAGGGACACCAAATCGTCTTGTGCCTAGCGATGAAACATCTGGGAAACTCAAGACACATGATTAGTCCACAAAAGCATTGTCATCAATCACCAAAATACCTTAGGGATAAATATGCCCTTACAATCTTCCCCTTTTTGGTGGATTGATGACAATACGGGATTTGCAAAGGGAAATAATATTAAGCAAACGCACACCCCTCCTCTCTAGAATATAGATGGGCTCCCCCTTGATGTGTGCCAACTAGATGGGTGCTTTGGACTGCACGGCACACATACTAGGATCAAAGCTCCCCCTATATTATAGAGACAAGGCATAATTTGCAATAGTAAGGCTAACACTAGACAAGATAGCAAATACGAGCAAAGCATAAGTAGCACAATCAAAAGCTCACTAAGATAGAATAGAGTGCATATGTCTTACACCATATGAAGGATAAGTCTCAAAGGCGCAAACCAAACCAAAGCAACCGAGATCCAAACGACAAAGCAAACACCAAACACGACACGACTCACAAGCACGCAAATCCCTACACTCTCTCCCCCTTTGGCATCGAGACGCCAAAAAGGCAGAGAGGACACCTACACACAAGGGGTGGCTCAGGCAGAGAAATCATCCCAACGCTCCTCATGCTCCGCGTCAGACTCGGCGGCGGGGACGGGCTCCTCGATGTCCTCCTCCGAACTAGTCCACTTGAAGCCTTGCTTCGCCATCCATTCAGCCTCTGGCGTGATGGCATCCTCAGAACCGCCAGGGACGTCCTCTCCAAAGAGCCTCATAACCTTATTGTCGCGGTGGCGACTCTCCTTGGATGCCAGATGAGTCCTGTACTGCCCCTTTGCTTGCATGCAGAAAATAGTCTTCATCTTGTCCTTCAGCTTCTTGGCCCACGAGGGCTCAGAGGAAGGTTGGGAAGACCTAGCAGCACGGTCCTCAGCAACATCCTCTACTCGAGCCTCCTCCTCATCAACGCCCCTCCTAGCAGCAGACGCCTCAGCACGAATAGTAGTGTTGGCCTAGTTGGGCTCGACGCGGAGACTGATGGACTCATGCCGAATCCAGTCTAGAGCAAGGAACTCATCACCAGGGTACAACTTCTCCCAAGTCATGGAGATCAACAGAAATAGGTACGGTCCATAGATAGGTACCTTGCGGGTGTACACCGCAAACCGAAGCTCACACCACATGATGTGTGAGACATCAAGTGGCTGAGTCTGAGACGTATGAGCCTCCTCGCACAGGAGGATCATGTCCACCAGATAGGCATGAACCTTGTCCTTGTCACCAATGCGAGGGAATAGAGTGTTGCGGAAGATGCGATGCATGATATCCAGAAAAGAGTTCAACACCCAAGTCGACTTGCCACTAGGAAGCACCTTCTCAACATAGAATGGCTAAAGCTTGTTCTTGCTAGCAGACTCAGAATTGGCGTGGGGGCGAACACCAACGGGTGTGTGGAGCCCGTCATCAGGAATGTGGACCAGATCCATGAACTCCTTCCAGGTAGCAGTCAACTGATGGACATTGGTCATCCAGGTCATCCTCCGCTCATCCCCGGGGTGAAAGTGAACTGAGGCAAAGAACTAACAGATAAGCTCAGGGTCATAGTCAAGGTGGAAAGAGATCGCATGTTCAATACCGAACTACTCCACCAAATCCAGAGCTTCTCCAAAGTAGTCACGAAACTTGTCCTTCCTCAAGTGATTCATGTCTATCCACTTGACATCCACGTAGGTGTTTTGCTTGTTCTTGATGACATCTAGATAAATGAGAGCTTGCTGCTTGGTCCAAAACAACTCATTGCCTCTCAGGATAGCACGAGCATTCACATAAGGGTTGATCTTCCGGCGTTCGATCTACTCAGTGAGGGGAATCTCGTCCATGCCCTTAGCAGGTTCCTTTTGCTTGCTGGCAGTGGTCTTGACATTGCGCTTGGGGGCACTGGAGCCCTCTGGTGCTTCATCTTGAGGATTGCGCAGTCGCTTGGAGCCAGTGTCATGACTGGGATTGGAATGGCGAGAGCCACCACCTAAGACACAAAAGAAAGCACACACAAAGAGCGAGAAGAATCAATGCAAAGACCACGGCAAAGCAAGGGAAACAGGTAGAAAGCATACGGGATAAATGCCACGAGGAACATGGGACAACAATGGTAGTGCCGCCTGGTCGTGCGGTACTAAAATTTTAGTACCGCTCCTAGTCGTGGTAGTACCGTGTGAGGATACGGTAGTACCGTGGCTTGGAGCGGTAGTAAGACCTTAGTGCCACAGAACGTGCGGTAGTACCGCACCAAACGGGCGGTAGTATCGGACAAGCGGTAGTACCGCACTAGAAGCACGGTAGTACCGCACCGCGTCAGATCCGAACCTACTTTTGAATCTGAGAAGACGCGCGAAACCACGGCGGAACTACGGTTGATCAAATCTACCACGGGACAATATATCAAGTATAATTTCTACGCAACACTACTCTCCTACAACCTTCTCTTGCAAAGATTTGGCCAAAAATCTCAAGAACACATGCATCTCCCCAAAAACCTAGAGACAAGAGAACCAACTAGAAAGAGAGGGATTTGGGGAAAAACCTTGGTCCATGGCAAGAGGAAGTGGTGGGGAACGATCCCACCGGTCGGAATCCAAGGAGAGCAGCCGGAGACGGAGATCCGGCGAGGGACTCCGGCCCCATTCTTGAGCGGGAGAGAGAGAGAGAGAGAGACGAAGTGGGGAAAACT
>NC_041388.1:408322407-408374975 GCF_002162155.2 Triticum dicoccoides | reverse complement strand
GTTCCCGTCCTTATCCCCCATGCGCCTCTGACAGCGCGGTAGTACTGTGTATCATCGCGGTAGTACCGCTTGGGCAGAAGAACCGCACCAAAGCGGTAGTACCGCTCTCCCAGGCGGTAGTAAAAAATTATTTCCGCGCTAGGTGCGGTAGTACCGTGCACTCCATGCACGATAGTACCGTGGCTCACCGCGGTAGTACCGTGGGCTCAAGAAGAAGCAGTTTCCAAACACAAGAAAAGAGAGGTCATCGCGAGGAAACTTCACACAAACAAAACACCACAAAACAAACTCAAACATGAAGAGAAGAATGGGAAACACGATAACAAGAGATGACCATGAGACACTGCCTCTTCAAGGAGAGGGCGGTGGCCGGAGCCACCTATGTTTGAGTCAGTTGGTATGGCACCGCGAAGAATTATCCTTGGGCCCATGACCAAAACTCGTCTTTGAAGCACAAGTACCATCAAAAATGGCTAATGTGAAAGATTTGATCAATTTATGCATAATGGGGGGAGCGAAAGTTCATTGAGAGAACAACACTCCCCCTATGTCCATGCCTACATCTAAACAAGACAACAAGTTGAGTATGGTGGGGTATGCAAGGGTTCAAGCAACATTGCTTGAATCAATGATATTTAGCTCATGCCTTAACTCACGAAAACTTTCTTCATCCAACGGCTTTGTGAAAATATCTGCAAGGTTATCATGAGTGTTGACGTAGTTGAGCTCGATCTCTCCTCGCCTAATGTGATCCCGGATGAAGTGATACCGAATCTCAATATGCTTCATCTTGAAGTGTTGCACTGGGTTGAGAGAAATCTTGATGGCACTTTCATTGTCACACCAAAGAGGCACTTTGTCACAAATGACATCGTAATCCTTTAAAGTTTGCCTCATCCATAAGAGTTGTGCACAACAACTACCAGTCGCTACATACTCCGCTTCGGTGGACGAGAGAGACACACAACTTTGCTTTTTGGAAGACCAACTTACCAAAGAGCAACCAAGGACTTACTATCCACTTTGTCTCCCGCCCAATCGGAGTCTGAATACCCTACAAGCTTGAAGTTTGCTCCTCTTGGGTACCATAAGCCAAAGTTTGGGGTATGAGCCAAATATCGAAAGATTCGCTTGACCGCCACATAGTGACTTTCCTTAGGTGCGGCTTGAAACCGTGCACAAATTCCCACACTCAACATGATATCCGGTCTAGATGCACAAAGGTAAAGTAAGGATCCAATCATGGAGCGATATACCTTTTGATCCACCACTTTACCATTGGGATCTATGTCAAGTTGGCACTTGGTGGGCATTGGAGTGGAAGCCGGCTTGACATCACTTAGCTTGAATCTCTTGAGCATGTCTTGAGTGTATTTGGCTTGGTTGATGACGGTTCCTTCTCTTCTTTGCTTCACTTCTAACCCTAGAAAGAACTTCAACTGTCCCATGGAAGACATCTTGAACTTTGAGGTCATGAGAGCGGCGAATTCCTCATTGAAAGCTTTGTTAGGGGAACCAAAGATAATGTCATCAACATATAGTTGGCATACAAACAACTCCCCTTTGACCTTCTTAGTAAAAAGAGTGGGTTCGATTAGCCCAACTTCAAACCCACAATCTTGTAACAACGGTAAGGTGGTCATACCACGCACGTGGGGCTTGTTTAAGCCCATATAGCGCCTTATCGAGTTGATACACATGATCGGGAAAGTAGGGATCCTCGAACCCGGGGGGTTGCTTGACATAGACCAACTCATTAATAGGACCATTAAGAAAAGCACTCTTCACATCCATTTGTTGCAACTTAAAGTTGTGATGAGAAGCATAAGCAATCAACAAACAAATGGATTCAAGGCGAGCAACGCGAGCAAAGGTTTCACCATAGTCGATACCCTCGACTTGGGAGTAGCCTTGTGCCACCAATCTTGCCTTGTTGCGAATGATGGTCCCATGAGCATCTTGCTTGTTCTTAAATATCCACTTGGATCCAATGACATTGTGGTTCCTCTTTGGCCTTGGCACCAATCTCCACACCTTGTTGTACTCGAAGTTGTTGAGTTCTTCATGCATGGCATTAAGCCAATCCGGATCTTCGAGTGCTTCATATACCTTTTGGGGTTCAACACAGGAGACAAATGCGTGATGTTCACAATAGTTTGCCAATTGTCTACAAGTGATTACCCCCTTTTGAATGCTTCCAAGTACATTCTTCATGAGATGACCCTTGGTGGAGAGCTTGGAAGCAATCTTGGCGGCACGACGCTCCAATTCCTCCTCGGTGGTGAGTTGAGGAGCGGTCACTTGATCATCTTGAGCGACGTCTTGAGCTTGTTCTTGATCTTGAACTTGCTCGGAGGAGAGAACTTGACCATGAGCATCACTTGGTGTGTCAACACCGTCTTGAGCATGATCTTGCCCATGGTCTTGTTCATGAGGATGAGGGCCTTCACTTTGTTCTTCGGAAGCGTGTGGGCCTTGGGTTGGTGATGGCTCCACTTGAGTGGAGCATTGTCCTTCTCCTTTGGCCACAAGGGGTTCCTCAATGGGTAGGATAAAACCAACACCCATTCTTCTAATGGCTTGAGGAGGAATTTCATCACCTACATCACAAGTGCCACTTTGCTCCACTTGGAAGCCGTTATTCTCATCAAACTCCACGTTACACATCTCCTAAATAAGTCCCGTGGATTTATTGAGGACACGGTAAGCATGAGAGTTTGTAGCATAACCAACAAATATGCCCTCATAAGCTCTAGCCTCAAATTTAGACAATCGAACACCTTCCTTGAGAATGAAACACTTACACCCGAACACCCGAAAGTACTTAAGGTTGGGCTTGTTACCGGTGAGTATCTCATATGGAGTCTTGTTCAAGCCCTTGCGGAGGTAGAGCCGATTGGATGCATGACACGCGGTGTTGATGGCTTCGGCCCAAAAGTTGTATGGAGACTTGAACTCCGCCATCATGGTCCTTGCCGCATCCATCAATGCCCGGTTCTTCCTCTCCGCAACACCGTTTTGTTGAGGAGTGTAAGGTGCGGAATATTGATGCTTGATCCCCTCATCACTAAGAAACTCATCCAAGGTGTAGTTCGTGAACTCGGTGCCGTTGTCACTTCTTATTGTCAAGATCTTTGCATTGTGTTAACGGTGTGCTTCATTTGCAAAGTCAATGACGGTTTGTTGGGTCTTGATGTTCCTCTTGAAGAAATACACCCAAGTATATCTTGAGTAGTCATCCACAATCACCAAGCAATACTTCCTACCCCCAAGACTATCAAAGGATTGAGGCCCAAAGAGATCCAAGTGAAGGAGCTCCAAAGGCCTCTTTGAGTAAATGATAGTCGTGGGAGGGTGAGCCTTCTCATGAAGTTTTCCTTCGATACAAGCACTGCAAGCATGATCTTTAGCAAAACTAACATTCGTTAGTCCACGGACATGGTCCCCCTTGAGAAGACTTTGCAAAGATCTCATATTGACATGGGCTAAATGGCGATGCCAAAGCCATCCCACATCAACTTTAGCCATTAGGCATGTCGCGGTCTTAGTGGGTCGCTCCGAAAAGTTAATCACATATAGACCGTTCTCGACATGCCCAACAAAGGCTACTTTAAGAGTCTTGCTCCACAAGAGGGCCACGACATCAATATCAAAGAAAGTGGCAAAGCCCATGATTGCAAGTTGACGAACGGAAAGTAAATTGTATGCAAGGGACTCAACAAGCATGACCTTCTCGATCGTGAGATCATGAGAGATGACAACCTTGCCAAGTCCCAATACCTTAGAAGATGAGGCATCACCCCACTCGGCATTGGTGGGCATAGATGGAATCTTGTGCACGTCCACCACCAAGTCCTTGCTTCTGGTCATATGATTTGTAGCTCCACTATCGAGCAACCATGATCCCGCACCGGAAGCAAACACCTACAAGAGATCAATGCTTGGTTTTAGGTACCCATTTTGTAATGGGTCCTTTGATGTTAGTAACAAGGGTCTTGGGAACCCAAATAGACCATTCAATGTACTCATGAGGAGAACCAACAAATTTGGCATAGACATGCCCATCACTAGCACGACATAACACATAAGAAGGATTAAAGTCGCCGACTTTGTTGGGAGGGGTGGCATTGCCCTTTTTGACACCGCCACCCTTCGCATTGTTCTTATTCTCCTTGGAAGCACTCTCTCCCTCCTTCAAAAATGTTTGCTTGAGAGGAGGAGTTCGTTTGGTCTTGTTATCCTTCTTCTTGTTCTTGGGGTTGGGTGCGAACCCAATCCCCTCCTTGGCCACAACTCCCTTTTGATTTCTCAAAAGGTCGTTTAGGTTCTTCTCACCTTGTATGCATGACACAAGGCCTTTCTCAAGTTGCTCCTTCAACTTAACATTCTCCTCAATAAGATGCACATGCTCACAACAAGGGTTAGTAGCATTTGCATTATCCATTAACACCATACGAGGAAAAGTGGCTTTCTCCTTGGTTAGCTTCACTTGGAGTTGATCATGAGACTCCTTGAGGGTAGCATGAACACCCTTCAAGACTTTGTGAGCCTTGTCGAGAATTTCAAACTCCTCTTTGAGTCTAGCAAGATCAACCCCAAGCTTTGCCTTCTTGGAGTTTAGCACACGAGAAACAACAAGCGCATGATCAAGATCTTTCTTTAATTTAGCATGATCATCGTTGTGAGACTCCTCAAGAGCCAAACGAAGACCACACTCTTCCTCAAGAGCATTGGAAAGATCCGAAATCTCATCGGCATAGTCACGAGTATGCCCCTCCATCTTAGAGATGGTATCTTCACGAGCCTCGATCATGTCATTGGCTTCACCAAGTTGTTCCAAGAGAGCAACAAAGTGCTTCTTGGATTTACCCTTGAGTTTACCCATAAAGGCCTCAAACTCATTCACCTCCACATTAGTTCCCTCATGTTCATCAATGCTATCCGTCGAATAAGGATGATTAATGATGGTAGTTTTGATGTTGGGGGTTACCTTGTTGGTGGCTTTAGCCATGAGGCACTTGGCAGTGATGCTCTCATTGGGTGAGTCGAGGAGAGACACCCGTGGAGTCGTCGCAATAGCAATGGAGGCCATGGCAACCGACTCACCATCTTCAGCATCGTCATCATCCTCATTGTACTCTTCTTGTACCACCAATGCCTTGGGAGGAGTCTTCTTGGTGAAATTGCTCTTGTTGGGGAACGACTTGGCCTTGTCCTTTCGGATGAGCTTGCCACCATTGTCTTCCCTCTTCTCATAAGGGCACTCCGCAACAAAGTGGCTTACATTGCCACAATTGAAACAACTCCTCACTCATTGCTTGCCCTTTGTGCCACTTGAATTGTTCTTGTTGAAGTTGGGCCTTGAGTTCTTCTTGCTCCAAAATTGCATTGAAGCAAGGGCCATGTGTTCATGATAGGCATACTTCGTATCTTCGAGGTTGCTCTCCTCTTCTTCCTCTTCGTCCTCTTCCTCCATACTAACCTTGGCCTTTAGAGCAAGGTTGGGTTTCTTTACTCTTTGGGAGTGAAGTACCGCATTGTCGGCGGTCTTGTCCAAGATGCTCATAGCAACGAACTCATCCAACACATCACTTGAGGACAAGGTGTGGAAGTTCGACCTTTGATGAATGACGGCGGACATGGCTTTGTGGTAGGGCATCATTGCCTTGAGGAATTTGCGCTTGATCCAATTGTCATCCGTGTCCTTGCTTCCATGATCTCGGAGCGAGACCACGAGTTTGGTTACCCTCCGATAGAGCTCATGAGGTTCTTCATCTTCTTTCATTGCAAACTCATCGGCTTCATCTTGCACCACTTCATAGTTGGAGCGTTGAATGCTTGCGCTTCACCGTTAGAGGGAAACCACTTGGCGCCAAGCATCTTTGGCCAAGGAGTAAGGCCGGAGATGAGGAAGGTCTTCGGGTGGGATAGCTTCTTGAATGATGAAGAGAGCATTCTCATTGAATTGATTATCCATGGCTTCTCTAGGAGTGAAGTTGCTTCGGTCATGCGGATAGAAACCTTCTTCAATGATTCTCCAAAGGTTAGTGTTCACATGATAGAAATGACGCTTAAAACGATAGACCCAAGAGTCAAATTCAACATTCTTCTCAATCTTAGGGGACGGCCCGGCATGATTCAAATGAGTGGAAGGGAGAGGTCCACCATAGACAAGTGGAGGTTCCACATGGGCAAAGATGTCGGTGCCACTCTTACCACTAGTAGGAAGGGCTTTCTCGCTAGTAGCTTCCCCCTTGTCGGAGGTAGCATCCGTCACCTTGTTGGCGGGATCACCCACTTTCAATGGTGCAGTGGAAAGTTTAAGCTATTCTAAGAAACCTTTAAACATGCTTTTGACCTCGGTCGTCATGGAGGTTTTCAATGTGTCCAATGCCACATTGAACTCCTCACGAGAGACCACGGTTCGCCCATCTCCCATAGAAGATACCGGATTTGCACCGGAGTGCTCCTCCTCACCTTCTACGACGTCAACCATACTCTTCAGACGGTAAAGTCCTTAATAAAGAGACGAGGCTCTGATACCAATTGAAAGGATCGATATAGTTGACTAGAGGGGGGTGAATAGGCAACTAACAATTTTTAGCTTGTCTTTAACAATTTAAACTTTGCATCAAAGTAGGTTGTCTAGATATGCAACTAAGTGAGCAACCTATATGATGCAACAAAGATAAGTAGACAAGCAAGCAAGAGATATATCACAAATAAGCTTGCACAAGTAAAGGCATGAGATAACTAAGAGTGGAGCCGGTGGAGACGAGGATGTGTTATCGAAGTTCCTTCCCTTTGAGGGGAAGTATGTCTCCGTTGGAGCGGTGTGGAGGCACAATGCTCCCCAAGAAGCCACTAGGGCCACCGTATTCTCCTCACACCCTCACACAATGCAAGATGCCGTGATTCCACTATTGGTGCCCTTGGAGGCGGCGACCGAACCTTTACAAACAAGGTTGGGGCAAACTCCACAACTCAAATGGAGGCTCCCAACGACACCACGAAGCTTCACCACAATGGATTAAGGCTCCGCGGTGACCTCAACCGTCTAGGGTTCTCAAAAATCCGAAGCTTCACCACCTAGCAGCTGAGCCAGTACTACCGCAGAGGAGCGGTACTACCGCCTAGCAGCTGAGCCAGGCCGCGCATGGTACTACCGCGCAAGGGATGCGATACTACCGTGGTGGCGTGGATGTAAAAAATTACATCCGCCCCTACTACCGCGATGGAGCGGTACTTGGCCTGGGGGCCACGGTACTACGGCTCTAGAGGAGCAGTACTACCGTGGGCACCTGCGGTACTACCGCGCCGTAGTACGGTACTACCGCGGGTGCCTGCGGTACTACCGCTCTCCAGGGAGCAGTACTACCGCAAGCCCATCAACAGCAGCCAGGACAAGGCAAAGAGGATAAACGGAGGATGCTCCAAAGTGCAGGGGAAAGGAGGGGACAAGGAAGAAAACGTGTACGTGATGATTCCACCCGAACCTTTCCGACGCGGACCCCCTCTTAATAGTAAGGCTTTCCTATGACTCAAATCCACCAAAAAGAAACATAGAAAAATGCCATCTTCAATAGTCTTCGAGGGATACCAACCCGTCTTGTGCCTAGCAATGAAACGTCTGGGAAACTCAAGACACACGATTAGTCCACAAAAGCATTGTCATCAATCACCAAAACACTGTCGTGTTCTGGGTTCCGGCAGACCCTTGAGGTTCGAACACTGGGGTGCGTGTAGAGATCTCTCCCCTACCGATCTATGTTCGATCCTCTTATGCGAACTAAGATGAAAATGATGAACAACACAAGGGACACGATGTTTATACTGGTTCGGGCCACCGTTGTGGTGTAATACCTTACTCCAGTGTGTGGTGTGGTGGATTGCCTCTGGGGCTGATGATGGACAGTACAAGGGAAGAACAGCCTCGCGAGAGGTGTTCTTGAGCTGGTGTGATGAACTGCTAGGGTGAGTTCAGTCGCCTCTCTCTCTCTCTGCTAGGGTTCTACCAGATCTCTCGATGTTCTTGGGGTGTCTCTAGATGTCTCTACTCTGTGGTGGCTAGCTCTATTTATAGAGGCCCTGGTCCTCTCCCCAAATAATGAGCGGGAAGGGTGCCAACAATTGGCCATTTTGAAGGGGAATATGTAGTACAAGTTATCCTGATCAAAAGTGGTCTTCGGCTGCCAAAAGCACTGGCGATGACGCCGTCTTGGGCTCCATGGTGACCTCCGTCCTGCCGTCCGGCTGGTCTTGGTCTCGTTGCACCGGAATGGTAACATTTGCCTGATGCCTTGGCCTGTGCTTGCCCCCTTTGCACCAAAGGGGAAACAAGGACACTGCGCAGGCTGGCACCCGCCTGGCACCCGTCTGGTCTTGATCGTCATGGCTTGCATCACGGGTTCCTCGCGAGGTACCCTTGCCTTGATCTCTCCACCTCCTCGCGAGCCTGCCTGATGAGGCTGCCTTTGAGGAAGCTTCCTGTCGTCCGCCCCGCAAGGCTTGGCCCCTCGCGAGGGTCTTTTAGCTTGAGCTGATGAAGATGGGGCGCGCTGGGCCCCGCTTGAGCCACGCCGTAGGCAGGCAAGTCTGGGGACCCTCGTTCCCAGAACGCCGACAGTAGCCCCCGGGTCGAAGGCGCGCGCGGGCTTGGCTTAGCAGAGAAGCAAAGGGGCAAGCATGAAGCGCCGCGGGCCCTAACAGCCTGCGGCCTTGGGCGCCGCCTGGTGGTTGATTGGGCGTGGGCGTCTGCACTTCCCACGACGCCTTGCTACGCGCTCGGCTAAGCGGACCCGTAGTTGCACACAGTTGTTCCTCCTTTGGCTGCCCGCTCGCCTCCTACCTTTCCTCTTCTCTGAACTCCAACCTCCGCCGCCAATCCGGCCCGAGCTCTTCCCCTTCCCCAATGCCATGGCGCCGACAAAGAAGGGAAGGGGGAAGAATCCCGCGCCTTCGTCCTACGCACCTCCAGTGGCGGCCCCCGCCATTGATCGGTCAATCATTCTCAACCCGGAAGCCTTGGACAAGGTCCACTCCGCCCTCGCTTCCATCTTCAACGAGTGCGGCCGGACCACAGTTTGGCCCGCATCCCGCGCCTTTCTTGCTAGGACCGTCATGGAGGTTCGATTCTTCGCTGATGCCCTATGGGCGGGTCTGGTTCCCCCCTTTTCTGCTTTCTTCAATGTTGTGCTCTCCCATTATCAGATCGACATGATGCACCTCGGGCCGGAGTCCATTACCCTCTTGGCCGTCTTTGCTTTCATGTGCGAGGCGATGATAGGCATCTCTCCTTCTGTTGCTCTGCTGCGACACTTCTTCTCTTTGCGCCTGAGCGATCCCACTCAGTGCTCGGGGTATGTAAGCTTCTTCGCCGTGCCCGAGACGGCTGCTTCAGGGATTGACTTCGGCCTTCCGCCTTCTCAGGCCAGGTTCAGAGAGCGATGGTTGTATGTGGACGTCGGGGTGCCCAGCCCCTTGCTCTCGCACCCGACCTTGCATGCCGTTCCCAACCCAGGCTGGGGTCATGAACCTCTCGCGAGCCCCCGGCTCGCTTTCGTCTGGCGCCGCTTCGAAAGTTTGAGGGTGCACAATGTGACAGCGCCCAAGGTGGTGAGGGAGTTCCTTCTGTGTCGCATTGCTCCTCTCCAGCACCACTCTCGCCGGATGTGGGACTTTGTGGGGCGCGGAGACCGCATGCGGCTTCAGGAGGAGGATTTGGCGCCCAAAGTGCTGCGGACGGTGCTTCGGGTCTTGACTGGTGATCCTTCCCCAGGCAGCCTACGGAGCGGTGGCGTCCTTTTGTACCTTTGTTCCGGCAGGGCCGATTTCGTGAAGCAGATGCCCAGCTTCGACGAGTGGGGGCTATGCCCGGCTGGCCTCATGGGGCCACGTGAGAACCCAGTTGTCGTGGTTGCTCCCCCCGCCGCCCACAGCGGTCCCTCCCCAGGCGGCAGAGCGGGAAGAGAGCCGACGGGGGCCGAGGTGGCTGATGTCGAGGTGGTGGTGCCGCGTGAAGCCTCGAAGGCGGCATCCACCGAGGCCCGCCCTGGTGCGGCGGTTGATGCAGGGTTTTGGCCTTCGGCTCCTGAGGCCGGGGCTCCTGAGCCCCCAGCCGTTCTTCGCGAGGCGACGCCCGACGGTGCCCCCAAAGCTGACTCCTCCGGCGCGACAATCCAGAGGCTTCTTCTGCGCCCCAGGCCGACCCCCGCCCCAGTCGCTTGGGTCGGTTTCGTGTAGACTTCGAGGCCCTTCACAAGAGGAAGGAGGCCTCAGGCGGCAGCGACCGCCCTTGCCGCTTGTTGAAGCGCAGGAAGTACTTTGCCATGGACGAGTAAGCCTTCTTCTCTCCCTGCTCACTTGCTCTGTTATCCCTGTGGCTGACTGTGGCCCTTCAGGTCCCGCCTTGCTGAGTCCGTCGAGTCGACCCAGGAGCCAGCCCCAGCAGCTTCGCCCCCTTTGCTGGCTCCAGGTCTGCCGAGCTCAGGTGGCGCCCTCGCCGCTGGACCGGTTGGTGGAGTGATCTGCTCCATAGGGCGCCTCGAGCTTGCTCGCCCGATGCCCTTTCTTCGCGGGTCTTCTTGGGGCGCGTCAGGCTTGCCCCGTGCCCCTTCTCTGGTCATAGAAGGCAAATGGCTGAGGTCCTTCCTTGGCTCCTCCTCCATGGGTGGATCGACGCCGGGCCGGACTCTCAAGGCGGTCCATCCGGTGACGGCTGGGGCGGTAGCCCCCTGCCCCATGCCTGGAGGGGGCTTACCGTCTCGGGGCCCTCTGCATGCTCCAGTGGAAGAAGGTGATGTGGAAGAGGTGCTCAGGCATGCTCGGGAGCATCGTGCCCTTCGTGAAGAGTTCCTCCAGGGGACGGCGGATGCGGTGAGCCGAATCGGGGCAGAGCTTGCTGACGAGGATGCGCGCCTTGAGGCCAAAGGTTGGCGCCTTGTTGAGGAGAAGTGCAAACTAAAGGTTGCCGTAGCCCTCGCGCGTCATCAACGTGATCTTAACAACGCGAAGGCTGAGGCATCGCTAGCAGCTTCGCGGGAGGCCTGCTCCCTAGCCATTGAGGAGGCTCGGGAGGCAGACCGGCGGCGCAAGGATGTGGAGGAGCACGCACGGGAGCTCCAAGCCTAGAGCAACTCCCTGGAGAAGCAAGTGGAATTGCGCCAGGTGGCCCTTGAGTCGATGGGGGCGGCCTCTGTCGACCGGGTGGAGCTTCTGAAGCACGAGGAGGTGCTGACACTGGAGGCCGCCGAGCGCAACCTTGACCTTGAGCGGTTGGAGACGAGGGAGCGCCTGGTGGCCCAGGCGGAGGATGACGTTGCCGTGCACGAAGCCCGAGCCCAGGAAGAAGTCGATCGCCACGTGGCGGAAGCTCGCTCGGTCCTCGAGCGCGAACACGGGACGAGGTTGGGGCTGATCAAGGCCGAGGCCGAGGGCAGGACCGCAGCCCTCAGGGCCAAATTGACCGAAGCAACGCGGCGTGCGGACTCCTCCGCACCCGCCCTCGGCGTGGCATAGGCGGAGCTGTCCTCTTCCTGGGCCGAGCTTCTTCTTCAAGAGAGAGGGTCGATGACGCCGAGGCTGTCGCGCAGCAAAGTGAGGACGAGCTCCGTCAGCGGCGGGTTCTGGAGCATGTCCATGCCCCCATGCTTCAAACGCTCCAAGAGAGGGCCAACACAACTTTGGGCTATGTCTGCGAGGCTGCTGCTAGGGAGTCGCACGAGGTCAACTACGCCAGCAACCTCCAATTTTTCACTGATGTGGTGACGCTTCTGGAGAACCGGTCCGAGAGGTCCCGCTGGCTTGTCGAAGAGAGGAGCCGAGCCTTGCTCGGGCGTGCCTTCTCCCGTGTCTTCAGCTATCTATAGGACAGGGACCCCCACTTTGACTTCGACGCTGCATCGCACCCGTGCCCATTGCCATCCGAGGTGACCTGGCGCGGTGGGTGGAGGACAACGTGGACGCCCTCGTCAAGGCCTTCGCGTCTAATGACGATGGCGTGGTCGTGGGCGCCAATGAAGGCGACGTTGTGGACGATCCTAGTGATGATGGGGATGCTGGCGGCGGTGGTGACAATGTCAACGACGCCAGTGACGCTTCCGAGGGTGCCCCATAAGACGTGGTGAGTGATATGTCCGACTGACCGCATGTCTCCATAGTTTATCCTACATGAAGAAGACTCGGGCTTGGCCCTGAAGAATATAAGAGCATTTTGGGAGGGGCGGCCCCTCATGTAAAGATTTGTAATCCGTACTCTGGTGAGCACAACGTTATGTGTGAGTTTAGTCGCTAGCCCGGTGATTGTTCGGTTGATTCATTTACCTTCCGGCCCTGGCGTTCCCTGAGCGGGCCTGCGGGGGGATGCTACGCCTCCGGCTCCCCACGATTAACCCGCTGATCCTGTGATGAGGACCTCCGAAGAGGGTGCGGAGACAGTGGTCCTGGCTGTAGGCATGCCTGGCCCGACCTGGCTCGCGAGGGGCTCGTGAGGGAGGGGGCAGCTGACGCTAGCTTGGGGCGTAAATCCGAAACTAGAACGCGAGAGATTGCTCGATCGAGACTAAACACCCCCTCCCCAAATGCACGCAAGCTTCAAACTCAAATCCAACTTAAATCCAAACCAAAGAAACTTGCTGACAAGGAAGAAGCAAAAAAGCAAAAAGGCGGAAGAAAAACAAAAAAGCCGCGTCCGGCGCCTAGTCTAGTCTTTGATGTCTTCTCACCAGCGTGGAGCTAAGTGCTGCCACTGGGCGTGAGCGGGATCCCCAGGGCCTGAGGCCGGCGCTCCTGAGACTCCGGGGCGTGTACATCCCCACTCATTATTACGTGAGAGTGTCACGGGGCGGCGAGCTTCACAGGCACTAGGCCTTCTTCACAGGTACTGGCCTTGCTTCATATCGCCAGACGAGGGCCCCGCCTTGCTCCTCACTCTGCCGCCATTGACGGCGACCGAAAACCAAGGACGGTGCCAATGGGGTAGAGCGGTCGCCAACGGTTCCCCCGACGACCACGGGTCCTCCGCCGGGGGCAGGCCATGGGGCACCTCCCCGGCAGAGGGCCTACCTCCGGAGAACATCTTGACCCGACCGCCGCGAGGGGGAGCCCGGATCTCGGCCCCTTTCCTGCAGCCCCCTGCACCCTCCTCCCGAGGGATAAGAGGCTGTAGCGTTGGGGCAGCCATCCGCTGCGGCGACCTGTACCTCATGCGACCCATGGTTAGCGTAAGCTTGCTCCTGAGGGATGAGTGGTACCCGATAGTTGCCACTGTCGGCACGATTGTCGATGCTCTCTTGGGGTTCCTGAAAGAGCTCGGCTTCCGGCGCCTCCTCGTCCCAGCCGGGCCCGAGGAACGAGCCGTGACCTTCTTCCAGCTCGCGCCCTTGAGCCACCATGCGGGGTACGTAGGCCTCCGGGGCGACCACCTCATGGGCCTCACTGTAGCGCCCCGCATGCCACGCAGTCTGGCTTGGGGCGTCGCCTTGTATGTGATGACGCGATGGTCCGCCGAGGCCAAAGGCCGCGGTGTGCATCCCTTCGTTGGCCTGGGGAAGGGCCGACACGATCTGTCGCCCGGTGCCGGCGAAGGTGTTGGCGCTGGACCGGCCCTGGGGCCCGCCTGAAATCGCGTGGGCGCGCATAATGCCGTCGTGCGACCTGTCCTGGATCTGGGGCAGCAGCTGGATGCAGAAGGGGGGCGCTCCCGAGGCAGCAGCGTCCAGGAGCTCGGCCACTCGCTCCAACAACACGTCGCAGCCGCCTTCCAGCAAGCGGCACCGTAGTAGCTCTCGGGCCACCGTGAGCGTGGCCCTGGAGTTCGCCTGCTCCCATCGGGTGTACGGCACCGTGGCAGCGGCGTGGTTTGAGGCCCTTGCTGCGGCCCGCACCTACCGTGGCGTGAGGGCAGGGGGCGTCTGGCCACGTCGCCCGCGCCCCGCAGCGCCCTACAGAGCGCGAGCTGCATGAGGCGCAAGGTTGAGGTCGCCCTGAGATGGCAACACGGCATGGGCGGGCCACGCCGCCCAGCGGTTGGCATTGGCAGCCGAGTTGCTTGACATCTGGGTGGAGAAGCGGTGGAACGCGATGCGGAGGAAGGAGGACTCTGGCGCACCCCTACATGGCGCGCCAAATGTCAGGTTCCGGGTTCCGGCAGACCCTTGAGGTTCGAACACTGGGGTGCGCGCGGAGATCTCTCCCCTACCGATCTACGTCCAATTCTCTCGTGCGAACTAAGATGAAAATGATGAACAACACAAGAGACACGATGTTTATACTGGTTCGGGCCACCGTTGTGGTGTAATACCTTACTCCAGTGTGTGGTGTGGTGGATTGCCTCTAGGGCTGATGATGGACAGTACAAGGGAAGAACAGCCTCGCGAGAGGTGTTCTTGAGCTGGTGCGATGAACTGCTAGGGTGAGTTCAGTCGCCTCTCTCTCTCTGTTAGGGTTCTACCAGATCTCTCGATGTTCTTGGGGTGTCTCTAGATGTCTCTACTCTGTGCTGGCTAGCTCTATTTATAGAGGCCCTAAGACTCTCCCCAAATAATGAGCGGGAAGGGCGCCAACAATTGGCCATTTCGAAGGGGAACATGTAGTACAAATTATCCTGACCAAAGATGGTTGTCGGTGTCAAAACCGGCGGATCTCGGGTAGGGGGTCCCGAACTGTGCGTCTAGGTCGGATGGTAACAGGAGGCAGGGAACACTTTGTTTTACCCAGGTTCGGGCCCTCTCGATGGAGGTAATACCCTACTCCTGCTTGATTAATATTGATGATATGGGTAGTACAGGAGTAGATCTACCACGAGATCAAGGAGGCTAAACCCTAGAAGCTAGCCTATGGTATGATTGTTGTGTATGGAGTTGATTGCCTACGGACTACAACCCTCCGGTTTATATAGACACCGGATAGGGTTAGGGTTACACAGAGTCGGTTACAATGGTAGGAGATCTTGAATATCCGCATCGCCAAGCTTGCCTTCCACGCCAAGGAAAGTCCCATCCGGACACGGGACGAAGTCTTCAATCTTGTATCTTCATAGTCCAGGAGTCCGGCCGAAGGTATAGTCCGGCTACCTGAACACCCCCTAATCCAGGACTCCCTCAGTAGCCCCTGAACTAGGCTTCAATGACGACGAGTCCGGCGCGCAAATTGTCTTCGGCATTGCAAGGCGAGTTCCTCCTCCAAGTCCTTCATAGAAGATTTGTAAACACCAAGTGTAGTGTCCGGCTCTGCAAAATAAGTTTCCACATATTGCCATAGAGAGAATAATATTAACACAAATCAAATCTGCTGATGTATTTTGTAGTGCGCCATCACACTACAGCCAAGTCCTTTACTCGAATCGTTTTTACTTTTCCACCTCAGCATGTTTTGCGAGGCGGTTTCCTTGGCACGTCTTGTCAAAGCAGAGATCATGTACCCTTTTTACGGGATTCTCATCAATACGGACGTGGGTAACCCTAACCGCGCCATTTACCACGGTGCTTGGGAGGCAAGCAAGTTTTATCAGGCTGGCGGGGACACACAACTGCATCCGCCCATATAAGGGGATAAGGATCCACCTTTTTACCTACGCCTTCTTCCTCCTTTGCCTGTCCATCTCCTGCGCGCTCGAGCTCTAGCGCCCAAGCCCGCACTTCCCACCTCAACCCTCTCCAGCGATGTCCGGAGCGGGAGGCAAGTGGATGGTCTCCTCCGTCACGGAGGGCGACGTCAAAAAGCTAAGGAAGGCCGGATACTTGTCCAAAGACATCGCGCACCGGCTTCCCGAGGAGGGGCAGCTTCTCCCCACCCCAAGGCCCCATGAGAGGGTAGTATTCCTTCCCCACTTCCTCCGCGGACTGGGCTTTCCACTTCACCCATTCGTCCGGGGGCTCATGTTCTACTATGGCCTGGATTTTCACGATCTGGCCCCGAACTTCATCCTCAACATCTCGGCGTTTATCGTCGTGTGCGAGGACTTCCTCCGCGTCCACCCCCATTACAGCCTCTGGCTCAATACCTTCAACGTCAAGCCCAAGGTGGTGTGCGGCAACCAAGCGGAGTGCGGAGGCGCCATGGCGGGCAAAATTGCCAATGTCCTGTGGTTCGAGGGCTCCTTCATAGAGACCCTAAAGGGGTGGCAAGCCGGGTGGTTCTACATCACCGAGCCATGCAATCTGAAATGGATCGCAGCCCCCGAGTTCCGATCCGGACCCCCCACGCGGCTCATGTCCTGGAAAGAGACGGGCCTATCATGGGGTAACGAGAAAGTGGTGACCGGACTGAAGACATGCATCCAGTCCCTGGTAAACAAGTCAATCAGGCTTGTAAATATAGTCCAGGTCATGCTCGTTCGCCGAATCCTCCCGTGTCAACAACGAGACTTTACTCTGTGGGAGTTCGACCCGGCACGGCACCGAACCCTTAACAGGCTCTTCGACACGACGTATGAAGATGTCTGGAAGGCGCTATTCAAAGGTGCCGAGGCTCCCGCATCCGCTTCCGAGGACCGCGGATACAGCTCGCAGCGTCACGCTAGCAAGGTAAGCTATTCTCACCTTTTATAGGATGTTCAGATTTTTTCATAGTTTAACTCTATGCGGGATCTAAACTCCCTTACCTTTGACAGGCTTGGCGGGCGGTATCCGGACCGATTAACTGTCCGGCTCCGCTGCCCGAAGACCCAGCCCCAGCTCTACTAGTGAAGCTGCTGGCTCCGGCGCCTTATCTGGTGCCGGAAAAGAAGGCCAAGAAGAAGAAGATCACGGGGACTCGAAAGAGTACCCGCAACG
Organism: Triticum dicoccoides; assembly: GCF_002162155.2. Classification (NCBI taxonomy): domain Eukaryota; kingdom Viridiplantae; phylum Streptophyta; class Magnoliopsida; order Poales; family Poaceae; genus Triticum; species Triticum dicoccoides. The sequence continues at coordinate 408,358,203 of NC_041388.1, read as the reverse complement.
TGGTGTTGTCGGACTCGTCATCCGACGAGTCCGAGACGCCCTCCTCCCGTGAAAACGAGGAGGAGGAAGAAGAAAGCTCTCCCCCCCCCCAGCGGACGGAGGAAAGAAAAGGAAGGCCGCCCCAAGGGGGAAGGCCGAAGGGTCCAAGAAGAGGAAGACCCCTCCACCGGACTACGCCCCCGACGCCGACGAGGACGAAGAGGAGTGGCCGGACAGGGCCAGGCGTCCGGCGAAATCTTAAGTGTTCGGATACCAGAGTAACTCATGATATTCCTTTTGTTGCACATCTTTCCCTAATGTCGAATATAATCATGCAGCCCGCCCCGGGCCGAACTCAACGAGTCGTCGAGCGGCTCCCTGGATTCATCGGACGTGAACTCAGTTCCGCCTGTTGTCTCCCCCGCACCGCGGATGACGCCGAAGTGGCGTCGCAACGAGCTCCGGGGCAGGAGGAGGTGGTCCTGGAGGAGCCGCAAGGCGATCTCCTGGACTCCAGGAGTAAAGGGGACAAGACCCCCAGGGCTCCAAGTCCGGCTCTGATCCGGACACCGTGCCGGAATCTTCAACGATTCCGGACCGCGGCACGCGAACTCCTTCCAAGAGGAGCAAGCCTTCTGAGACGGCAGCCTCCGTCCAACCGGAGGTGCCAGACAATCTGCTGGAGGTGCTTGAAGGCACCTCCATCGACGAGGAGCACCGTACTATTATGAGTACGGTGATCCAGAAGGTTTAGTCCGCCAAGAGCGGACTGAGTGAAGCTTGTGCTAGCCTCCTAACAGGCTTCGAGGTAAGTAAAAAATATGTAAAAATATTACCGCATAGACAGTAGCCCCTGATGCTCTGTTTGGCGTTCGGAAAGAAAAGCCGAATAGAGGATCTATTAAATTTCGCAGGAGTCTAACAATAAAGAGTCAATATGCGTATGCAGGCTTCGCTGCTATGCACCGCCGCACTGACTGCGGAGGTGGGTGTCCTAAAGCAGGACCTTGAGTGGACCGAGCAAGAGCTCGGCCTTGCCAAGCGGCAACTCGAGGAGAAAGAAGGTAAGAAATACCTTGCAAAAGAAAGGTGCCTATAGAGAGGCGTGATTGCAAAAAATAATAGGATTGTACTGCTTATTGTAGGGGCCACGACTGAGGTGGCGACCCTCAAACAGGCGCTGTCCGAGGCCGAAAATAAAACGGCCGCGGAGCGCACCGAGCGAGAGAAACTTGGGGCTCAGGTCGGCGAGGTGCAGCAAGAGCTTCAGGCTCTCATGAAAAAACATGAGAGTTTGGAGCTTGAGTCAAAGACCCAAGCGTCCGAGCTCGCGGCGGCCCTTGGGACTGCCAAGTCTGCCAAGGCCGAAGCCCAAAAGGCCCTCCAAGAGTTGGAGGAGATGAAGAAGATAGCAGCGGGTAAAGCATTCTTCATGCAAAGCAGAAATATAAAAGTAAACTACTTGTTACTTACCCGAACCCGGAGCTCTCCAGGGGCATTCGCAGATCTTCCCCGCAGCGTATCCGACGCCGCCGCATTCTATCGAGCTGAAGAGGGCAGCTCGACGGAGAAGGTGTTCTGGTCTCAGTATGCTGAGGCCGGACACCCTGTGCCCTTGAGCGACCAGCTGAAACAGCTGGTCGAGCTCCATAAGGCGGCCGAACAGGCCATGAAGGGTTTCATAGTTCGGCTGTGGTCCGGAGAGGTCCTGCCTGGGAGCTACTTCGGGCTGGTACGGCGGCTGGTGGAGGCCTGTCCAAGGCTCGAGGTCATCAAGCGGTCCGTCTGCATCGAAGGAGCTCGTAGGGCCCTTGCCCGTGCGAAGGTGCACTGGGGTAAGCTGGACAGTGAGAAGCTTGTGAGGGACGGGCCGCCGCCGGGGAAGGAGCATCGCAAGCTCGAGAACTATTACAAGGATGTTCTTGCAGGTGCCCGCCTTGTGGCGGATGAATGTACCAAGGATGTAATTTTTGAATAAACTCACTCGTTTTTATCCTGTGCGCTGAAAACTTGTTCATAGGCGCTTTAAGCAATGCTTATTGAATTTAAAATATTATTTTCTGTGCGGCCGTTTATCAAAAATTGAGAGATGGCCAGTCGTCGGCTTCTGCCCCCATGCCACTAGTGCTGGGGTGTTCGGTGATAAACCTGAGCGCTCTTTTTCCCATGGTTGGGTCCTTCGAGGGAGGCGCTCAGCACGACGAGCCAGGCAATCGGACTATAATGCTTGAACACTCTCACTTAGCCACAGAACTTTATAATTTTAAATTTCGATGAAGCCCCTAGTTCGGAAGATCGAGTTCGGGGTGCTATCCACGCCTTGGCTGGGGTTATCCAGCTCCTCGCTCGAAGCGGCATAAGTCTTTAGGGACTCGAAAAACCTCTCGAACAGCGACCGGTCTCTCGCCTCATCATGACAGTCAGTTTTAGCTTTCTCCACTGAGGTGCTTAACCCAGCTCAACCGGGGCACAATCGCAGTGGTTCTCCTAGTGCTACCTTAGCCGATATAGCGGAACGTAAGGCACCAAAACATAGGAGCCGGGCAAACCCAACTATTGACCCAAATCATGATTCGGAGCCGATGCATATAGTGTTATAAGTTCGGGGTGCCGCACTTGTGAAAGTGTACGGACTTCTCACACCATGTTAAAGGGTACTGAAGCCCCTGGCGTACTTGTCGTACCACAATGTACGGGTGCAACATGTCATAAATGAACATATATAAAAGAGAGTAATGCAAAAAATAGACAAAAAGCTATGCATTGTTTACAGAGAGGCTATTTATCAAAGCTGAATGATACAAATAGTGCGGTAAGCAAAAGATATTGGTCTATTCAGTATGTCTTGACCAGGGGCAGGCCGCGGAATTGTATTTAAAACAGGTATACCGCTCGTAACAGAGACCACCTGGGAGTTCCATAATGCGGCATGGCTTGTCTGCCTCCCTGGATCTTGCATCATTTGTGCGGCAGTCGAATTGCCGAATAGGTCGTCCGAAGTATGGAGTCCTGAAAGTAAGAAAAAAAAGAATCCGGCAGCCCCTAGTACGTTTTAAGCCGTATTTTGGGCGTGCCGTTATTGTGCCCCTTCCCCTGTGCCCATGGTATTTCCAGGGCGTAGTTATGTACGCGAGGTACTGGTTTCGCTATGTTGCGAAAGCTGGGGTTGGGGCCGCATTGCTACGCTTGCTTAGAGCATGCCAGGCGGTCCTGCTATGGATTACTCCTGGCGCGCTTGGCAGTGTCTGGCTTTTTAATGGCCGGACTGGAGAATTGCCTGAGAAGGCTACTTTGTACCTCTGTTGCGAGAGCCACCGTATGCTCCTCCGTACGAAGGGAGCGTTCGGTGTTTCCACTGACCGTAATTACTCCTCGAGGGCCTGGCATCTTGAGCTTGAGATATGTGTAGTGCGGTACCGCATTGAACTTTGCGAATGCGATTCGTCCGAGCAGGGCGTGATAGCCACTGCGAAACGGGACTATATCAAAGAGTAACTCTTCGCATCGGAAATTGTCCGTGGATCCGAAGACCACGTCAAGTGTTACTGAGCCTGTACAGTTGGCTTCTACACCTGGTATAACGCCTTTAAAGGTCGTTCTTGTGGGTTTAATCCTTGAGGGATCTATGCCCATTTTCCGCACTGTATCCTGATAATGCAGGTTCAGGCTACTGCCGCCGTCCATGAGGACTCTTGTGAGATGAAATCCGTCGATGATTGGGTCGAGAACCAATGCGGCGAAGCCGCCATGACGGATGCTAGTGGGATGGTCCCTTCGATCAAAAGTGATCGGGCAGGAGGACCATGGGTTGAACTTTGGGGCGACTGGCTCCATCGCGTATACGTCCCGTAGCGCACGCTTCCGCTCCTGCTTGGGAATGTGGGTTGCGTATATCATGTTCACCGTCCGCACTTGTGGGGGAAAGCCCTTCTGTCCATTGTTGTTCGACGGCTTGGGCTCCTCGTCGTCGCTGTGCAGCCCCTTGTCTCTGTTTTTGGCCCTTAACTTGCATGCCTGCTTGAACACCCAACAATCCCTGTTAGTGTGATTGGCTGGCCTTTCGGGGGTGCCATGTATCTGGCACAAGCGATCGAGTATTCGGTCCAAACTGGACGGGCCCTGAGTATTCTTTTTGAATGGCTTTTTCCGCTGACCGGATTTATAGCCTTTGAATCCGGCATTGACTGCCGTGTCTTCATTGTTGTCGCTGTTAACACGGTGCTTTTGCTTATTCCGACGTGTCCTGCCACTTTTGTCCTTGGTATCTGAATTACCAGGGTTCTTTGGTAAGTTGTTACTGCGAGCTAGCCAGCTGTCTTCTCCTGCGCAAAAGCGGGTCATGAGTGTCGTGAGGGCTGCCATGGATTTCGGCTTTTCCTGTCCCAGGTGCCGGGCAAGCCACTTGTCGCGGATGTTATGTTTGAAGGCTGCTAGGGCCTTTGCGTCCGTACAGTCGACTATCCGGGTTTTCTTTGTTAGGAACCGTGTCCAGAATTGTCTGACCGATTCTTCTGGCTGCTGAATTATGTGGCTTAAGTCATCGGCATCCGGCGGTCGCACGTAAGTGCCCTGGAAGTTATCGAGGAATGCGGCTTCCAGGTCCTCCCAAGAACCGATTGAGTCTGCTGGCAGGCTATTGAGCCAATGTCGGGCTGGTCCTTTAAGTTTGAGCGGGAGGTATTTGATGGCGTGTAGATCATCGCCGTGTGCCAAGTGGATGTGAAGGAGATAATCCTCTATCCATACCGCCGAGTCTGTTGTGCCATCGTATGATTCGATGTTTACGGGTTTGAAACACTATGGGATTTCATGATCCATTACTTCATTCGTGAAGCATAGCGGGTGTGCGGTGCCTCTGTACTGGGCTATATCACGATGCAGCTCGGAAGAGCTATGTCTGTTGTGTTTGGTCCGGCCGGATTTGTTGTATCCGGAGTGAAGATCATTGTCACATGCCGTAGGGCACCTGCGCGATCCGTAGATCGATCTTGTTTGTCTTGCCTTATCCTCCAGTATGTCTCGCAGGTCGGGCGCATTTTCCCGTGCCTTAGTTGAGCGGCGTCGGGGCATGGCTTGGGTGGAGGGCCGACAGGCCTCTCTGTTCCGGCCGCGAGGTGGCCGGTCTGCCATGTCATGCGCTGGTGATGTAGGTGCTTCCTCCTCTGATCGGGGTAGCGGCCTGCGCTTCGGGTAACTCTTGGAGGGGCGTTCGAGTTTGTACTCTTCGGCCGCAAGGTCTTCAGTCCATCTATCAGCTAGCAATTCTTGGGCAGCTCTAAGTTGTTGCTGCTTTTTCTTGAGGCTGTTGCCGTAGCTAAAAGCCTGCGTTTAAAACGCTCTTGTTCGGCGGGGTCTGATGGTATGACGAATTCGTCGTCATCGAGGCTAGCCTCGTCTTCAGAGGGAGGCGTATAGTTATCATCCTCGACCTCTCGGTCTGCCACTCTTTCATGAGGGCTCGTTTCTCCATCTTCTTGTGCCAAATTTTGCTGAGGTGGGTGTTCTTCGGCGCTATCCGGGGTAGTATTATCTCCCGTGGCGGAATCACCATTTTTGCTTTGGCGGGATTTAGAGCGGCGCCGCTGACGCCGGCGCTTTTGCTGTTTCTTGGGGGCGTCATTCCCCACTGTTCCATCGCCATCTCCATCTTTTGGAGTATCCACCATATATATGTCATATGACGAGGTGGCCTTCCAGCGCCCTACAGGTGTTGGTTCTTGTTCGTCTCCTGCATCGTCGTCCATGCCGTCGATGTCTTCGAAATCGAAGTCAAGCGTGTCGGTTAAGTCGTCGATAGTGGCTACGAAGTGGGTGGTGGGTGGGCTTTGAATTTTTTCGTCGTCCGTATCCCAACCTTGCTGACCATAGTCCGGCCAGGGCTCTCCTGATAAAGAAGAGAGACTTTAGAGAATTCAGGATGTCGCCAAAGGGCGAGTACTGAAAGATGTCCGCGGCGGTGAACTCCATGATCGGCGCCCAATCGGATTTGATCGGCAGGGGCGCGGGGGGCTCGGAGCTCGGAGAGGAATTCGGATCCTCGGAGTCACGGGCCATGCGGAGTGCAGGGCTGGAGTCCGGCTCAATCGCCTCTGAGATCGCAGCCCCTGAGGCAGCGTCTAACCGCTGATCCTCGATCGGTGCAGTAGGCTCTGAATCAATGGTCGGAACCGATGCATGTGCGGCCTCCAAGGCACCGTTCGGTGGCAGAGCTATATCATGCCCATCGAGACAGTGTGGCGCGCTTGGCTGTGGCTCGAATCCGTCGAAGATCAAGTCCCCGTGGATGTCAGCCATGTAGTTTAGGCTTCCAAAACCTAACCTGATGGCCAGGGGCGTAGCTTTCGATCTGCTCAAGGTGGCCAAGCGGATTGGCCCGCAATGCGAAGCCGCCGAAGACGAAGATCTGTCCGGGGAGAAAAGTCTCACCCTGGACTGCATCGTTGTTGATGATCGAAGGAGCCATCGGGCCTAAAAGCGACGACACAGAGGAACTCTCAATGAAAGCACCAATGTCGGTGTCAAAACCGGCGGATCTCGGGTAGGGGGTCCCGAACTGTGCGTCTAGGCCGGATGGTAATAGGAGGCAGGGAACACTTTGTTTTACCCAGGTTCGGGCCCTCTCGATGGAGGTAATACCCTACTCCTGCTTGATTAATATTGATGATATGGGTAGTACAAGAGTAGATCTACCACAAGATCAAGGAGGCTAAACCCTAGAAGCTAGCCTATGGTATGATTGTTGTGTATGGAGTTGATTGCCTACGGACTACAACCCTCCGGTTTATATAGACACCGGATAGGGTTAGGGTTGCACAGAGTCGGTTACAATGGTAGGAGATCTTGAATATCCGCATCACCAAGCTTGCCTTCCACGCCAAGGAAAGTCCCATCCGGACACAGGACGAAGTCTTCAATCTTGTATCTTCATAGTCCAGGAGTCCGGCCGAAGGTATAGTCCGGCTACCCGAACACCCCCTAATCCAGGACTCCCTCAGTGGTCTTCGACTGCCAAAAGCACTGGCGATGACGCCGTCTTGGGATCCACGGTGACCTCCGTCCTGCCGTCCGGCTGGTCTTGGTCTCGTTGCACCGGAATGGTAACCTTTGCCTGATGCCTTGGCTTGTGCTTGCCCCCTTTGCACCAAAGGGGAAATAAGGACACTGCGCAGGCCGGCGCCCGCCTGGTCTCGATCGTCATGGCTTGCGTCACGGGTTCCTCGCGAGGTACCCTTGCCTTGATCTCTCCGCCTCCTCGCGAGCCTACTTGATGAGGCTGCCTCTGAGGAAGCTTCCTGTCGTCCGCCCCGCGAGGCTTGGCCCCTCGCGAGGGTCTTTGAGCTTGAGCTGATGAAGATGGGGCGCGCTGGGCCCCGCTTGAGCCACGCCGCATGCCGCAGGCAGGCAAGTCTGGGGACCCCCGTTCCCAGAACGCCGACAAACACCTTAGGGATGAATATGCCCTTACACATAGTCATAGGAACATGTATAAGTTATGAAGAAAGCAATAGCAACAAACTAAACTATCATACTGCTAAGCTAACGGATGGGTCAAGTCAATCACATCATTCTCTAATGATGTGATCCCGTTCATCAAATGACAACTCATGTCTATGGTTAGGAAACTTAACCATCTTTGATTAACTAGCTAGTCAAGTAGAGGCATACTAGTGACACTCTGTTTGTCTATGTATTCACACATGTACTAAGTTTCCGGTTAATACAATTCTAGCATGAATAATAAACATTTATCATGATATAAGGAAATATAAATAACAACTTTATTATTGTCTCTAGGGCATATTTCCTTCAATTCTCTGGTTTTTGTGAAAAGATTGTTGAGATTTTCATGGATGATTTTTCCGTTTACGGGACTTCTTTTGATGATTGCTTAAACAACCTTGATCGAGTTTTGCAAAGATGTGAGCAAAATAATCTTTTCCTGAATTGGGAGTAGTTCTACTTTATGGTTAATGAATGTATTGTTTTGGGGCATAAAATTTCTAAACGGGGTATTGAGGTGGATAAAGCTAAAGTTGATGCAATTGAGAAAATGCCATGTCCTAAAGATATCAAAGGTATTCATAGTTTCCTCGGTCATGTTGGTTTCTATAGGAGATTTATTAAAGACTTCTCTAAAATTTCTAGGCCTCTTACAAATCTTTTACAAAAGGATGTTCCATTTCTCGTGATGATGATTGTGTAGAAGCCTTTGAAACACTTAGAAAGCCTTAATTTCTTCACCTATTGTTCAACCACCTGATTGGAACTTACCTTTTGAAATTATGTGTGATGCTAGTGATTATGTTGTTGGAGCTGTTCTAGGACAAAGAGTTGATAAGAAATTAAATATTATTCATTATGCTAGTAAAACTCTAGACAATGCCCAACGCAATTATGCTACTACGTAGAAAGAACTTTTAGAAGTGGTGTTTGGCTATGATAAATTTAGATCTTACATTGTTGATTCTAAGGTGATTGTTCACACCAATCATGATGCTATAAAATATCTTATGTAAAAGAAAGATGCTAAACCTAGACTCGTTAGGTGGGTTCTTTTGTTACAAGAATTTGACTTACATATCACTGATAGAAAAGGAGCTGAGAACGTCGTGGCTGATAAATTGTCTAGGTTAGAAAATATTCTTGATGACCCAAAACCTATTAATGATAGTTTTCCTGATGAACAATTAGCTGCAATAAATGTTTCTCATAACACTCCTTGGTATGCTGACTATGCTAATTATATAGTAGCTAAATACATACCACCTAGTTTCACATACCAACAAAAAAAATCTTCTATAATTTAAGACATTACTTTTGGGATGACCCACATCTTTATAAAGGAGTAGATGGTATTATTAGATGTTGTGTACCTGAGCATGAATAGGGACAAATCCGACGGAAATGTCACTCCGAAGCTTATGGAGGGCATCATGCGAGAGATAGAACTGCTCACAAGGTATCGCAATCTGGTTTTCATTGGCCTACTCTCTTCAAGGATGCCCGTAAGTTGAATGATCTGATTGACATGACCCATTCCATTAGCTTAGCACCCAATCGTTTAGTATGTTGCTATTGCTTTCTTCATGACTTATACATGTTCCTATGACTATGAGATTATGCAACTCCCGTTTGCCGGAGGAACACTTTGGGTGCTACCAAACGTCACAACGTAACTGGGTGATTATAAAGGAGCATTACAGGTGTCTCCAAAGGTACATGTTGGGTTGACGTATTTCGAGATTAGGATTTGTCACTTCGATTGTCGGAGAGGTATCTCTGGGCCCTCTCGGTAATGCACATCACATAAGCCTTGCAAGCATTACAACTAATATGTTAGTTGTGAGATGATGTATTACGGAACGAGTAAAGAGACTTGCCGGTAATGAGATTGAACTAGGTATTGGATACCGACGATCGAATCTCGGGCAAGTAACATACCGATGACAAAAGGAACAATGTATGTTGTTATGCGGTCTGACCGATAAAGATCTTCGTAGAATATGTAGGAGCCAATATGGGCATCCAGGTCCCGCTATTGGTTATTGACCGGAGACGTGTCTCGGTCATGTCTACATTGTTCTCGAACCGTAGGGTCCGCACGCTTAAAGTTACGGTGACAGTTATTATGAGTTTTATCCATTTTGATGTACCGAAGTTAGTTCGGAGTCCCGGATGTGATCACGGACATGACAAGGAGTCTCGGAATGGTCGAGACATAAAGATTGATATATTGGATGACTATATTCGGACACCGGAAGGGTTCCGGAGAAGTTTCGGATAAAACCGAAGTACCGGAGGGGTTACCGGAACCCCCCGCGGGGTTAATGGGCCTTATGGGCCTAATATGGAGAAGAGGAATGTAGTGACCAGACCTCAAACAGCCTGATCTCTGTGCTCCGGTGTCATCCCTGGATCAGTAATGCTGACACCACACAGTACTCGGAGGATTTATAGCAGAGTAGCAATCACACACTTATTACATTGAGTGTCTCAAAAGAGAACTTACAACAATAAATATGGCTTAAGGCCATCTAGTGACGATAACAGCAGAAGGCTTCGAAGATAAGTGAGTCCATCAACTCCAACGGCATCACTGAGTATAGAACCACGACCTAAAAGTCCTCAATCATCGTCTGAAAAGTCTGCAACATTAACGTTGCAGCCCGAAAACGGGTCAGCACATGGAATATACTGGCAAGGTAACAAATAGATAGTAATGGAATGCAACAGCTATACTATATGCATATTTGGCTGGTGGAAAGCTCTATGGTTACAGTTTTTGCGTAAAGCCAATTTTTCCCTACTCCAAAGGAATAAATTTAATTACTATCATGGTGGTTGTGAAACATTGAGAATGGTTGACAGCATTCTCAATCCCAATTAAATAACATCATTAAAACCCATCAAAATTAATTTAGAGTAACATGTTGAGATTCACATGAAAATCCAGGTACTAGATACTCAAGATGTCCATAACCGGGGACACGGCTAATCATGATTAGTTTATTACACTCTGCAGAGGTTTGCGCACTTTTCCCCACAAGACTCGATCGCCTCTATTTGGTTTCTCGCACTACAGGATGTTTGAGAAGACGGATGACCGAGACATAGTCTTTCAGAAGCGCTAGCACGTTACGATCGGGTAGACCGTACCACCTACAACCCTTACATCTGCTAGTCCACCACTGTAAGAGTTCGCACAACTTAGTCAACTATGCCAGAGCCCATAATGGCTTGTGGCTGCACACGGAAGTTTCTAGTATGAATAATCTCATGATCCCTTTGGGCCTGGGTGGCGGTCCAGTAAAAATAGGCAAGTCCTGGAAACCCCAGGTGCCTCAATCCACCCAGATGTGTGTTAGGTTGCCACCTTAGATAAACCCTTAATTTTCAGTCTCACATCTGTCATGGATATCACTCACCCAATCCACGTCTACTAGCATAGCATGGCATAATAAGCAAACGTAGAAGTAACTCCCAAAGGTTTGATAATAAACAAGTAATAGGTACTACCTCATCTACTTCCCATCCCACAGTTTAATTAGATCCTAATCATGCAATGTGTGAGGATTGATCTAATGCAATAAATCTGGGTTGTAGAAAAGGTATGATCAAAGTGTTACTTACCTTGCTGATGATCCGCGAAACCTAGAGATTCGAAGTAAAAGGCGGCGCACTCCGGGTATTCTATCGCAGACAAACAACAAGCATACAATAAGTACTCATCTAATGCACAGGTAAAACTCAAATAGAAGATCTAACCAGAAAGTTCAACTTAAGAACCCTAGTTGGCAAAACGAATCAAATCGAACGAAGAAAAGGAAATCAAACGGCGAAAGAAAACAACTTCGTTCTAGTAATCTGGATCTAGGGCAAATTTTACAGTGTCAAAAACTTGTTTAAGTTGATTATTCGGAAAGAGGGTTTCGAGACGAAACTCCAGGCGCTTGAATCGCCTGATTCCGATAAACGAGCGAAAAGTTATACTAAAACGAAAATCGGATCAGAAATCGCGATCAGAAAATAACCGCAGAAAATCCGACGAAAAAGAAAAACGACGAACATAATTTTTTTTAGAAAAACTGCACGGAAAACGAGGCGGCAGCGGCAAACCTCGGGCGGTGCGCTCCGGCGACGGCGGCGGCGGGCGGCGGCGGCGGCGGCTGGGTGGCGACGGCTAGGGTTAGGGTTTCGCGGGGGCTCTCCTCTCGCGGGCCTTCAGACGCTATATAAAGGCCCCGGGCCAGGGAGTCCTGGCCGGGTACGCCCAAAGTCGGTTTGCGTTTTTTTTTATATAAATCCGCTCGGAAGAAAAAATAAAAAGAAATACTAAACGGACTCCAAAAATCATGAAATTAATTTTGCCGGGTTCCTAAAATCAAGCCTGATAAAGTGAACATTTATCTGGGCCGAAACTACAACTTTGAAAAACGCACATTTTTCCTAAATTCAAATGAAAATACCGAAAAACTCCGAAATAAATCTTATTTGATTTTTTTATTAAATCCTCAATATTTTTATATTTTGGCAGAGTCATTTTATTCCCGTGCTCATATTTTTGTAATAGAAATAATTGATGATAAAATAAATAAAATCAAATGATCCTGTTTACATAATTTGAGAAAACTCAAATACGTAAATAACAAAATCCCCAACTCTCTCCGTGGGTCCTTGAGTTGCTTAGGATTTTCTAGGATCAAAACCAAAAGCAAAATAAAATATGATATGCATGATGACCTAATGTATAACATTCCAAATTGAAAATTTGGGATGTTACAAACCTACCCCCCTTAAGATGAATCTCGCCCTCGAGATTCGGGTTGGCTAGAAAATAGGTGAGGGTGGTCTTTGAGCAAATCTTCCTCTCGCTCCCAGGTGGCTTCATCCTCCGTGTGGTGGCTCCACTGAACTTTGCAAAACTTGATAACCCTGCTGCGAGTAACTCGACTGGCAAACTCGAGAATCTTGACTGGTTTCTCCTCATAGGTCAAATTGTTATCCAACTGAATTGCTTCTAATGGTACTGTGTCTCTCAAAGGTATGTCAGCCATCTCCGCGTGACACTTCTTCAACTGAGAAACGTGGAACACATCATGCACTCCTGTTAATCCTTCTGGCAATTCCAACTTGTAGGCCACTTCTCCCATACGCTCCAAAACTCGATATGGCCCTACAAATCGTGGCGCTAACTTCCCCTTAACTCCAAAGCGCTTAATCCCTGGAAGTGGGGATACTCGGAGATAAGCTCTGTCTCCGACTTCGTAAACTGTCTCCTTGTGTTTAGAAGCTGCGTAGCTCTTCTGTCTGGACTGGGCTACCTTGAGCCTATCGCGAATCAACTTCACCTTCTGTTCAGACTCCTTAATCAAATCTGGTCCAAACAACTGGCGGTCTCCAACTTCGTCCCATGACAACGGTGTCCTGCACCTCCTTCCGTACAAAGCTTCGAAAGGTGCCATCTTCAAACTGGTCTGATAGCTATTATTGTAAGAGAACTCTGCATATGGCAAATTATCGTCCCAACTAGATCCATAATCTAGCGAACAAGCTCTCAGCATATCCTCCAAAATCTGATTGACTCTCTCGGTCTGTCCATCTGTCTGCGCGTGAAAAGTTGTACTAAATTCTAGCCTAGTACCCAAAGTCTCATGCAACTGCTTCCAGAACTTTGAGGTAAACTGGGTTCCTCTATCTGATATGATACTCCTCGGAACTCCATGCAGACATACCATCCTGGTCATGTATATCTTTGCCAACTTAGCACTTGTGTAAGTGGTCTTTATTGGGATGAAATGAGCTACCTTCGTCAATCGATCGACTACAACCCAAATCGAGTCATAGCCTGAATGAGTCCTTGGTAATCCCGTGATAAAATCCATACCTAGCTTATCCCACTTCCATTCGGGTATCGGCAATGGTTGCAACAATCCTGCTGGCTTCTGATGCTCTGCCTTTACTCTCTGACATACATCACAAACTGCTACATACTCCGCAATATCCTTCTTCATTCCGGTCCACCAGAAAATATCCTTCAAATCCAAATACATCTTGGTATTTCCTGGGTGAATCGAATACGGTGAATCATGTGCCTCTTGCAAAATCAACTTCCTGATCTCCGGGTTGTTGGGCACGTAAACACGATCTTCAAACCATAGGGTGTCGTGCTCATCCTCACGAAATCCTTTAGCTTTTCCTTTGCTCAGTTTCTCCTTTATAGCGGCAATCGCTTTGTCAGTTTTCTGAGCTTCTCTGATTCTATCCATCAAAGTTGACTGAATTTCCAATGCTGCTACATAGCCTCTCGGAACTATTTCTAAACATAGTTCACGAAGATTTCCTCCTAACTCCTTGGGTATTCCTCCCGTCATTAATGTATTGACATGACTCTTACGGCTCAATGCATCCGCTACTATATTAGCTTTTTCGGGATGGTAATGTAATTTCATATCATAATCCTTGATAAGCTCCAACCATCTCCTTTGTCTGAGGTTCAACTCCTTCTGCGTGAAGATGTACTTCAAACTCTTATGATCCGTGTACACCTCACAATGATTTCCAATGACGAAATGTCTCCATGTCTTCAGCGCATGCACTACGGCTGCTAACTCCAAATCATGCGTAGCATAATTCAATTCATGGGGCTTCAGTTGTCGTGAAGCATACGAAACAACTCTTCCTTCCTGCATAAGCACTGCTCCAAGTCCTCGACGTGAAGCGTCACAATACACCTCATAATCCTTGGTCTGATCTGGCAAAATCAACACTGGTGAGGTAACCAAACGTTTCTTCAACTCCTGGAAACTAGCCTCACACTCCTCAGTCCATTTGAACTTAGTATCCTTCTTCAGCAACTCCGTCATAGGTTTTGCAATCTTTGAGAAATTCTCAATAAATCTCCGGTAGTATCCTGCGAGTCCAAGAGAACTCCGGATCTCTCCAACTATTGTTGGTGCTTCCCACTTGGTCACGGTATCAACTTTAGCGGGATCTACTGCTATACCTTCTCCAGATATAACATGTCTGAGGAATCCTACTTCCTTCAACCAAAATTCACATTTGCTGAACTTGGCATATAATTGGTGTTCTCTGAGCTTTCCAAGTACCAAACGCAAATGCTCCTTATGCTCCTCTTCATTCTTCGAATAAACCAGGATATCATCAATGAACACTACGACGAACTTATCCAAAAACTCCATAAACACTTTGTTCATCATGTTCATAAAATAGGCAGGCGCGTTAGTCAGTCCAAATGACATAACGGTATACTCATACAGTCCATATCTTGTGGTGAATGCTGTCTTAGGTATATCCTGTTCTCGAATCTTCAACTAGTGGTATCCTAATCGCAAATCGATCTTGGAAAACACTTTAGCTCCTTGCAACCGATCAAACAGATCGTTGATCATTGGTAGTGGGTACTTGTTCTTGATCGTTACTTCGTTCAACCCTCGATAGTCAACAACCATCCTTAACGATCCATCCTTCTTCTCCACTAGAAGTACTGGTGATCCCCAAGGCGAAGAACTTGGGCGAATATATCCCTTATCCAGTAACTCCTTAATCTGCTTCTTAATTTCCACAAAATCTTTTGCTGGCATCCTATATGGTCTCTTCGATATTGGCCCAGTGCCTGGCAAAAGCTCAATCAAAAACTCAATGTCTCTATCCGGTGGCATGCCTGGAAACTCTTCGGGAAATACATCAGGAAAATCCTTTACCACTGGTACTTCCTCCTGCACAACTCCTGTTAGGCAATTTACTTGTGTCCTTTTTGGTACATGCCGGGATACATACTTGATCCTTCTCCCTTCTGGTGTGGTAAGCAAAATTGACTTACTAGCACACTCAATATTCCCTTTATACTTTGATAACCAATCCATGCCTAATATCACATCCAATCCTTGAGATTCCAATACTATTAGGTCTGAGGGAAAAACATAGTTACCAATCCTTAATGGTAACCGATCACACCATAAACTTGCCACATACTCTGCTCCTGGCGAGGTTACTAACATGGGTGACCTAAGGGCTTGGGTTGGTAGGTTATACTTATCCACAAATCTCCTTGAGATGTATGAATGCGATGCACCAGTATCAAAAAGAACGAGTGTAGTAGATGACTTAACCAAAAACTTACCTATTACTGCATCGGGCTGAGCTTCAACCTCCTCCATGCTAACGTGGTTCACCTGTCCCCTGTTGAAAGGGTTCAGTTTCTTCCCAGAACTTCCATTGCCATTTTGTCCTTCAGGGCATTCGTTTGCAAAGTGTCCGGTCTTCAAACACTTATAGCAAGTGACATGACTCAAGTCCTTCTTGGCTGGGGTCGATGGGGTGCTGTGGTTCTGTCCATTACTTCCTCCATTCCCATTACCATTCTTGGTGCCATTGTGATTGTGCGAGCTACCTACTCCATGGGTATGCTGAAAATGTCCTCCTGGTCTAGGGGTAAAACGAGGCTTCTGCTGAGCTCCTGAGCTATACTTTCCTTGTCCATACTTCCTCTTGCGGTTCTCAATTTGCTGTTGCTTCCCTTCAATCATAAGAGCACGATCTACCAACTCCTAGTAGTTGTTGAAGGTGGCTACCATCAACTGCATACTCAACTCATCATTCAGTCCTTCCAGGAATTTCTCCTGCTTAACTGCATCTGTAGCAACGTCATCTGGGGCATAACGTGCTAGCTTACTAAACTCCTCCACATATTGGCCAACTGTCCGTCCTCCTTGGCGCAAGTTACGAAACTCACGCTTCTTCATGGCCATTGCTCCTGCTAAAACATGGGCAGTACGGAAGGCTTGCTGAAACTGGTCCCATGTGACAGTGTCGACTGGGAAGGTGGCTGTGAAATTCTCCCACCAAGATGCTGCGGGTCCTTCTAACTGGTGTGCGGCAAACTTCGCCTTCTCCACATCTGTGCATCCTGCTGTGGTCAACTCTCTAGCTATCTTGCGGAGCCAATCATCTGCTACAATCGGCTCGGTGCTACTGGAAAACACCGGCGGATTCAGCCTAAGAAAACGGGCTAAGTGGTCAACAGGTGGTGGTGGTGGTGGGTTGTTGTTGTTGTTCCCCTCATTCTGATTCTGAACTAGCAACTGCATCAAGGTGTTCTGCTGCTGGATCAACTGGGTGAGCTCCGGCGGAAAAGCAAATCCGGGGTCACATCTCGGAGGCATCTGAGGTTTTAGAAAGGATGAGATATAAGAATAGAGGGGGTCTAAAGAGAAAACACTACCCATATGCACATGAGGCAAAAGCACACAATTCAATTCAATCAATCAAACAAAGGCATACAATCGATCTAACTATCGCAAAAGTGCTCGGACTACTATATTTACATGGTGGACTACTACTACTGATGAGGTGGTCTACTAGAAATATTCTACGGTTGTAGACTCCATGATATCTGCTCCTGCTTCATCAACATAGACATCATCGCTACTATCTTGTTCCGAGTCGGTGCCGTCGATGATGATGTAGTCCTCCGGGCTAATCTCCTTGGGTTCTTCATCTTCATCTATTGGTGTCGGGCCTCCCATAAATATTCCAATCTTCTTTGTTAGGTCGGCATTCTTATCCACCAATACTTCAATTTCTTCTTCATAATCTTCATGTGTAGCCTTGAGTTCTTCCTCTAGTTCCTTGATTCTAGTCTTAGCCTTCTTCAGATCTATCATGTCGGCGCACATCTGATTCTCCTGTCGTCGAATGTCCTGGTTTAACTCCTAGATAAAAGCTGCTATTGATCTATCTTTCCTGGTGCTAATCATCTCCCAGTGTTCATCTCGGCGCCCACAAATCTGGTAGATAGTATCCTTGAGATCCTTGCGGTAGACTTTTCCAATGCGTCCCATGGCGATGTGAGCTGCCATGCTCTTTCCTAGACTCCACGTTGGTGCATCAAAAGAAAACTCTATGGGCTCAGTGACTGGCATGAACGTCCTTCCTGGAACTTGAACTTGAATCATCCAGCGCTCTTCTTCAGGTAAAGTGGCGTTGCAGGTTCCCGTGAAGCTTGGTATTCCTATGTTCAGGTATCTAGTGACTTCCTTCAAGTGGCGTCCAAAGGGTGTATCTTCATTTGGTTGGGTGAACTTGTTCCTTGCATCCGCCATCCTAAAGAGTAGAAAAGATGAGAAGTCGGATGAGAAGAGAGTGATCTAGTGATCTAGGTCTTTAGCTTAGTGGTCGTGTCCTACAGTCAGCGTGTGCTCTGATACAATCTCTGTAGCGACCAGACCTCAAACAGCCTGATCTCTATGCTCCGGTGTCATCCCTGGATCAGTAATGCTGACACCACATAGTACTCGGAGGATTTATAGCAGAGTAGCAATCACACACTTATTACATCGAGTGTCTCAAAAGAGAACTTAAAACAATAAATATGGCTTAAGGCCATCTAGTGACGATAACAGCGGAAGGCTTGGAAGATAAGTGAGTCCATCAACTCCAACGGCATCACTGAGTATAGAACCACGACCTAAAAGTCCTCAATCATCGTCTGAAAAGTCTGCAACATTAACGTTGCAGCCCGAAAACGGGTCAGCACATGGAATATGCTGGCAAGGTAACACATAGAGAGTAATGGAATGCAACAGTTATACTATATGCATATTTGGCTGGTGGAAAGCTCTATGGTTACAGTTTTTGCGTAAAGCCAATTTTTCCCTACTCCAAAGGAATAAATTTAATTACTATCATGGTGGTTGTGAAACATTGAGAATGGTTGACAGCATTCTCAATCCCAATTAAATAACATCATTAAAACCCATCAAAATTAATTTAGAGTAACATGTTGAGATTCACATGAAAATTCAGGTACTAGATACTCAAGATGTCCATAACCGGGGACACGGCTAATCATGATTAGTTTATTACACTCTGCAGAGGTTTGCGCACTTTTCCCCACAAGACTCGATCGCCTCCGTTTGGTTTCTCGCACTACAGGATGTTTGAGAAGATGGATGACCGAGACATAGTCTTTCAGAAGCGCTAGCACCTTACGATCGGGTAGACCGTACCACCTACAACCCCTACATCTGCTAGTCCACCACTGTAAGAGTTCGCACAACTTAGTCAACTATGCCAGAGCCCATAATGGCTTGTGGCTGCACACGGAAGTTTCTAGTATGAATAATCTCATGATCCCTTTGGGCCTGGGTGGCGGTCCAATAAAAACAGGCAAGTCCTGGAAACCCCAGGTGCCTCAATCCACCCAGATGTGTGTTAGGTTGCCACCTTAGATAAACCCTTAATTTTCAGTCTCACATCTGTCATGGATATCACTCACCCAATCCACGTCTACTAGCATAGCATGGCATAATAAGCAAACGTAGAAGTAACTCCCAAAGGTTTGATAATAAACAGGTAATAGGTACTACCTCATCTACTTCCCATCCCACAGTTTAATTAGATCCTAATCGTGCAATGTGTGAGGATTGATCTAATGCAATAAATCTGGGTTGTAGAAAAGGTATGATCAAAGTGTTACTTGCCTTGCTGATGATCCGCGAAACCTAGAGATTCGAAGTAACAGGCGGCGCACTCCGGGTATTCTATAGCAGACAAACAACAAGCATACAATAAGTACTCATCTAATGCACAGGTAAAACTCAAATAGAAGATCTAACCAGAAAGTTCAACTTAAGAACCCTGGTTGGCAAAAAGAATCAAATCGAACGAAGCAAAAGAAATCAAACGGCGAAAGAAAACAACTTCGTTCTAGTAATCTGGATCTAGGGAAAATTTTACAGTGTCAAAAACTTGTTTAAGTTGATTATTCGGAAAGAGGGTTTCGAGACAAAACTCCAGGCGCTTGAATCGCCTGATTCCGATAAACGAGCGAAAAGTTATACTAAAACGAAAATCGGATCAGAAATCGCGATCAGAAAATAACCGCGGAAAATCCGACGAAAAAGAAAAACGACGAACAGAATTTTTTTTTAGAAAAACTGCACGGAAAACGAGGCGGCGGCGGCGAACCTCGGGCGGCGCGCTCCGGCGACGGCGGCGGCGGGCGGCGGCGGCGACGGCGGTGGCTGGGAGGCGGCGGCTAGGGTTAGGGTTTCGTGGGGGCTCTCCTCTCGCGGGCCTTCGGGCGCTATATAAAGGCCCCGGGCCAGGGAGTCCTGGCCGGGTACGGCCCGAAGTCGGTTTGCATTTTTTTTATAAATCCGCTCGGAAGAAAAAATAAAAAGAAATACTAAACGGACTCCAAAAATCACGAAATAAATTTTGCCGGGTTCCTAAAATCAAGCCCGATAAAGTGAACATTTATCTGGGCCGAAACTACAACTTTGAAAAACGTGCATTTTTCCTAAATTCAAATGAAAATACCAAAAAAACTCCGAAATAAATCTTATTTGATTTTTTATTAAATCCTCAATATTTCTATATTTTGGGAAAGTCATTTTATTCCCGCTCTCATATTTTTGTAATAGAAATAATTGATGATAAAATAAATAAAATCAAATGATCCTGTTTACATAATTTGAGAAAACTCAAATACGTAAATAACGAAATCCCCAACTCTCTCCGTGGGTCCTTGAGTTGCTTAGGATTTTTTAGGATCAAAACCAAAAGCAAAATAAAATATGATATGCATGATGACCTAATGTATAACATTCCAAATTGAAAATTTGGGATGTTACAAGGAAGGGGCTGCCAGGGCAGGCTGCGCGCCCCCTCTCCCCCTAGTCCGAATTGGACAAGGAGGGAGGGGCGGCGCCCCCCCCCCCCTTTCCTATTCTCCCTCCACCTCTCCTAGTTGGACAAGGAACGGGGAGGGGAGTCCTACTCCCGGTAGGAGTAGGACTCCTCCTGCGCCCTCCTCTAGGCCGGCGCACCACCCCCCCTTGGATCCTTTATATACGGAGGCAGGGGGTCACCCTAGAACACACAAGTTGATCCTCGTGATCGTTCCTTAGCCGTGTGCGGTGCCCCCTGCCACCATATTCCACCTCGGTCATATCGTTGTAGTGCTTAGGCAAAGCCCTGCGTCGGTGAAACATCATCATCGTCACCACGCCGTTGTGCTGACGGAACTCATCCCCGAAGCTTTGCTGGATCGGAGCCCGGGGAGCGTCATCAAGCTGTACGTGTGCTAAGAACTCGGAGGTGCCAGAGTAACGGTGCTTGGATCAGTCAGATCGGGAAGAAGACGTACGACTACTTCCTCTACGTTGTGTCAACGCTTCCGTTGCGATCTACAAGGGTACGTAGATCATACTCTTCCCTCTCGTTGCTATGCATCACCATGATCTTGCGTGTGCGTAGGAATTTTTTTGAAATTACTGTGTTCCCCAACAGTGGCATCCGAGCCTAGGTTTTATATGTTGATGTTATATGCACGAGTAGAACACAAGTGAGTTGTGGGCGATATAAGTCATACTGCTTACCAGCATGTCATACTTTGGTTCGGCGGTATTGTTGGATGAAGCGGCCCAGACCGACATTACGCGTACGCTTACGCGAGACCGGTTCTCCCGACGTGCTTTGCACAGAGGTGGCTTGTGGGTGACAGTTTCTCCAACTTTAGTTGAACTGAGTGTGGCTACGCCCGGTCCTTGCGAAGGTTAAAACAGCACCAACTTGACAAAGTATCGTTGTGGTTTTGATGCGTAGGTAAGATTGGTTCTTGCTTAAGCCCGTAGCAGCCACGTAAAACTTGCAACAACAAAGTAGAGGACGTCTAACTTGTTTTTGCAGGGCATGTTGTGATGTGATATGGTCAAGACATGATGCTGATTTTTATTGTATGAGATGATCATGTTTTGTAACCGAGTTATCGGCAACTGGCAGGAGCCATATGGTTGTCGCTTTATTGTATGCAATGCAATCGAGACGTAATGCTTTACTTTATCACTAAACGGTAGCGATAGTCGTGGAAGCACAAGCTTGGCGAGACGACAACGATGCTACGATGGGGATCAAGGTGTCACGCCGGTGACGATGGTGATCACGACGGTGCTTCGGAGATGGAGATCACAAGCACAAGATGATGATGGCCATATCATATCACTTATATTGATTGCATGTGATGTTTATCTTTTATGCATCTTATCTTGCTTTGATTGACGGTAGCATTATAAGATGATCTCTCACTAATTATCAAGAAGTGTTCTCCCTGAGTATGCATCATTGCGAAAGTTCTTCGTGCTGAGACACCACGTGATGATCGGGTGTGATAGGTTCTACGTTCAAATACAACGGGTGCAAAATAGTTGCACACGCGGAATACTCAGGTTATACTTGACGAGCCAAGCATATACAGATATGGCCTCGGAACACGGAGACCGAAAGGTCGAGCGTGAATCATATAGTAGATATGATCAACATAATGATGTTCACCAATGAAACTACTCCATCTCACGTGATGATCGGACATGGTTTAGTTGATTTGGATCACGTAATCACTTAGAGGATTAGAGGGATGTCTATCTAAGTGGGAGTTCTTTAAGTAAATTAACTGAACTTAAATTTATCATGAAACTTAGTACCTGATAAGTATCTTGCTCGTTTATGCTTGTTTGTTGATAGATGGCTCGTGTTGTTGTTTCGTTGAATTTTAATGCGTTCCTTGAGAAAGAAAAGTTGAAAGAGGATGGTAGCAATTACACGGACTGGGTCCGTAACTTGAGGATTATCCTCATTGCTGCACAGAAGAATTACGTCCTAGAAGCACCGCTGGGTGCCAGGCCTGCTGCAGGAGCAACGCCGGATGTTATGAACGTCTGGCAGAGCAAAGCTGATGACTACTCGATAGTTCAGTGTGCCATGCTTTACGGCTTAGAATCGGGACTTCAACGACGTTTTGAACGTTATGGAGCATATGAGATGTTCCAGGAGTTGAAGTTAATATTTCAAGCAAATGCCCGGATTGAGAGATATGAAGTCTCCGATAAGTTCTATAGCTGCAAGATGGAGGAGAATAGTTCTGTTAGTGAGCATATACTCAAAATGTCTGGGTATAATAATCACTTGATTCAATTGGGAGTTAATCTTCCAGATGATTGCATCATTGACAGAATTCTCCAATCACTGCCACCAAGCTACAAGAGCTTCGTGATGAACTATAATATGCAAGGGATGAATAAGACTATTCCCGAGCTCTTCGCGATGCTGAAAGCTGCGGAGGTAGAAATCAAGAAGGAGCATCAAGTGTTGATGGTCAACAAGACCACTAGTTTCAAGAAAAAGGGCAAAGGAAAGAAGAAGGGGAACTTCAAAAAGAACGGCAAGCAAGTTGCTACTCAAGAGAAGAAACCCAAACCTGGACCTAAGCCTGAAACTGAGTGCTTCTACTGCAAGCAGACTGGTCACTGGAAGCGGAACTGCCCCAAGTATTTGGCGGATAAGAAGGATGGCAAGGTGAACAAAGGTATATGTGATATACATGTTATTGATGTGTACCTTACTAATGCTCGCAGTAGCACCTGGGTATTTGATACTGGTTCTGTTGCAAATATTTGCAACTCGAAATAGGGACTACGGATCAAGCGAAGATTGGTTAAGGACGAGGTGACGATGCGCGTGGGAAACGGTTCCAAAGTCGATGTGATCGCAGTCGGCACGCTACCTCTACATCTACCTTCGGGATTAATATTAGACCTAAATAATTGTTATTTGGTGCCAGCGTTAAGCATGAACATTATATCTGGATCTTGTTTGATGCGAGACGGTTATTCATTTAAATCAGAGAATAATGGTTGTTCTATTTATATGAGTAATATCTTTTATGGTCATGCACCCTTGAAGAGTGGTCTATTCTTGTTGAATCTCGATAGTAGTAACACACATATTCATAATGTTGAAGCCAAAAGATGCAGAGTTGATAATGATAGTGCAACTTATTTGTGGCACTGCCGTTTAGGTCATATCGGTGTAAAGCGCATGAAGAAACTCCATACTGATGGACTTTTGGAACCACTTGATTATGAATTACTTGCTACTTGCGAACCGTGCCTCATGGGCAAGATGACCAAAACGCCGTTCTCCGGTACTATGGAGAGAGCAACAGATTTGTTGGAAATCATACATACAGCTGTATGTGGTCCGATGAATATTGAGGCTCGTGGCGGATATCGTTATTTTCTCACCTTCACAGATGATTTGAGAAGATATGGGTATATCTACTTAATGAAACATAAGTCTGAAACATTTGAAAAGTTCAAAGAATTTCAGAGTGAAGTTGAAAATCATCGTAACAAGAAAATAAAGTTTCTACGATCTGATCGTGGAGGAGAATATTTGAGTTACGAGTTTGGTGTACATTTGAAAAATTGTGGAATAGTTTCGCAACTCACGCCACCCGGAACACCATAGCGTAATGGTGTGTCCGAACGTCGTAATCGTACTTTACTAGATATGGTGCGATCTATGATGTCTCTTACTGATTTACCGCTATCGTTTTGGGGGTACGCTCTAGAGACGGCCGCATTCATGTTAAATAGGGCACCATCAAAATCCGTTGAGACGACGCCTTATGAACTGTGGTTTGGCAAGAAACCAAAGTTGTCGTTTCTAAAAGTTTGGGGCTGCGATGATTATGTGAAAAAGCTTCAACCTGATAAGCTCGAACCCAAATCGGAGAAATGTATCTTCATAGGATATCCAAAGGAAACTATTGGATACACCTTCTATCACAGATCCGAAGGCAAGACTTTTGTTGCTAAATTCGGAAACTTTCTGGAGAAGGAGTTTCTCTCGAAAGAAGTGAGTGGGAGGAAAGTAGAACTTGACGAGGTAATTGTACCTGCTCCCTTATTGGAAAGTAGTGCATTATAGAAAACTGTTTCTGTGACACCTACACCAGTTAGTGAGAAAGCTAATGATAATGATCATGAAACTTCAGAACAAGATACTACTGAACCTCGTAGATCAACCAGAGTAAGATCCGCGCCAGAGTGGTACGGTAATCCTGTTCTGGAAGTCATGCTACTAGATCATGATGAACCTACGAACTATGAAGAAGCGATGGTGAGCCCAGATTCCGCAAAGTGGCTTGAAGCCATGAAATCTGAGATGGGATCCATGTATGAGAAAAAAGTATGGACTTTGGTTGACTTGCCCGATGATCGGCAAGCAATTGAGAATAAATGGATCTTCAAGAAGAAGATTGACGCTGACGGTAATATTATTGTCTACAAAGCTCGACTTGTCGCAAAAGGTTTTTAGCAAGTTCAAGGGATTGACTACGATGAGACCTTCTCACCCGTAGCGATGCTTAAGTCTATCCGAATCATGTTAGCAATTGCCGCATTTTATGATTATGAAATTTGGCAGATGGCTGTCAAAACTGCATTCCTGAATGGATTTCTGGAAGAAGAGTTGTATATGATGCAACCAGAAGGTTTTGTCGATCCAAAGGGAGCTAACAAAGTCTGCAAGCTCCAGCGATCCATTTATGGACTGGTGCAAGCCTCTCGGAGTTGGAATAAACGCTTTGATAGTGTGATCAAATCATTTGGTTTTATACAGACTTTTGGAGAAGCCTGTATTTACAAGAAAGTGAGTGGGAGCTCTGTAGCATTTCTGATATTATATGTGGATGACACATTACTGATTGGAAATGATATAGAATTTCTGGATAGCATAAAGGGATACTTGAATAAGAGTTTTTCAATGAAAGACCTCGGTGAAGCTGCTTACATATTAGGCATAAATATTTATAGAGATAGATCAAGACGCATAATTGGACTTTCACAAAGCACATACCTTGACAAGATTTTGAAAAAGTTCAAAATGGATCAAGCAAAGAAAGGGTTCTTGCCTGTGTTACAAGGTGTGAAGTTGAGTAAGACTCAATGCCCGACCACTGCAGAAGATAGAGAGAAAATGAAAGATGTTCCCTATGCTTCAGCCATAGGCTCTATCATGTATGCAATGCTGTGTACCAGACCTGATGTGTGCCTTGCTATAAGTTTAGCAGGGAGGTACCAAAGTAATCTAGGAGTGGATCACTGGACGGCGGTCAAGAACATCCTGAAATACCTGAAAAGGACTAAGGATATGTTTCTCGTATATGGAGGTGACAAAGAGCTCATCGTAAACGGTTACGTTGATGCAAGCTTTGACACTGATCCGGACGATTCTAAATCGCAAACCGGATATGTGTTTACATTAAACGGTGGAGCTGTCAGTTGGTGCAGTTCTAAACAAAGCGCCGGAGCGGGATCTACATGTGAAGCGGAGTACATAGCTGCTTCGGAAGCAGCAAATGAAGGAGTCTGGATGAAGGAGTTCATATCCGATCTAGGTGTCATAACTAGTGCATCGGGTCCAATGAAAATCTTTTGTGACAATACTGGTGCAATTGCCTTGGCAAAGGAATCCAGATTTCACAAGAGAACCAAGCACATCAAGAGACACTTCAATTCCATCCGGGATCTAGTCCAGGTGGGAGACATAGAGATTTGCAAGATACATACGGATCTGAATGTGGCAGACCCGTTGACTAAGCCTCTTCCACGAGCAAAACATGATCAGCACCAAGACTCCATGGGTGTTAGAATCATTACTGTGTAATCTAGATTATTGACTCTAGTGCAAGTAGGAGACTGAAGGAAATATGCCCTAGAGGCAATAATAAAGTTATTATTTATTTCCTTATATCATGATAAATGTTTATTATTCATGCTAGAATTGTATTAACCGGAAACATAATACATGTGTGACTACATAGACAAATAGAGTGTCACTACTATGCCTCTACTTGACTAGCTCGTTAATCAAAGATGGTTATGTTTCCTAACCATGAACAAAGAGTTGTTATTTGATTAACGAGGTCACATCATTTAGTTGAATGATATGATTGACATGACCCATTCCATTAGCTTAGCACCCGATCGTTTATTATGTTGCTATTGCTTTCTTCATGACTTATACATGTTCCTATGACTATGAGATTATGCAACTCCCGTTTGCCGGAGGAACACTTTGGGTGCTACCAAACGTCACAACGTAACTGGGTGATTATAAAGGAGCATTACAGGTGTCTCCAAAGGTACATGTTGGGTTGGCGTATTTCGAGATTAGGATTTGTCACTCCGATTGTCGGAGAGGTATCTCTGGGCCCTCTCGGTAATGCACATCACATAAGCCTTGCAAGCATTACAACTAATATGTTAGTTGTGAGATGATGTATTACGGAACGAGTAAAGAGACTTGCCGGTACCGAGATTGAACTAGGTATTGGATGCCGACGATCGAATCTCGGGCAAGTAACAAACCGATGACAAAAGGAACAACGTATGTTGTTATGCGGTCTGACCGATAAAGATCTTCGTAGAATATGTAGGAGCCAATATGGGCATCCAGGTCCCGCTATTGGTTATTGACCGGAGACGTGTCTCGGTCATGTCTACATTGTTCTCGAACCGTAGGGTCCGCACGCTTAAAGTTATGATGACAGCTATTATGAGTTTTATGCATTTTTGATGTACCGAAGTTAGTTCGGAGTCCCGGATGTGATCACGGACATGACAAGGAGTCTCGGAATGGTCGAGACATAAAGATTGATATATTGGATGACTATATTCGGACACCGGAAGAGTTCTGGAGAAGTTTCGGATAAAACCGAAGTACCGGAGGAGTTACCGGAACCCCCCGGGGGGTTAATGGGCCTTATGGGCCTAATGTGGAGAAGAGGAAGGGGCTGCCAGGGCAGGCCGCGTGCCCCCTCTCTCCCTAGTCCGAATTGGACAAGGAGGGAGGGGCGGCGCCCCCCCCCCCCTTTCCTATTCTCCCTCCACCTCTCCTAGTTGGACAAGGAACGGGGAGGGGAGTCCTACTCCCGGTAGGAGTAGGACTCCTCCTGCGCCCTCCTCTAGGCCGGCGCACCACCCCCCTTGGGTCCTTTATATACGGAGGCAGGGGGTCACCCTAGAACACACAAGTTGATCCTCGTGATCGTTCCTTAGCCGTGTGCGGTGCCCCCTGCCACCATATTCCACCTCGGTCATATCGTTGTAGTGCTTAGGCGAAGCCCTGCGTCGGTGAAACATCATCATCGTCACCACGCCGTTGTGCTGACGGAACTCATCCCCAAAGCTTTGCTGGATCGGAGCCCGGGGAGCGTCATCAAGTTGTACGTGTGCTAAGAACTCGGAGGTGCCGGAGTAACGATGCTTGGATCGGTCGGATCGGGAAGAAGATGTACGACTACTTCCTCTACGTTGTGTCAACGCTTCCATTGCGATCTACAAGGGTACGTAGATCATGCTCTCCCCTCTCGTTGCTATGCATCACCATGATCTTGCGTGTGCGTAGGAAATTTTTTGAAATTACTGCGTTCCCCAACAATTTGATATTAGCTCACTAGATGAATGGAGAACCCAAGCTTATCAAAATGCCAAATTATTTAAAGAAAAAGTTAAAAGATGGCATGATAAGAGAATCCAAAAGCGTGAGTTTAAAGTTGGAGAATATGTTCTTTTGTACAACTCTTGTTTCAGATTCTTTGCAGGAAAACTCCTCTCCAAAAGGGAAGGACCCTATGTTATCGAGGAGGTTTATCGATCTGGAGCCATAAAAACAATTAATGCTAAAGGTACCAACCCGAAGGTTGTCAATGGGCAAATAATAAAACATTATATCTTAGGTACGCCCATTAATGTTGAAAGTAATATTATCCAAACTATGACACTAGTAGAACACATAAAGGAAACCTTCCGGAACACTCTAGAATCATGAAAAAAGATGAGGTATGTGATACGGTAATAAAATAGACTCCAAAAAATCCGCAAAAATATTTCATGTCAGTTTTGGAATATAATAAAAATTAGGAAAATAAGAAACAACTAGGAAGGCACCCCTGGTGGGTACAAGACACCAGGGAGCACCTGGCTTGCCAGGCACGCCCAGGTGGGTTGTGCCCACCTCGGGTACCTTCCGTACTCCATTTTTCTTCTGTTTGCTTGTTTCCCAAGATAAAAAATCTTTATATACCCCCGAACCTATTGATCACTGTATCATGGAGAAATCTTCTGTTTTCTTTTCCTTGCCGTTTTCTAACAGATCTAATTCACCATGGCCGCTTCGAGCTCCTCCAAGGACAAGTTCTTCGAGAACGTCATCAACCCATATTTGCGGGAGGTGATGCAACACCCTCAAGCTATCGAGATGCGTGAGGGGGTGCTCCACATCCATGATGTGCAAGGCCCCAAAGGGACGAGATCCGTGGAGGCTAGGCTTGAAGCTATGGAGCAGGAGGTCTTTCGGTGCAAGGGGATGGTGGAACGTGGACTCAATACTAACCACCTCATGATCGCGGACTATACCCGTGATCTCAAGGTGGATGGCAAGTGCATGAAGGAAATCGTCTTCACCCTCAACGAGCAACTCAACTTTCTCCAAAGCCATATTTACGATCTCCAAAACCAAGTCTTTGAATATGAGGCAAGGTTTAAAGGTATGAGTTTGGCTACCAGTTGCAGGACCCGTGAGACTCACTCCTCGTCTTATGATGGTGAGCCCTTGCCATGGAAACCTGAGGATAAGATTGCTACCTCTCAATCATCACCACCTCCTTCTTCATCACCAAAGGAAAATTGAGTATCGGGTATGGGCACTCCCCTTGGCTTGTGCCAATCTTAGGGGAGGTGCCCCAATATCGTATCACCTCCACAATCTTTTGCCTTTACTTATCTTAGTTCGATCCGTAGTTATCTTTTGCTATAGATGAATAAAAGTTTAGTTCCATCCTTTCCTTTCGAGTGTTTGCTTAGTGATCTATCCTTGTCATCGTGTGCGAGATATATAATAAAGTTTTGTTTGAAGTTTTGTTCTCTTACTTTCATGTTCAATAAAAATAAAGGAAATAAATGAAAAAGATCATATACTAATCTTATGGTAAGTAGTGACATCACATAAGGAAGAGTATAAGTAGAAAAAATTATTGGAGATTTACAAACATAGCATTGGTCAATGATGCAATTCATGAAAGAATTAATAAGGGAAGAGAAGATTCACATGCAAATACACTATCCTAGACATCTTTTGTGATTGTGATCCCCCATCAAAATATTATATGCCAAAATTGTTGACGTTGGACAAGGAAGACAACGTAATGATTTATATTTGTTCATATTCACATAGAAGTTATATTGTCATAGATCCTTTAACATGTGGTGCTTACCCCCCATCTTTGCTAGCCAAAAAATTCCGCACTAAGTAGAGATACTACTTGTGCATCCAGAAACCCTTAAACCCAAATCTTATTTTGAGAGTCCATCATACCTACCTATGGATTGAGTAAGATCCTTCAAGTAAGTTGTCATTGGTGTAATAAGGCAATAAAAATTGCTTCTAAAAGTGTTGGATCGTTTAGTCTAAGAGAAAATTGAGCGTTGTACGAACTTGTGATGGCAAAGAATAAAAGTGACAGACTGCATAATAAAGGTTGCTATCATAAGGGGCAATATAACGTGATGCTCTTTTGCACTACCAGATTGAGCATACAAACAAAAAGCGCATGGCAACCTCTGCTTCCCTTTTATGCAAGAGTCAATGCTTACTTTTATACGAGATTGAGCATACAAACAAAAAGCAAAGTGCCTATCTTTTACTTTTATGCAGGAGTCAAAGTTTTCTCTCTATTCCCTTCTATTTTTTCTCCTTTGGCAAGCATCACGTGGTGAGGAAAGATCTAGGCACATATATCTAGTTGGATATGGGTAGCATGAATTATTATTGTTGACATCACCCTTGAGGTGAGTATGTTGGGTGGCGAAATCTATAAGCCCCTATCTTTCTATGTGTCTGGTTGAAATTTTTTGCTCATGTGTATGCGGTGAGTGTTAGCAATTGTAGAAGACTATATGATGGTTGAGTATGTGGACTTGCCAAAAGGCTCTGATACGTGACCCTTCATGAAAAGATAATGAATTGTAGTTGCAAAGTTGACTAAGAACATAGTTTGTTGGTTTCTAATAGAGTTTATGCTTTATACTTCGATGTTGAGATGAATTGTTACTTATTCATGAGAAGTTTATGATAAAATTTATTTGTGATAAAAGCTCCACGATAAAGGTTGTTGCTGTTATAATAATTTACATGATGCTTCTATGTCCGTATTTTGTTTTTATCGACCTCTCTCTCTCTCTCTCTAAGCATGTGGACATATTTTTCGATTTTGGTTTTCGCTTGAGGACAAGCGAGGTCTAAGCTTGGGGGAATTGATACGTCGATTTTACATCATGATTACCTACTGTTATTTATAATGTTTTTATGCATAATAATGCATTTTAGAGTAATTCAAATGCCTTTTCTCTCATAATATGCAAGGTTCACACAAAGAGTTAGAATACCGGCAGCTGGAATTCTGGATCTGAAAAAGCTACGTCAGGCTACCTATTCTGCACAACTCCAAATGAGTTGAAACTTCATGAAGAATTTTTATGCAATATATACGAATTATTGGAGCAAATAAGTATCAGAGGGGCCCACCAGGTGGGCACAGCCCACCTAGGCGCGCCCTGGTGGGTTGTGCTCTACTCGACCCACCTCCGATGCCCCTCTTCTGATATATAAGTCATTTTGACCTAGAAAAAAAATAAGGAGAGGACTTTCGGGATGAAGCGCCGCCGTCTCGAGGCGGAACTTGGGCAGGACCACTTTTGCCCTCCGGCGGAGCGTTTCCACTGGGGAAACTTCCCTCCCGGAGGGGGAAATCATAGTCATCATCATCACCGAAAACTCTCCCATATTGGGAAGGGCAATCTCCATCAACATCTTCAACATCACCATCTTCTCTCAAACCCTAGTTCATGTCTTGTGTTCAATCTTTGTACCGAAACCTTAGATTGGTGCTTGTGGGTGACTAGTAGTGTTGATTACGTCTTGTAGTCGATTACTATATGGTTTATTTGGTGAAAGATTATATGTTCAGATCCATTATGCTATTTAACACCCCTCCAATCTTGAGCATGATTACCATTTGTGAGTAGTTACTTTTGTTCTTGAGGTCATGGGAGAAATCTTGGTACAAGTAATCATGTGAATTTGATATGTGTTTGATATTTTGATGGTATGTATGTTGTGATTCCTTTAGTGGTGTCATGTGACGTCGACTACATGACACTTCACCATATTAGGGCCTAAGCGAATGCATTGTGGAGTAGTTATTAGATGATGGGTTGCGAGAGTGATAGAAGTTTAAACCCTAGTTTATGCGCTACTTCGTAAGGGACTGATTTGGATCGAAAAGTTTAATGTATGGTTAGATTTTATTTTAATAATTTTCTCGTAGTTGCGGATGCTTGCGAGGGGGTTAATCATAAGTAGGAGGTTTGCTTAAGTAAGAATAGCACCTAAGCACTGGTCCACCCATATATCAAATTATCAAAGTAGCGAATACAAATCAAACCAACATGATGAAAGTGACTAGATGAAATTCCCGTGTACCCTCAAGAACGTTTTGCTTATCATAAGAGACTGTTTTGACCTGTCCTTTGCCTCAAAAGGATTGTGCTACCTTGTTGCACTTTTGTTACCGTTACCATTACTTGTTCGTTTCAAATTATCTTGCTATCAAACCACTCGTTACTTATAATTTCAGTGCTTGCAGAGAATACCTTACTGAGAACTACTTGTCATTTCCTTCTGCTCCTCGTTGGGATCGACACTCTTACTTAGCGAAAGGACTACGATTGATCCCGTATACTTGTGGGTTATCCAATTTCCGAGTGGTTTGACTCGGAATTACCTAGTCAACTCGGTCTCACTGAGTCAAATCAACTCGGTCGGTCCGAAATAACTGTGCAGCTTTTGTTTCTGAATTTTATTTGCCTTCATAGGTTGCATACGACCTTGGATTAAAATGATTTTTATATCAAAATCAACATTTTTTACGAGACGCACAACTTTCATGTTGAAACGTTTTCCATCAGAGGCCATATTAATTGAGTTTCATGCCATTCTTTAATCTGGTGTCAACATGAGCATCTCTGAACTTGTCATAACTTTTGCATCCGAGCTCCGTTTTAGACCATCTTCATATCCATCTTGATCTTCTCAAAGAGAGACATCCGAAGTGACTTCCAATCATAAATTTGAATTAATCTTGACATGGCTTAAGCTAATTTTATGAGTGTGTCACTTTTGAGCGTCAATACCTCTACTCCATTGCGAGAGCATCAACCCGGTTTTCTTAAACTTGTGGAACAAGACTTGGTCGGGCTCAGTGTCCGTTGCGTGCTCATTCCAAGCTTTAAGCACCATATCGCTGATGCCCATGATGGAGGCCCAAAAGTTTTCAAACTTGAAAGCACGGGGCCTCCGAGGGCTACTGTCCATGTTTCGCTTGCTTTTGTCTACGGTATATTTGTCTAAAATCACACATAGCAACCCACATCACCTCATCAAAAGGCTTTTGCGTGATGAGCTTGGCCAAAAAGGAATCTTCTCTTGTAGAAGAGGTTCGCTCATACGTCATGGTGAACTTGACGCTTGTATCGGTCTTCCTAATATACACCGTTGCTAAAAGGCAAAACTCGGAGATTATGACTATGGAGTTTTGCGCAACGACCGGCCAATGGCACCCGTGGGGGCATCCCGATGCTTTGGGATGAACCCCATTAGCCATTGTTGACACATCAAGGCGGGCCTTTTTCACCCGTGGGGGCATCCTGGTGCTTTGGGATGGACCCCATTGGCCATTGTTGACACAGGTGGGCCTCTTTCATAGGACGAAACATACAAGTTCTGCTAACCATGTAATTTTTCACTAATAATTCTCAAAAGAAAGTTGTCTGGGAAGGACATTACATGGATATAGTGATTTAAAAAATTTATTCGCATCAATATTGCCACGATGTAAATCAATTTGTGGTTAGATGGTTAGTAGGATAGTGGTATTCCCAGCCCACCAAAGTTCAAATTCTGATGCTCGCATTTATCCGTAAAATCTCAAAATGATATGCCGGCTCAGTCTTTCGAAGGTGTTCATAGGGGTAGGATGTGCGCGTATCCATTCATATAGGATGAGTGTATGCGCGCATATATGAGCGTTTGCGTCTGTATTGTGTTAAAAACAATACGATCTTCAGCGCAAATAATAATGTCACGATCATGTGAATGCTCTTAGTAAACAGCATGCTGCAATGACTCGGCTCCTCTGCAACACCCAAAAAAAATGAAAGCAGTAGGAACTGCAGAAACACTCCCACGCCCGACGATTGGCGAAAACACCAGTACCACAGACAGACCAAAGGCGTGCGCGATGCGGGTCGTCGTCGTCACGCTTGCAGGTTGTGGAAGCCGCTGAGAGCTTCTTGCAAGTGCACGACGGCGCTGCTGTAGTTGACGAAGCCCATCAGCCAGAACTCGTGGTTCTCCACCGACACGAGCTGGATGAACTTCTCCGCCGGCTTGACCTTGCTGGCCGACGGGATGGCCGCCCTCAGCCGGTGCAGAGGAATCGCCACCTGCGTCACCGGCGTTCAGTTCATCCACGATTAAACTTGTCACAAAACCACATCTTAATAACCAGACCAGAGCAAAAACTGGAGCGTACGTACCTTGTAGTAGCTCCATTCCGTGTTGTCGCCGGCGTGGGCCTCGTAGGAGAGCGGGGTGTCGCTGCAGAAGGCGACCCGGGCGGTGGAGAGGTACATGACCCCCATGACCGGGCCGGCGGACGTGGAGAGGTAGCAGGCGTAGGACTTGCGGAGCTGCTCGTCCGGCGGGGCGCTGAAGGCCTGCCGGAAGATCCTCTCGTGGCCGCCCTCCGCCAGCACCTTGGTCCCCTGCGCGATCCTCCCCACGGCCGCCTCCGTCATGCTAGGCGCCGTCCGAACTGCAGCAGATCGATCAAGGCATGTATTAATCCAAGAACATAATAAATTCATTCTGGTGATGAGTTTAGCACTCACGGTGCTGCCATGTGTTGCGCGACAGGTCCTCGGCCTTCCTGCCCGCCTCGCCGACCTTCCGCCCCCACAGCGACAGCGCGTTCTTCACCGTCTCCTTGGTGCCTGCGTAGCGTAGCGCGACAACAGAGTTCGTTTCCATCAGCGGCCAGATAGACAGTAACAAATTCACAATTTACTATTAGGTCGGTGAGCTCCGCCGCCGCGCGGCGCGCACGTACTCTTCTGCGCCGGCGCCGGCATGGCGTAGGGGTTGGCCTCCGTCGCCATCGGCGACCACGTTCTCCCGGCGGGCGCCTGCATCACAGGACCTGCAGCAGAACGGCCCGCGCTTCTTCTTCTTGTTGTTGGAGCCTGGGAAACTGGGAATGTTCCGCCTCGTGGCCGCCGCTGCCGGCTATGTACTCCCGCGAGTGTCGAAACGGGTCGGTTGCTTCCGCCCGATGGCTGGCTAGCTAGTACAGTAGCTACGGTGGCAGCTCACATGGCGCGCATTCGCCATGATATAATCTACCGAACCGGGAAGTCGGGATGATGATGATGACCGGGTCACCTACCTGCCGTCGTCGTGACGTTTCGGTTGCACCGACTCCTCGCTGCGGTGATTGATTATTACGGTCAGGGGTGCGGTAGTGCCGTGGTGGGAGGAGCAGATGGCACAGTGCCACTATACAGGAGTGGTTTGTCGCTGGCCGCGTCTGTCCGGCGAGTCCCCATCCGTCCGTGCCGTGGCGGGCGGAGCGAGGCTTGCGGTGGACGGAGACTTCGGAGGGGAGGGGTCTGGGGCCGAGCGGTACGTTTTGTTTCCACGTGACGGTCCGGCGCAGAACGGCAGGCCTGCTGGTTTTTAAAAGATTGACGCCGGCTGACAAGAACCCGCCCATCTTTTGTTTTTTCTGGGTTGAGATATTTTTTTCCCGAAAAACTTTCAATCTATTCGTTTTTAATCATGGCAGTACAAGAAAGAATAGAGGTAATAAAAATTACAACAATGTCCGTGGATCACCTAGCGACGACTACAAGCAGTGAAGCGAGCCGAAGGCGCTGCCATCATTGTCCCTCCCTCAGCGGATCCGGCCAAACCTTGTTGTAGTAGACAGTCGGTAAGTCCTCGCGCTAAGGCCTCATAGGACCAGCGCACCAGTGTAGCAGCCATTGCCGCTAAAAAAAGTCGTAGATCAGAAGGATCATACCTATATATACCCAAACGAAGACTAACCAAGACTGGATCCAAACAGATCCACCGAAGACGAGCACGGACCGAACCCCGCGAGATCCGATGAAGATAAACCTCCACACGCCCTCCGACGATACTAGACACACCATCAGGACGGGGATAGAACATCGGAGACATTATTCCTATTGAGGGACATCGTCGCCGTCACACAGCCCCAACCAAGACGCTGACTCTAACAAGAACAAGATCCCTTCCGCCGCCGGAGGG
>NC_041388.1:408301796-408322197 GCF_002162155.2 Triticum dicoccoides | reverse complement strand
TCCGCACCTCCATGGCCTAGAGGCCATCGGAAATGAGGTGGACCGACGGTGTTGCCGACGGGAGAAAAGGAGCTTTTGTTGTGGAGGAGGAAAGAGATGGTTGCTTATTATCGTGACTGCCGGGCGATGACTCTGGCCGTGTTCGCGTCAATGCACTCGGTCATGATACTGGCTACCACGGTCGACTGTAAACTTCCAAGTACTCCTATATTGTACTAGTATAAGATGTTTTATAGTCACCGCGAGGATAAAAAGGTCTTATGGTTTGAGACAATCTATATGCATGCACTTTTGTCTTTCATTGATGTGCCCTCACGATGGGGCTCCTTCGTATGGGAGAGGTTGCATGCACAAATAAATTTCACATATATATCATGACGAAATCATCTACATTAATCGCTAAATTTACATTTTCAAAAAATATTCATCTCACAAAGCTATTAATCTTATTAGCGATTCGTCTTCAAATCTAAATTCGTCTTGTCCAGGATTCAATTTATTTTATAGTTGTTAATTGTTATATTCCGATGAAATTCTGTATCAGCGCCAGCTCCTAACAAAGTGTCGCTGGTATCATCTTATAGCAATTTCAAAAAAGAATCGTCTTAGCAATTACCATGATTAAACCTAGACACGGAGAGCCTAGTACCACGGCCCAAGCCCGAAGGTTGAGCCATGCAGGGCCTCCAACTTTTGCTACGAAAGCTCAACCCGAAAAGCTCCCAAAATCATCAAATAGAGTATTTATATGTATAATAGTATGCTTAATTTAGCGGCCAATTGATTTTTTAAACATGTTTTTGACCTAGGTCCAGACTTGGAACTTTTAGTTCAATAATTATTAACCCAAATGATAACAGCCACACGTATGGCATGTTTGCATTTCGCCTACACGCATTGATTCATGTTGATGCTGTTTTACACGAATTCTAAAGAAATCTATTGGAATTTTGATGCCATGTAGGCGTAGCATGTTGTGTGGGCGTTAAAGCGCTTGCCAACACGACCCGCGGCACGCGGTTGCTGGCTGCGTCATATGGGCGAACCAGTTCCTGCCCACACAGTCACCACCTAGTTCGTCCGTGTGAGGGAGAACTGCTCTTTGCCCACACGACGCTCGTACGGGGATAGATGGCAACTGTAGTTGCGCGTATGTGGCAACCAGGTAAACACATATGACAACTATGATTAACCATACATGGCATAGAGAGTCTTACAAGCATAGAGAGTCAGAGACCGACATTAAATAACCTCTAAGCAACCTAGTAACAAAATGGCTATGATTTTGTAACTACTAGAATAAAAAAATATTCGGCATGAGATCCGGTTTCAAAGACCTTGGGATGACAAAAAAAAAGTTAAAAGGGATCATCAATCGAGTTAACAAGATAAAGAGATGTCCTTTTGGATCTAAACAAATATCAAAACGAGCAGCAAAAACTAACAGAACAATTATTTTATTTCATAGCTCATACTTACATAGAGGGTAACTTAATTTTGCATGCATGCACGTACAAGAAAAGATGAGGGTCACCTATCGGGAGATCAAATTAAGGTGGCCACTATCTAATGGAATATTCTATTCACCGCTCGTAGCGAAGGATAGTGCCGTATTGGTACGAATCACACACTCAATCAGTGATATGGCACTGCTCATCTAGGCCAATTTTCATTTGGTTGGGGGTTCTTTTTTTTTGCGAGAAAACTTCCAATCTATTCATCAACTATTAAGGTAGAACACCAGAAATAAAAATTACATCCAATTCTGCAGACCACCTAGTGACGACTACTAGCACCGAGCGAGCCAATCTATTCATCAATTTTCATTTTGTTGGTATTTTGACCCAGGATTCTGGCGTATTTTTTCCCATGGTTTTTCTGTAGGAACTTATTTTCTGGCGGTGTTCTTCGTGGATTCTTGGGTGGTTTTCCTAGTTTTTTTATTTTCCTCTTTTCGTTTGCTATTTTTAATATACTTTCTTTTTACTTTTTCAAATTCCCAAAGATTTGTTGAACTCATGAATATTTCATAAAATTTGTGAACATTTTCTTTTTTTTTTGTTTTTTGTATAAATCCTAGATTTCATAAAGAATCATGATCTTTTTAATAACGCGTGTAAATTTTCGAATTTAAATATTTTTCTTAGTAAAATTGATTTTTTAAACTATGTGTTGTTATAAACCCATGAATATTTTCTGAATTTCACAAATTTTGAAAATATTCAAAGCTAACCTATTTCTCTAACCAGAATATGCCGCGTTTTTTTGCTTGATGACGTTGTTGTTCCCGCGTTGTTTCTTAGTTTCGTCCGTGAGGCCTATGGAGGGTGGTACATCCCCTGGTATATTTATATGGATGCAGGAGGAAGAAGTCTTCGGCGCCCCCAAGGATTTGGATGTATTTGTAGTTAATGTAAGAGTCTTCTCTACTTGATATATGACCTTTGGCCTTTCCACGCAAAATCTTAATATACTCCGGTATTTATTTCTAAAAAATGAAATAAGGGATTGACCCGCAACAATAAAAAGGAAACTCCTACTATGAAACATAATTTATGTTGAGCTTTTGATATGGCCTGTGATAGCCATCATCACTATATTTTCTTCTTTCAAGAGTTCGAAACTATATTTGGTTTTGGGTTCTCATGGAATGGTACATATATTTCGTATTTATTATGTATTTTTTAGTATTATCTTAAAATATTAACTATGTGAAGATCATTATTGGGTGCACCGGGTTAGCTGAATACATTCCGGAGGCAGATTGTAGACAAGCAAGTTGTTACCAATAATAAAAAAAGGTTGTTACCAAGCAATGCAATGATGCTACGACACAAAAATAGTAAAGATGGGCTCCTGGATACTTGTTGTATTGTTGGACAAACTGAAAAATGGAGCAGTGAGTTGCATGGTCAATTGTGTCTGAATTTCCATTGTACTCGGCTGAAGTATTGATATAGACTTCCACATCTAAAGCTAGTACAGAACTGGCGGGCTAGAGATACTGAGCAGGCTCGATCCTATGGCTGCTATAGGCGGGCAAAGGCCCATAAAGTAGTAACTGGGCCAGGCACAGTCACGGCCCAATAAGATCTGTTTTATTTTATATATGTAATTTAAATTTAAATTCGGAATATCCTCTTAAAAATATTATTGAAATATTTTAATATTGGAAAAAGATGATGACTTTTTAAAATTCATTTGAAAAATATGCATTATGTGTTTGCAAAAAATTTACATGTAAATGCAGCGTATTTTAGAAAAATAGTCATTGATTATTTTAAAAAGATTGTGTTTGAATAATGTTCATCGTGCATTTTTATTTATAAAAAGGTCATTAATTTGCAAAAAAGTATATCAATAAATTGCTTGTCTACAATCCACCTTTGGAATGTATTAGAAAGCTGATGGCTAGAAAAAGTAGTAGAAAGAGTAACTAAGGAAAGCTAAGTCAGCCTAGACAGGCAAAAAAATTGGCTCTACTCCAAACATATGTCGAAACACTCGTTCAACAAGTAGTCGCAACACATGCATGCACGCACGCACGCGCACATATCAACTCGACTTGACTATATTTTGTGAGTTATCGAAAGTTTACTCCAAGGTAAATTATGTTTGAAATTTGCCTAGACATTTCGGTTATTTTGTCCGCGGTAAACCGGCTGACCCATGTGTCCGCCCCCGAAGGCCTGAACCAGCGGCGGAGATGCTGATGCATTTGCATGCTTTCACCAAAATCACCCCAATTTTTAAGGTTTTCGTGGTCCACGTACAGCCCCATAGTCGGTCCCCGATGAGCGATGACCCAAAACCATTTGTATCGGAGCTCACGCGTCAAGCTGCAACGCCCCATGGCGAACATATAACTCGTTTGACCGGGCTGGCGACATGCACGACCCGCGCCGTACGTCGCGCTCTGGACACAACCCCGATGCGCTCCGCATACGTACATTCTTCGTGAGACCGGATCAGCCGCGGCTTAGCCCAGCCTGCTCGCCCGGAGACCCACCGGCACCAGCACCACAAGGGTGAAGTCCGAAATAAACCCTGAGATTATAGAGGCCGACGCAAATAAACCCTCACCTTCAAATCCCTGAAGTTCGTACCCCATATTTACACATCCCAATCAATCCAAACCCCTGCATGAATAAAATCTGTTTGGTGTGATAGGAAAGGCCCGATCCCAGACGGGATTGATTTCAAGTGTCACTTACTACACGGGCCTACTTCTCATGTGCATCTCCTTCCTCATTCTGTTCGTCACAGATTTACTCCCCAGCCGATCCATCCGCACGGTGCCAAGCACCAGCTGATCGATGCGGTGCAGCGGCGATCGATGGCAGTCCGGACGAGCTCCTTAGCAGCATGCTGCACCTAAGCAGTCCGGAACAAGCCGGGAAGGGCGAGAAGACGGCGGCTGTGATCCAAAACTGACGGTTCACACTTAAAAAACGGGCGGTTCCGCTGAAGCCTTGAAGGTGGGCGTTGTTCGCATGTTGCTTCCTCTGCGAGATTCAACGGGATATGTGAGTACTAAGTTAGTCCCGACGCTGGTCGCCGCATTGTTGGGCACGTCCCTGGAGGTTATGCTGATGAGCGTGTTCGCCACAGGGCGGTGACCATGAGCCGCTCCACGGTTCACAACACTGCTCTTGTACTCGACAAGGAACGTCAACAAGTCAAACTTCATGGCGGAGTAGTCCCGCCGCCATGCCTGTTGGCCTCTGATCTTGATCACTACTGCCGCCAATGTAATGCATCAACTCGTCGATTACTTTTGGGTGCGAGCAACATGCGCGAGTTGGCTCAGGTTTTCTTCCGATGCCATGCCATGAGGGGCAACACGCACGTACAAAACTTGTGATGTATAGCTACCTACAGCCACCAATACAAAGCTATCGATTTCTTCTAGTGGCCATAACACACACGACACGAATGCGAGCCGAGGAGGAAGAGGAGCGCCTGAAGCAGTGTAGAGGAGAGTGGCAAGCAGAGAACGACCTTCTTGCTGAAGCACATCAATCATTAGGAAAATTTGCACCTGTCCATGGTAGAAGCATATAACACATAAGCAAAACCAGGCCTGGTAGTTTCTTCAAGGATTGGTTTAGGAAAATCACAAGCAAAGGAGGTGACGCACATACATGGGGCTGGACGCTAGACCCCTACAGCTGCGGCAGCCCGCAAGGCCGGAGGTTGTCCGGTGTGTAGACATGACGGCCGTAGAGATCCATCTTGCATGGACGCATCTAGTAGTGCGCCCGGGTGGAGTAGTTCTCTATAGCTATCAGAGAAGTGAGTTCCTGGTCAGGATTATGCTTTTCCACGTGCGCCAAACATATCGATGGTTAGGATAGACCAGGATCAGAAAGGTCAGGATATGGACTTCAAAGATTTAGAGGTGATGGTTCATTTGCGTCGGCCTCTACAATCTCAAAGTTTATTTCAGACTTCACTCGCACCACAGCAACAGCAGCTGCTTCCTCGCCTGTGCCGTGGCGTGGCGGGGACGACGCGTCCAAGACCGGGACGGAGGCGTGACGACGACTAGTCTCGGCCGGCGCGCGATCCCATCTCGCCCTGCTGCGTTCTACACTTTTTACTGGCGCGTCTTTGGCCGGGCATGGCCGGCCCGGCTAAACTATGGGTAGATCACTCCAGTGTCACTGCGCTGCCACCGCGGGAGAGCCAGTCACCGAGGAGAGAGGTGAAACGCATTTAATTACAGTTGGAGGCGTAGAGCTTCGCCTGGCCCGGCGTGCGATTATTCCCTCACCGCCTGGGGGGGTGTTAAAATCCATCGATCGGCAAGCAACTTGCTTGGGTCGACGCATCGGCTCGCTTTGGCCCTGCTCATCAACGCTCTCTCCGATCAGCCAGCACGGCGATGTGGCGTGCACGGCAATATGCCCCCGCCCCTTTCGCCGCCCGCTCCTGAATTTACCAGCAAAGCTGGACCGACGCGCTGTCGCAGTTGGTGCGCATCTCGAGCCAGCCATACGGGAGAATAACTTTGAGACCGGTCCATCCGTCCATGCACGCGCCTCTCGTGCCCGTGGGGCAGACGTGCGCCTGCCCGCGGATGCATCATGCAAAGTAATGGAGGCGCCATGCCATCCATCTTCCTTCTAGTTGGATCTAGTAGTAGTACGTACGTACCACGCAGGTGTAGTAGTATTGCACTCGTGAAAGAAATAAATCAACAACGATCTTGTCCCCGCGTGGCTTGTCTTCGGAACCGGCAGATGATTCGGACACCGTACTTCGGATACAAAAACCTATCAGCAGCAGTCTGAGGCGCCGGGTTTATGTATCCGTCCGAGGCTTGACCAGGGATTAGGTGACGCGAACAGGAGATGGATCGGCAGATCAAAACCTTATAGAATGCCGACCAAGGCCATAAATACTCGCATGTGACGGCCGCTAACTCTGGGTGGATCTTGATGGGGCTTACTTAGATTAGCCTCGCACGCGCGACACAGGCTGAGAGATCGAATCTCGTGCGTGCAGGCATGCTGCTTTGGCACGACCACGAGCGAGTCATGTGACCGCCAAGCGAGCTTCAGCAACTTCTGCAGATTACACAAGACTCTGCATGCATGCTCCGGACATGGCGCGGTGCAGCGCCCAAGCTTCAAGTAGGCACGGGACCGCACGTCTACTGTTGTTTAACGATGGCGCTCTACTGTTATTAGTTGTTAACTGTTTCTTGTTTGGAACATAATGACAAGGAACGTAGAATCAAACATAGCAATGGGTCACCTGAAAAGAAACCTAACTCAAGGACGCGTAGTATGTGAGCGCGAGCACACTGGAGCTCGGTATCTGTCCCGCTCGTTCCAGCTTTGCGATTGGAGATATTCAATGCGTTTGACAGGCTGAGGGTCCCATCTGGTATAGATAATTCGTGATACGGGCCTGTTAGGTGGGCCATGTTTGCACAGACGTTTGTGCTCCACGGACGGCGCGGGTCAGAGCCGTGGCTCGAGATGTCGCCGGCTTCCTGATCCGTGGATCAGAATTGCTGCTTTTCGGTGACGCCCGCAGTGGGTGCAGTTATTGCGGCTGTGATGGGCACGAGCGACTATCTCCTACCTCTTCTCCTTGGATCTTGCATTCTTGAGAAAACGCGAGCCGGTGGAGAAAGTTCTTTCTAGAAGGCGAGTGGCAGATCCGGCAACTATGGAGTTCTTGATGCAGCCGATAAATAGGTATGGGTTTGTTCGCCCTTGATGATTGTTCGTCAATTTTTAGACTTATGATTCGCATTTGATCTGATTAGTCTGCAGGCTACTTGGTGGAGTAGCAGAACTCTGCTCGAGGTCAACCAGAACAACATCCCCATGAGTCCCCTTCATTACCCTGTGATGACGCCGCCGGTGGTCGAGGTGTCGGCCGTGACGGCTTCAAGTGCAGATGCGCAGCTTTGTGCTCCGGAAGCTGCTCCAGGTGCAGGTAGTGCAGAGAAGCCTCAAGGTCCAGAGAACTCCATAGAACATGTTGACCCGAAAACTCCTGGCTCGACTAAAAGGTATGAAGTTATGGATTGAGATAATTTTAATTTCCGTTTTAGCACTGAGTTGAAATAAAGTCATTTGGTAAAAAATGTAAGTACGTATGATAGAAGTAATTTGAATGGATATGGAGTGATTTTAGTGAATATTCTGTGGACTACTGAATTTTGTAGTTTGGGTAGTTTGTCATGAAAAAATTGTATTGTAAACAACTTTGTGCTTGATTGTTGGCGAACCAGAATGAAAAAATGTACGCCGAAATTGAGCGTGGTAAAAAATTGAATTCAGTCCTGTTAGGATCTGCACTGGATGCTCAATATGTCAGGCTATGCAACATTCCTGTATATTTGTACTACATTTTCAAATACTATGTATCATCATGAGAACTAAACATAGATGATTATTTAGCGTGTCGTCTGAACATTAAACTTAATTTTGTTTTGCTTGATGAGAGTCGGTCGCATCGAAACTGGTTTGATGTTTATTGTGTGAACATTATAATTATTTTTGTTTTGGTTGATGTCGTTCTGTGGCATCAATCCGGGCCTGTTCTTTACTGTGAGAATATTATAACTAATTTTGTTTTGCTTGGTTTCATCCCGTTGCATTAATCTAAGATGGGACTGACTACGTGCACTAATCTTCATTATTGTACAGAGTGCGTATTGGGGCTGCTAAATTAGTTAGAGCCCCTTGCACTGACAGGATATTAGCCCTGGAAAAAACAATCCGGCAGTTTGCAGAGCAGCCTGTTGACATTGTCATCGTGCCAAAGATAGGAACAAGCTTGGACACACTTGGCGAGACACAAAAAGGATTCGGCATTAGGTATGGAAAAAGCAGGCTGAATGTGAATCGAACAAAACGCATGCAGGAGATAGTATGTGGCTATGCGGTATGCCTGCTTCTGAAGAGCTTTTCCATGGTTTTTTATGACCCACTCAACATTGTGTTGGACTTTACTTAACTTCATTGATCAAATTACCTGCAGTCTAATGTGAGCTAGTGGTAACAGCAGGTTGCAGTACATGTTCTTCAGAGATGTTGTGACGTTTGATACAACGTACAGGACAAACCTTTATGACATGCCATTTGGTCTTTTGTGGGTGTTAACAATCATTTCCAGAGCATTATCCTAACTGGAGTGCTAGTTCGCGATGAGAAGG
This sequence comes from Triticum dicoccoides, assembly GCF_002162155.2. Lineage (NCBI taxonomy): Eukaryota > Viridiplantae > Streptophyta > Magnoliopsida > Poales > Poaceae > Triticum > Triticum dicoccoides. The sequence continues at coordinate 408,313,517 of NC_041388.1, read as the reverse complement.
TTGAGACATTTGAGTGGGTTTTTGCGGAATTTATTACGATGATGGGTGGGGCTGCACCGCAAACAATACTGCCAGGTAACAATCTATGGCTGTTTGCTCAATTAATGATATCCCAGCATGTTGTGTACTCTAAGAAGATCGACTTCTGTGCTGAGTTTCACAAGGTTGTTAATCATATGCTCACCATAGATGCGTTTGAGGAGGCTTGGAAGTTCTTTGTAGAGAAATACAAACTGAAGAACAATGCATACATGACACAATTGTATGAGATACAGCACAAGTGGACGAAGTCTTACTTCACAGGTGTGTTTTGTGCTAAGATGACCAGTACGCAGTGGAGTGAGAGCGCTGACCATATGCTGAAAAAAATTGTGTCTCCTGGCTGTCCCATGCATGTGTTTGTGAGGAAGTACATGAGACTGCTGTTTGATAGGGAGTCCGAGTAAAATTATAAGGAGAACCGAACAAAAATTACAAGATACTTACTAGAAAATAGGAAAAGTTTTTTTCTAAATAATGACAAGTAGTTGTCTGACGACATCAAATCGCTGACTTTGCAGGGAAGGCCACTTATGTGAGCAAGCATGGAAACCGAAAGACATGTTGGCAAGATATATACCAGAGCTATGTTTGGGCAATTCAGCCATATAAGAGTGTGGTGCATACCAGATGGAGGAGATCGAAATAGGTAAAACATATGTTGCGAATTTGAATGTGAATGCAGGCAGTTTGCCCACATGGGGTTGGCGGGTTGCTATGCAGCCATGTACTGAAGGTAGTCCTGAACTGTTAATTATGCAATTAAGATTTATGTGAAAATTGTTCATGATTGCTCTTGAATCATTTGATGAATGCAGACTGATTCGATGCAGGTACAGAAATCCCAAAGAAGCATATAGTAAAAAGATGGACCAGAGATGCACGGGATATCCTCCCGACTAACCTGACACAGGTACTTGCTGAGGGACCATGCTCAACAAAACCCATTTAGTTACAGGCATTTCAATATGTATATGCATGCGATGGAGCTTGTGCGCATGGGGGACAACAGTGTGAAAGCATATGAGCATGTAATCTCCTTGTTCAAGAAATATGCTGCTGAAATGAAGCCGTTTGCAGAGATTGGGAGGCCTACGACAAGTAGGGAGAAGGCGCCCTATGAAGGTTTAAGTTGTTGGGGAATGTAGTAATTTCAAAAAATTTCCTACGCACACGCAAGATCACGGTGATGCATAGCAATGAGGGGAGAGTATGATCTACGTACCCTTGTAGATCGCAACGGAAGCGTTGACACAACGTGGAGGAAGTAGTTGTGCGTCTTCTTCCCGATCCGACCGATCCAAGCACCGTTACTCCGGCACCTCCGAGTTCTTAGCACACGTTCAGCTCGATGACGATCCTCGGGCTCCGATCCAGCAAAGCGTCGAGGAAGAGTTCCGTCAGCACGACGGCGTGGTGACGATCTTGATGTTCTACCGACGCAGGGCTTCGCCTAAGCACTACAACGATATGACCGAGGTGGAATATGGTGGCAGGGGGCACCGCACACGGCTAAGGAACGATCTCAATGATCAATTGTGTGTTCTAGGATGCCCCCCTACCCCCGTATATAAAGGAGGGAGGGAGGAGGTGGCCGGCCCTAGGGGGGCGCGCCATGAGGAGGGGGAAACCTACTCCAAGTAGGTTTCCCTCTCTTTTCCTTATCTTATTTGGAGGGGGAAGGAAAGAGTACTAGTATTAGGAAGTAGTACTAGTAGTAGTAATAGGAAGAGGGGGAAGGAGAAAGGAAAGGGGGGGCCGGCCCCCCTCCCCAATTCGGATTGGGCTTGGGGGGGGGGCGTCCCCTTCCCTTGCTCCTTCACTCTTCCTCCTACATGGGCCCAAAAGGCCCATATACCTCCCGGGGGTTCCGATAACCTTCCGGGGCTCCAAACTTCTCCGGAACCTTTCCGGTGTCCAAATATATCCGTCCAATATATCAATCTTTATGTCTCGACCATTTCGAGACTCCTCGTTATGTCCGTAATCATATCCGGGACTCCGAACAACCTTCGGTACATCAAAATACATAAACTCATAATATAACTGTCATCGAAACCTTAAGCGTGCGGACCCTACGGTTCGAGAACGATGTAGACATGACTGAGACACATCTCTGGTCAATAACCAATAGCGGGACCTGGATGCCCATATTGGTTCCTACATATTCTACGAAGATCTTTATCGGTCAGACCGCATAACAACATACGTTGTTCCCTTTGTCATCGGTATGTTACTTGCCCGAGATTCGATCGTCGGTATCCAATACCTAGTTCAATCTCGTTACCGGCAAGTCTCTTTACTCGTTCCGTAATACATCATCTCACAACTAACATATTAGTTGCAGTGCTTGCAAGGCTTATGTGATGTGCATTACCGAGAGGGCCCAGAGATACCTCTCCGACAATCGGAGTGACAAATCCTAATCTCGAAATACGCCAACCCAACATCTACCTTTGGAGACACCTATAATGCTCCTTTATAATCACCCAGTTACGTTGTGACGTTTGGTAGCACCCAAAGTGTTCCTCCGGCAAACGGGAGTTGCATAATCTCATAGTCATAGGAACATGTATAAGTCATGAAGAAAGCAATAGCAACATACTAAACGATCGGGTGCTAAGCTAATGGAATGGGTCATGTCAATCAGATCATTCAACTAATGATGTGACCTCGTTAATCAAATAACAACTCTTTGTTCATGGTTTAGGAAACATAACCATCTTTGATTAACGAGCTAGTCTAGTAGAGGCATACTAGTGACACTCTGTTTGTCTATGTATTCACACATGTATTATGTTTCCGGTTAATACAATTCTAGCATGAATAATAAACATTTATCATGAAATAAGGAAATAAATAATAACTTTATTATTGCCTCTAGGGCATATTTCCTTCAGTCTCCCACTTGCACTAGAGTCAATAATCTAGATCACATCACCATGTGATTAACATCGATAGTTCACATCATCATGTGATTAACACCCATAGTTCACATCGTCATGTGACCAACACCCAAAGGGTTTACTAGATTCGGTAATCTAGTTCACATCGCCATGTGATTAACACCCAAAGAGTACTAAGGTGTGATCATGTTTTGTTTGTGAGAGAATCTTAGTCAACGGTCTTTCACATTCAGATCCGTTATGTATTTTGCAATTTTCTATGTCTACAATGCTCTGCACGGAGCTACTCTAGCTAACTGCTCCCACTTTCAATATGTATCTAGATCGAGACTTAGAGTCATCCAGATCAGTGTCAAAACTTGCATCGACGTAACCTTTTACGACGAACCTTTTTGTCACGTCCATAATCGAGAAACATATCCTTATTTCACTAAGGATAATTTTGACCGCTGTCCAGTGATCTACTCCTAGATCACTATTGTACTCCCTTGCCAAATCAGTGCAGGGTATACAATAGATCTGGTATACAGCATGACATACTTTATAGAACCTATGGCCAAGGCATAGGGAATGACTTTCATTCTTTTTCTATCTTCTGCCGTGGTCGGGCTTTGAGTCTTACTCAACTTCACACCTTGTAATACAGGCAAGAACTCTTTCTTTGACTGCTCCATTTTGAACTACTTCAAAATCTTGTCAAGGTATGTACTCATTGGAAAAAACTTATCAAGCGTCTTGATCTATCTCTATAGATCTTGAAGCTCAATATGTAAGCAGCTTTACCGAAGTCTTTCTATGAAAAACTCCTTTCAAACACTCCTTTATGCTTTACAGAATAATTCTACATTATTTTCGATCAACAATATGTCAGTCACATATACTTATCAGTAATGCTGTAGTGCTCCCACTCACTTTCTTGTAAATACAGGCTTCACTGCAAGTCTGTATAAAACTATATGCTTTGATCAACTTATCAAAACGTATATTCCAACTCCGAGATTCTTGCGCCAGTCCATAGATGGATCGCTGGAGCTTGCACATTTTGTTAGCACCTTTCAGATTGACAAAACCTTCTGTTGCATCATATACAACTCTTCTTTAATAAATCCATTAAGGAATGCAGTTTTGTTTATCCATTTGCCAGATTTCATAAAATGCGGCAATTACTAACATGATTCGGACAGACTCAAGCATAGATATGAGTGAGAAGCTCTCATCGTAGTCAACACCTTGAACTTGTCGAAAACCTTTTGCGACAATTCTAGCTTTGTAGATAGTAACACTACTATCAGCGTTCCGTCTTCCTCTTGAAGATCCATTTATTCTCAATTGCTTGCCGATCATCGGGCAAGTTAACCAAAGTCCAAACTTTGTTCTCATACATGGATCATATCTCAGATTTCATGGCCTCAAACCATTTCGCGGAATCTGGGCTCATCATCGCTTCCTCATAGTTCGTAGGTTCGTCATGGTCAAGTAACATGACCTCCAGAACAGGATTACCGTACCACTCTGGTGCGGATCTCACTCTGGTTTACCTACGAGATTCGGTAGTAACTTGATCTGAAGTTACATGATCATCATCATTAGCTTCCTCACTAATTGGTGTAGTAGTCACAAGAACAGATTTTTGTGATGAACTACTTTCCAATAAGGTAGAAGGTACAATTACCTTATCAAGTTTTCTACTTTCCTCCCACTCACTTCTTTCGAGAGAAACTCCTTCTCTAGAAAGGATCCATTATAAGCAACGAATGTCTTGCCTTAGGATCTGTGATAGAAGGTGTACCCAACAGTCTCCTTTGGGTATCCTATGAAGACATATTTCTCCGATTTGGGTTTGTGCTTATCAGGATGAAACTTTTTCTCATAAGCATCGCAATCCCAAACTTCAAGAAACGACAACTTTGGTTTCTTGCCAAACCATAGTTCATAAGGCGTCGTCTCGACGGATATAGATGGTGCCCCTTTTTTTAACGTGAATGCAGCTGTCTCTAATGCATAACCCCAAAACGATAGTGGTAAATCGGTAAGAGACATCATAGATCGCACTATATCTAATAAAGTATGGTTATGACGTTTGGACACACCATTACACTATGGTGTTCCAGGTGGCGTGAGTAGTGAAACTATTTCACATTGTTTTAACTGAAGACCAAACTCGTAACTCAAATATTTTACCTCTGCGATCATATCGTAGAAACTTTTATTTTCTTGTCACGATGATTTTCCACTTCACTCTAAAATTCTTTGAACTGTTCAAGTGTTTCAGACTTATGTTTCATCAAGTAGATATCCCCATATCTGCTCAAATCATCTTGTGAAGGTCAGAAGATAATGATACCTGCTGTAAGCCTTAATATTCATCGAACCACATACATCAGTATGTATGATTTCCAACAAATCTGTTGTTTGCTTCATTGTTCCGGAGAACGGCGTTTTAGTCATCTTGCCCATAAGGCATGGTTCGCAAGCATCAAGTGATTCATAATCAAGTGATTCCAAAATCCCATCAACATGGAGTTTCTTCATGCGCTTTACACCAATATGACCTAAACGGCAGTGCCACAAATAAGTTGCACTATCATTATTAACATCGCATCTTTTGGTTTCAATATTATGAATATGTGTATCATTAAGATCGAGATCCAATGAACTATTTTCATTGGGTGTGTAACCATATAAGGTTTTATTCATGTAAACAGAACAACAATTTATTCTTTTACTTAAATGAATAACCGTATTACAATAAACATGATCAAATCATATTCATGCTCAACGCAAACACCAAATAACACTTATTTAGGTTCAACACTAATCCCGAAAGTATAGGGAGTGTGCGATGATGATCATATCAATCTTGGAACCACTTCCAACACACATTGTCACTTCACCCTTAACTAGTCTCTGTTCATTCTGCAACTCCCGTTTCGAGTTACTATTCTTAGCAACTGAACTAGCATCAAATACTGAGGGGTTGCTATAAACACTAGTAAAGTACACATCAATAACATGTATATCAAATATACTTATGTTCACTTTGCCATCCTCCTTATCCGCCAATCACTTGGGGTAGTTCCGCTTCCAGTGACCAGTCCCTTTGCAGTAGAAGCACTTAGTCTCAGGCTTAGGATCAGACTTGGGCTTCTTCACTTGAGCAGCAACTTGCTTGCCATTTTTCTTGAAGTTCCCCTTCTTCCCTTTGCCCTTTTCTTGAAACTAGTGGTCTTGTCAACCATCAACACTTGATGTTTTTCTTGATTTCTACCTTCGTTGATTTCATCATCACGAAGAGCTTGGGAGTTGTATCCGTTATCCCTTGCATATTATAGTTCATCACGAAGTTCTACTAACTTGGTGATGGTGACTAGATAATTCTGTCAATCACTATCTTATCTGGAAGATTAACTCCCACTTGATTCAAGCGATTGTAGTACTCAGACAATCTGGGCACATGCTCACTAGTTGAGCGATTCTCCTCCATCTTTAAGCTATAGAACTTGTTGGAGACTTCATATCTCTCAACTCGGGTATTTGCTTGAAATATTAACTTCAACTTCTGGAACATCTCATATGGTCCATGACGTTCAAAACGTCTTTGAAGTCCCGATTCTAAGCCATTAAGCATGGTGCACTAAACTATCAAGTAGTCATCATATTGAGCTAGCCAAACGTTCATAACGTCTGCATCTGCTCCTGCAATAGGTCTTTCACCTAGCGGTGCATCAAGGACATAATTCTTCTGTGCAGCAATGAGGATAAACCTCAGATCACGGATCCAATCCGCATCATTGCTACTAACATCTTTCAACACAATTTTCTCTAGGAACATATCAAAATAAACACAGGGAAGCAACAACACGAGCTATTGATCTACAACATAATTTGCAAAATACTACCAGGACTAAGTTCATGATAAATTTAAGTTCAATTTAATCATATTACTTAAGAACTCCCACTTAGATAGACATCCCTCTAATCCTCTAAGTGATCACGTGATCCAAATCAACTAAACCATGTCCGATCATCACGTGAGATGGAGTAGTTTCATTGGTGAACATCACTATGTTGATCATATCTACTATATGATTCACGCTCGACCTTTCGGTCTCCGTGTTCCGAGGCCATATCTGTATATGCTTGGCTCGTCAAGTATAACCTGAGTATTCCGTGTGTGCAACTGTTTTGCACCCGTTGTATTTGAACGTAGAGCCTATCACACCCGATCATCACGTGGTGTCTCAGCACGAAGAACTTTCGCAACGGTGCATACTCAGGGAGAACACTTCTTGATAATTTAGTGAGAGATCATCTTATAATGCTACCGTCAATCAAAGCAAGATAAGATGCATATAAAGGATAAACATCACATGCAATCAATATAAGTGATATGATATGGCCATCATCATCTTGTGCTTGTGATCTCCATCTCCGAAGCACCGTCATGATCACCATCGTCACCGGCGCGACACCTTGATCTTCATCGTAGCATCGTTGTCGTCTCGCAAATCTTATGCTTCCACGACTATCACTACCGCTTAGTAATAAAGTAAAGCATTACATCGCGATTGCATTGCATACAATAAAGCGACAACCATATGGCTCCTGCCAGTTGCCGATAACTTGGTTACAAAACATGATCATCTCATACAATAAAATTTAGCATCATGCCTTGACCAAACATGATCATCTTGATCTCTATCAACGTGTCGTCACATGGTCGTCTCACCAACTATTGCTATCGCATAGCGATAAAGTAAAGCAATTGTACGGCGCTTGCATCTTATGCAATAAAGAGACAACCATAAGGCTCCTGCCAGTTGCCGATAACTTTAACAAAACATGATCATCTTATACAACAATTTATATCTCATCACGTCTTGACCATATCACGTCACAACATGCCCTGCAAAAACAAGTTAGACGTCCTCTACTTTGTTGTTGCAAGTTTTACGTGGCTGCTACAGGCTTAAGCAAGAACTCATCTCACCTACGCATCAAAACCACAGAGATAGTTTGTCAAATAGACTCCGTTTTAACCTTCTCAAGGACCGGGCGTAGTCACACTCGGTTCAACTAAAGTTGGAGAGACAGTCGCCCGCAAGCCATCTATGTGCAAAGCACGTCGAGAGAACCGGTCTCGCGTAAGCGTACGCGTAAGGTTGGTTCAGGTCGTCTCGTCCAACAATACCGCCGAACCAAAGTATGACATGCTGGTAGGTAGTATGACTTATATCGCCCACAACTCACTTGTGCTCTACTCGTGCAAATAACATCAAACCATAAAACCTAGGCTCGGATGCCACTGTTGGGGAACGTAGTAATTTCAAAAAAATTCCTACGCACACGCAAGATCATGGTGATGCATAGCAACGAGGGGAGAGTATGATCTACGTACCCTTGTAGATCGCAACGGAAGCGTTGACACAACGTGGAGGAAGTAGTCGTGCGTCTTCTTCCCGATCCGACCGATCCAAGCACCGTTACTCCGGCACCTCCGAGTTCTTAGCACACGTTCAGCTCGATGACGATCCTCGGGCTCCGATCCAGCAAAGCATCGAGGAAGAGTTCCGTCAGCACGACGGCGTGGTGACGATCTTGATGTTCTACCGACGCAGGGTTTCGCCTAAGCACTACAACGATATGACCGAGGTGGAATATGGTGGCAGGGGGCACCGCACACGGCTAAGGAACGATCTCAATGATCAATTGTGTGTTCTAGGGTGCCCCTACCCCCGTATATAAAGGAGGGAGGGAGGAGGTGGCCGGCCCTAGGGGGGCGCGCCATGAGGAGGGGGAAACCTACTCCAAGTAGGTTTCCCTCTCTTTTCCTTATCTTATTTGGAGGGGGAAGGAAAGAGTACTAGTATTAGGAAGTAGTACTAGTAGTAGTAATAGGAAGAGGGGGAAGGAGAAAGGAAAGGGGGGGCCGGCCCCCCTCCCCAATTCGGATTGGGCTTGGGGGGGCGCCCCCTTCCCTTGCTCCTTCACTCTTCCTCCTACATGGGCCCAATAAGGCCCATATACCTCCCGGGGGGTTCCGGTAACCTTCCGGGGCTCCAAACTTCTCCGGAACCTTTCCGGTGTCCAAATATATCCGTCCAATATATCAATCTTTATGTCTCGACCATTTCGAGACTCCTCGTTATGTCCGTAATCATATCCGAGACTCCGAACAACCTTCAGTACATCAAAATACATAAACTCATAATATAACTGTCATCGAAACCTTAAGCGTGCGGACCCTACGGTTCGAGAACGATGTAGACATGACTGAGACACATCTCTGGTCAATAACCAATAGCGGGACCTGGATGCCCATATTGGTTCCTACATATTCTACGAAGATCTTTATCGGTCAGACCGCATAACAACATACGTTGTTCCCTTTGTCATCGGTATGTTACTTGCCCGAGATTCGATCGTCGGTATCCAATACCTAGTTCAATCTCGTTACCGGCAAGTCTCTTTACTCGTTCCGTAATACATCATCTCACAACTAACATATTAGTTGCAGTGCTTGCAAGGCTTATGTGATGTGCATTACCGAGAGGGCCCAGAGATACCTCTCCGACAATCGGAGTGACAAATCCTAATCTCGAAATACGCCAACCCAACATCTACCTTTGGAGACACCTGTAATGCTCCTTTATAATCACCCAGTTACGTTGTGACGTTTGGTAGCACCCAAAGTGTTCCTCCGGCAAACGGGAGTTGCATAATCTCATAGTCATAGGAACATGTATAAGTCATGAAGAAAGCAATAGCAACATACTAAACGATCGGGTGCTAAGCTAATGGGATGGGTCATGTCAATCAGATCATTCAACTAATGATGTGACCTCGTTAATCAAATAACAACTCTTTGTTCATGGTTTAGGAAACATAACCATCTTTGATTAACGAGCTAGTCTAGTAGAGGCATACTAGTGACACTCTGTTTGTCTATGTATTCACACATGTATTATGTTTCCGGTTAATACAATTCTAGCATGAATAATAAACATTTATCATGAAATAAGGAAATAAATAATAACTTTATTATTGCCTCTAGGGCATATTTCCTTCATAAGTAGCGCACAAAATTCTGCAATATAAGTCGGAGGCAAGGGCACAAACGAACAACCTGCCCTGATCATGCAGATGTTCCAAAGCAGCCTCGTAAGCCAGCCAGATGCAAAAAACTGTGGTGTTGAAGGTCGCCGCAGGAACAACTGTCACATAGCAGCTGAACTAGGACTCAAATAATTGATGCGAGTGATCAAGTTTTCCGGTTGTAGAACTATGTTAGACAGATGATACTAAGTTGTCTGGTTCCTGTAAAAACAAAATCTTGAGCCTAGATGAACATAACATGTGTGTTAGCAGAGTACCAAAAGAATAATTTCAGTTCTAGCATGCTAGATAGGATATTTTCAGACTTAAAAATATTGCTTGCTGTTGCTGATGCTGTCGTTCTTTAACGAGAAAAACAATGGTTTCTTTAGGATGACTACATGTATGGTAGTGATCTTCAGGTGGTGATGATACCCTGTTTCCGAATTATTAGTGTTTGATTCACTGTCTATATCCAAGAAATGTGATGTTCAGGTGGGGTTGATCTCATGTTTCATGGTAATTACTGGATTATATCTGGTAGATGAGTAGATATGTTGTGTGTCCAGATGAACTTTGATCCCAGGTTTTGAGGTGCTGCCATATACTCCCTCCGTTCCAAATTACTCGTTGCGAAGATACATCCATTTTCGCGACGAGTAATTTGGAACGGAGGGAGTATGTTTTATATCAGAGAACTTTTGACATGTGCTTTCAGAAACCAAATACCGTTGCATGGCATTGTTTGCTTGCTGAATGGTTGGGCTAGTTAATGCAGACATGTTGTGGAACGAATTTCTGGGACTAATTCGAGTTGATTCAAACACTGGTCTACGAGGGGGTGGGTTGAATCTTGAAGAATAAGAAGAGAGCGGAGCCGTCCAGAGAAAGATTGGTAGTTTTTCTTTTTTGAGGCTAGGAAGATTGGTAGGTCCAACGGTGGTTTGTAGTAAATGGGCTTGCCGGTCCACATTAGACCAGAACCTTGGCTGAGACGGCCCATATCGTGTATCTCCTTCTTCCCGTCATAATGATACGTGACGGGATTAATTGAACGGCATTTGACTTGTGGGCCTTATGCCTGTACCAGTACCTCTGGTTGCATCGATCGCGAGATGAAGTAGTGGTACAGATTTTGGGATCACTGCAGCTCGGGCTCACATGAGCACATTCGCCTAACTCAAGCTATTCTATAACGGGATTGCTATTTCCATCGACTCTTCCTTGGCTCAGTGCCGAGGCCTATCGTCGATCATCATGATCACGGCCTGACAACTCTGGAACCACCGGAATGGTTGTATCATCGACGGCTCTCGGCCCTCCGCCAACCGCCTGGTGCAAGCTATCCAGGAGGACGAGGTTCCACTATGTCACCTCCTGGCTTCATCAGCCAGGCTTTGTGGAAGTTGTGCGACTTAAGTGGGAGGCGGCGGTCGCTACCCCCCAGGGTTTTCTTTCCCACTGATGTTTGGCATCACTGTGCCAGATTGATTAGGCAGTTTATGCGAAGCTGGAGAGCTAGTCTTGGTGCGGAGCTTCGGGGTCGTAAGGGGGCCCTTCTCGATCAGATTAAGTCAGTGGATGTGCTTGCCGAAGTGGCTTCAGCGCTACGCCCTTGAATCCTCCCTTATGGAGATCTTCAAGGGTGAGGAGCTCTTCTGGCGCCCCTCAAAATTATAAA
>NC_041388.1:408283409-408301566 GCF_002162155.2 Triticum dicoccoides | reverse complement strand
ACACCAACACCGCCTATTTTGAGGCCATTGTGGAAGGGCGACGGCAAAAGTGTTCTATCCCGTGTTTGTGGGATGGGGATGTCCTCCTCGAGCAATCTGGGGAGACTGTGGTCCACATTTACTCCAATAAGGAGCTCTTCATGGTGAAATTCCGCTCGGGGATTTCTCTGGGAGAATTGTTGTCCAGTAGGGCCCAAAGTATCTGCGAGTGAGAATGGCAACCTCGCTATGCCATTCTTGCCAGAGGAGGTGGGGTGGGCCATTGTTGGGATGAAGGCTAGTTTGGCACCATTCCCGATGGCTTATCGGTGGCCTTCTTTTAAAAGTTCTAGCCATTGTTGCAGCCGTTGGTCATGCCTATGTTTAAGGAATTTTATGTTGGGAGTCTGCGACTCTTGACATGTCTTGGCTCAGTTTGGTGACATTACCTTGATCCCCAAAATAGTTGGGGCGACAGACATTCAACACTTTCAGCCAATTACCCTTATTAATAGGTTTTAGTGGATTTTCTCGAAGGTATTTGCACCATGCTTTGCCCCGGTGGTGCAGCGTGTTTCTCAACCATACCAATCTGCTTTCCTGGAGGGTCATCATATTCATGACAGAATTTTGGCGCTTCAAGAGATAGTGCATTAGGTTAGGACACACCTGCATAAAGGCGTTTTTCTTAACCTAGATTTCGAGAAGGCCAACGATTTCCTCGATTCGTCATTTCGTCGCTTAGCTCTTAAGCCACGAGGGTTCGATGCTCGATGGTGTTCATGGATCATGCGGTCGGTTCGGTACGGTAGCACCACCATTAATATTAATGGGAGGTATGCCCCTTTTCTAGGTTTTCCCGAGTGTTGAGGCAGGGAGATCCTATTTCACCCCTCCCCTTTAACCTTGTGGTTGAAGCCCTTGCGGCTATCCTAGATAAAGCTAGGATGGTCGGTCATATCATTGGTGTGGTTGGGCATTTAATACCTGGTGGGAGTGTTACGCATATGCAACATGCAGATGATACCATGATTATGGCGGGAGGTTCGAATCTTGATATTATTAATCTCAAGTTCCTCCTATGCTTCGAGGCCATGTCCGATATGGAGATTAACTTTGACAAGACCGTAGTTATAGTTTTGGGGTACTCGGATGATGAGTGGCAGCTGATTGCGGACAACCTAAACTAGAGGTTGTCCTCCTTTCTCATTGCTTACTTAGGGGTGTCGTTGTCGGATTCACGGATACCCTGAGTGAGTTCGACCCGCTTATGGGACAGGTCGCGGCTCGGAGCCTTGGTGCGGGCATATTATGTCTAAAGGGAGTATGACCCTGCTTATTGAGGGAGATCTGGATTAGGGGGTCCTCGGGCGTCAGGGCTATGCAACATGGGCCGGACTAATGGGCCGCGAAGATACAAGATAGAAGACTTTCCCCCGTGTCCGGATGGGACTCTCCTTTACGTGGATGCCAAGCTTGGCATTCGGATATGAAGATTCCTTTCTCTATAAACTGACTTTGTACAACCCTAGGCCCCTCCGGTGTCTATATAAGCAGGAGGATTTAGTCCGTAGAGGCGATCATAATCATACAGGCTAGACATCTAGGGTTTAGCCATTACGATCTCGTGGTAGATCAACTCTTGTAACCCCTATACTCATCAAAGTCAATCAAGCAGGAAGTAGGGTATTACCTCCATCAAGAGGGCCCGAACCTGGGTAAACATCATGTCCCATGCCTCTTGTTACCATGGATCCTAAGATGCACAGTTCGGGACCCCCTACCCGAGATCTGCCACACCGACATTGGTGCTTTCATTGAGAGTTCCACTGTGCGGTCGTCAAAAGGCTTGATGGCTCCATCGATCACCTGCAACAAGGCTGTCGTGAAGGAGATTTTTCTCCCCGGCCAGATCTTTGTATTCGGCGGCTTCGCACTGCGTGCCAACTCGGTTGGCCACCTAGAGAAGATCGATAGCTACGCCCCTAGTCACCAGATCGGTTTTGGAAATATGAACTATGTCGCTGATATCCGAGGAGACTTGATCTTCCAAGGGTTCACGGTCCCAACCACCGCTCCGGCCTTAGATCCGGAGCGCGTCACCAGGTCCGAAGACGGGAGTCTAGAGCCTGTCGGACTCTCTACGGCTATAGAGCTCAACGCTGGAGAACCGAAGAGAATAGCGTCGCCGGCAGTCATCACGAAGTCGGACTCTTCTCCGGACACTAGCTTCGAACCCTCGAAGTCCACATCATGCGAGCTCGCCCAGGAAACTTCGGTCCCCGTCCAAACCTCGCTCTTACACGAGGCTTTGGACTTAATACGATCCCTCGCCATCACAGAGGAACCGCTTCTGAATTGCGCCCAGCCCGTACTAGGGGCTGAAAATAGGGAATTTTACTTCCAAACCACCACCCACTTCATAGCCACTGTAAAAGATCTAACCGATATGCTCGACTACGCCTCCGAAGTCATCAACGGTATGGACGACGATGCCGGAGAAGAGCAGGCCCCAAACCCACCGTTCACCGGACGCTGGACGGCCACTTCCTCATACAACGTGTACATGGTGGACACACGTAAAAAAGACGACGACGGTGATGAGAACGATCCAGTTGAGGACGAACCTCCTGAGATACCACCAAAGCATCGACGTCAGCGGCGCCGCTCTAAATCGCATCACGGAAAAGACAACAATTAATACCGGCACCAGAGACAATGATACTCTGGAGAACGCCGAAGACCAAGAAGACCCCATCGAACCAACATCCGAACAAGATGATCAGGAGAACGGGCAAGTTGACCCTGACGAGCAAGCAGGGAACAGAGACTCAGATGATAGTAACTATCTACCACTCTCCGAGGATGACATGAGCCTCGGCGACGAAGATTTTATCGTGCCAGAGGAACCCCTCAAACAAGAGCGCTTTAAGCGCCGGCTAATAGCCACTGCAAGAAGCCTAAAGAAGAAGCAGCAGCAGCTTCAAGCTGACCAAGTTCTGCTCAACGACAGATGGACTAATGTCCTGGCAGCCGAAGAACACGGCCTCGAACACCCAACAAAGAGTTACCCAAAAGGTAAGCTACTACCCCAATTTGACGATGAGGCGCTGGAGCCCATACCACCCGCGCATAACGCGGTTGACGGACCTGACCGACCACCACATGGCCGGGACAGAACGGCAACTCAAGCCGAACACCAGCCCGCACCACCTCGCCGTAAAAGTAGAGAAACAACAGCTCGGGGATACACTTATGACCTACGTCAGGACCTGGACAATAGAGTCGTCCAAACCAGGTCAATCTATGGATCAAGGGGGCGTACCCAAATGCAAGAAGACGACCGTCAAGCCTGGCGCGACAAACACAACCCCATCAGGGCCGAAAACCGCATATGTACTTCATCCAAACTACACCATGGCGTTGGCCGATACAGGGGCGCCGCACACCCCCTATGCTTCACTGATGAGGTAATGGAGCACCAGTTCCTAGAAGGGTTTAAACCCGTGACATCGAATCATACGATGGCACAACAGCTCCCGCGGTATGGATTGAAGATTTTCTTCTCCACATTCACATGGCACGTGATGATGATCTACATGCCATCAAGTTCTTCCCCCTAAAACTCAAGGGGCCAGCACGGCACTGGCTGAACAACCTACCAGAAAACTCTATTGGCAGTTGGAAGACTTGGAGGACGCATTTAGGGACAACTTCCAAGGTACCTATATTCGCCCCCCAGACGCCGGTGATCTTAGTCACATAATCCAGCAACGCGGAGAATCAGCCCGGCAGCTCTGGACCAGGTTTTTAATCAAAAAAACCAGATTGTGGATTATCCGGATGCCGAAGCCCTCACGGCCTTCAAACATAGCGTCCGAGATGAGTGGCTCACTCGACACCTCGGCCAAGAAAAGCCGAAGTCCATGGCAGCCCTTACCGCACTCATGACCTGCTTTTGTGCAGGAGAGGATAGATGGCTTGCTCGTAAAAGCAATAGCACCAGCGACCCTGTGTAACGCCCCGGACAAACCCGCCGATGGTCGTTACTCCTGGCGGGATCTAGACTGGCCCCACAGATCAATACTAGTCTTTTCTGCGCACTTTGTCCTCACTCGTGCGCACCCGGGAGCAACTTCGTGGTCGGTCACCCATCCTGAAATTACTCCAAGCTGAGCACGCTTAACTTTGGAGTTCTGTCCGAATGGGCTTCTGGAAAAGAAGGAATTCCTTATTGATATGAGTAGTCTGTCATCCCTAATAAGCCAGGCCATCACATACACCCCCACTCAGAGGAATGACGTCCTCGTCGGGCCACAGGAACGTTCCCTCTTGGCACAAACGTCTGTGCATCCAGTCCGGTACATGTACCATGTCGTGTGCCACGACGTGTCACAAATTTCATGAACAACATGACCGCGCACCTGTCCGCAAACATCCGTGTAACCGTGAGGGTCGGCTCTGATACCAACTTGTACGCCCCGGACAAACCCGCCGGTGGTCGTTACTCCTGGCGAGATCTAGACTGGCCCCATAGATCAATACTAGTCTTTTCTGCGCACTTTGTCCTCACTCGTGTGCACCCAGGAGTAACTTCCTGGTCGGTCACCCATCCTGAAATTACTCCAAGCTGAGCACGCTTAACTTTGGAGTTCTGTCCGAATGGGCTTTTGGAAAAGAAGGAATTCCTTATTGATATGAGTAGTCTATCATCCCTAATAAGCCAGACAATCACACCCTGGCACCTCCGAATCCAGGGACGACAATGGCAAGCCATGACGCAACAAGCACAAGCGTTGAAACAATAATGAAGGAACCCAAGACACGACGTTTAACGCTGGATTCAGTGGCTCCAAACCCGGTCAACAGAAGAAGCCATTCAAGGCAAATAGAGATGGCCCATCCAGTTTAGACAAAATACTTGATTGGCCTTGCCAGATTCATGGCACCCCCGATAAACCCGCCAATCATACCAACAGAAATTGTTGGGTCTTTAAACAGGCCGGCAAACTCAACACCGAACACAAGGGAAAAGGGTCGCCCAGCGATGACGATGACCAAGAGCCTCGTCAACCGAACACAGGGGTACAGAAGCAATTTCCCGCCGAGGTAAAAATAGTGAATATGATATATGCCACACATATCCCTAAGAGGGAGTGCAAGCGCGCGTTACGGGACCTCAATGCCATAGAGCCGGTTGCCCCAAAATTCAACCCATAGTCGGCTTGCCCGATCACCTTCAATCGAAAGGACCACCCAACCAGTATCCGTCATGGAGGTTCAGGAGCTCTGCTCCTCGATCCAATCATCGGCGGATTCCATCTCATGCGAGTCCTCATGGACGGCGGCAGCAGTCTCAATCTACTTTATCAAGACACTGTCTGCAAAATGGGCATTGATCCGTCAAGAATGGATACATCTCCGTCGTATCTACTTTTCCAAACACTTTTGCCCTTGTTTTGGACTCTAACTTGCATGGTTTGAATGGAACTAACCCGGACTGACGTTGTTTTCAGCAGAATTGCCAGGGTGTTATTTATGTGCAGAAACAAAAGTTCTCAGAATGACCTGAAACTCCACGGAGATTATTTTTGGAAATGATAAAAAATACTGGCAAAAAATCAAGGCCAGGGGGCCCACATCCTAGCCATGAGGGTGGGAGCGCGCCCCCTGCCTCGTGGGCCCCCTGGAGATCCACCGACCTCAACTCCAACTCCATATATTCGTGTTCGAGGAGAAAAAAAATAAAGGAGAAGGATTCATCGTGTTTTACGGTACGGATCCACCGCCAAGCCCTAAACTCTCTCGGGAGGGCTGATCTGGAGTCCGTTCGGGGCTCCAGAGAGGGGAATCCGTCGCCATCGTCATCATCAACCTTCCTCCATCACCAATTTCATGATGCTCACCGCCATGCGTGAGTAATTCCATCATAGGCTTGCTGGACGGTGATGGGTTGGATGAGATGTATTATGTAATCGAGTTAGTTTTTGTTAGGGTTTGATCCCTAGTATCCACTATGTTCTGAGATTGATGATGCTATGACTTTGCTATGCTTAATGCTTGTCACTAGGGCCCAAATGCCATGATTTTAGATCTGAACCTATTATGTTTTCATGAATATATGTGAGTTCTTGATCCTATCTTGCAAGTCTATAGTCACCTACTATGTGTTATTATCCGGTAACCCCGAAGTGACAATAATCGGGACCACTCCTGGTGATGACCGTAGTTTGAGGAGTTCATGTATTCACTATGTGCTAATGCTTTGGTCTGGTACTCTATTAAAAGGAGGCCTTAATATACCTTAGTTTCCACTAGGACCCCGCTGCCACGGGAGGGTAGGACAAAAGATGTCATGCAAGTTGTTTTCCATAAGCACGTATGACTATATTCGGAATACATGCCTACATCACACTGATGAATTGGAGCTAGTTCTGTGTCACCCTATGTTATGACTGTTACATGATGAACCACATCCGGCATAATTCTCTATCACCGATCCATTGCCTACGAGCTTTCCATATATTGTTCTTCGCTTATTTACTTTTTCGTTGCTATTGTTATCATCACTACAAAATACCAAAAACATTACTTTTGCTATCGTTACTTTTGCTATCATTACCACTACTATCATATTACTTTGCTACTAAACACTTTGCTGCAGATATTAAGTTTCTAGGTGTGGTTGAATTGACAACTCAGCTGCTAATACTTGAGAATATTCTTTGGCTTCCATTGTGTCGAATCAATAAATTTGGGTTGAATACTCTACCCTTGAAAACGGTTGCGATCCCCTATACTTGTGGGTTATCAAGACTATTTTCTGGCGCCGTTGCCGGGGAGCATAACTCTCTTCTTTGAGTCACTTGGGATTTATATCTGCTTACCATTATGAAGAACTTGAAAGATCCAAGAACCAAGATTTATCCCTCAACTACAAGGGGAGGTAAGGAACTGCCATCTAGCTCTGCACTTGATTCACCTTCTGCTTTGAGTAAGCTTGCGACACCTAGACCTGCTTCTGCTATAAATTCTGATATGTTGCATATTATTGATGATGCCACTTCTGTTATGCATGATACTTATGATGAAACTACTTCTATGCTGGATACTACTGTGCCACTTGGTGAATTTCTTGATGAACAACTTGCTAGGGCTAGAGAGAATGAAATTATTGAAACTGATAATATTGATGACAGCGATGATGAAGGCTCTCCTAATAAATATGAATTACCTGTTGTGCCTGAGAGCTATGTTATGGATGAAGAAACTAAAAGAGACTTTCTTGCTTGCAATGATAAAAGTGATCTTAAGAAATTATTAGCTAAGCTTAAACAAAAAACTCTGAATGCTAGAATGAAATATGATCCTGCTTATGCTACTTCACCTATCTTTGTTACTTATAAGGATTATGAATTCTCTATTGATCCTGATATAATTACTTTGGTTGAATCTGATCCTTTTTATGGCTACGAATCTGAAACTGTTGTAGCACATCTTACTAAATTAAATGATATAGCCACCCTGTTCACTAATGATAAGAGAACTCGCTACTTTTATATCCTTAAAATATTTCCGTTATCATTAAAGGGTGATGCTAAGATATGGTTTAATTCTCTTGATCCTGGTTGTGTGCGTTGTCCCCAGGATATGATTTATTACTTCTCTGCTAAATATTTCACTACTCATAAGAAACAAGCTGCCTTAAGGGATAAATATAATTTTGTGCAAATTGAAGAAGAGAGTCTCCCACAAGCTTGGGTGAGGCTTCTCCAATTACTTAATGCTTTGCCTGATCATCCTCTTAAGAAAAATGAAATACTTGATATCTTTTATAATGGACTAACCGATGCTTCCAGAGATTACCTGGATAGTTGTGCTGGTTCTGCTTTCAGGGAAAGAACACCGATGAAGCTAAAATTCTATTGAATAATATGTTGACAAATGAAAATAATTGGACACTTCCTGAGCCAGCTCTTGAGCCTATTCCTAAACCAACTCCGAAGAACAGGGGTGTTCAATTTCTCAGTCTTGAAGATATGCAAGAGGCAAATAAATCCATGAAAGAAAAGGGTATTAAAGCTGAAGATGTTAAGAATTTACCTCCTATTGAAGAAATACATGGTCTTAATTTACCGCCTGATGAAGAAATATATGGTTTTAATCCATCACCTATTGAAGAAACACATGGTCTTGATAACGCGACACAGGTAGTAAAGGTAAATTCTCTCTATAGATATGATAAAGCTGAAATCCCTCCTACTAAGTTTTCTAGCCAATGTTTGGATGAGTTTGATAACTTTATGGTTAAGTAAGAAGACTTCAATGCTTATTTTGGTAGACAATTGAAACAAAATGCTTATATGATTGAACACTTGGGTGATTATATGTCTAGAGTTAAAGGTGAACTTAAACTCATTAGTAAACATGCTTCTATGGTTACCACTCAAGTAGAACAAGTACTTAAAGCTCAGAATGATTTGCTCAATCAATTAAATGGTAAGAAGAATGATAATGTTGTTAGAGTTATGACTAGAGGTGGTAAAATGACTCAGGAACCTTTGTATCCTGAAGGCCATCCTAAGAGAATTGAGCAAGATTCTCAAAGAAATAATATAGATGCACCTAGTCCTTCTAAAAGGAAGAAAAATAAAAATGATAGGACTTTGCATGCTTCTAGTGAACCTGTTATTGACACACCTGAGAATCCTAATGATATTTCTATTTCTGATGCTGAAACACAATCTGGGAATGAACATGAAACTAGTGATAATCTTAATGATGATGTTCATGTTGATGCTCAACCTAGTAATGATAATGATATAGAAACTGAACATGTTGTTGATCTTGATAACCCACAATCAATGAATCAACGTTATGATAAAAGAGACTTTGTTGCTAGGAAACACGGTAAAGAAAGAGAACCATGGGTTCAGAAACCCATGCCTTTTCCTCCTAAACCATCCAAGAAAAAGGATGATGAGGATTTTGAGCGCTTTGCTGAAATGATTAGACCTATCTTTTTGCGTATGCGATTAACTAATATGCTCAAAATGAATCCTTATGCTAAGTATATGAAAGATATTGTTACTAATAAAAGAAAGATATCGGAAGCTGAAATTTCCACCGTGCTTGCTAAATATACTTTTAAGTGTGGAATAGCAAAGAAACTAGGAGATCCCGGAGTACCAACTATACCATGCTCCATTAAAAGAAACTATGTTAAAACTGCTTTATGTGATCTTGGAGCCGGTGTTAGTGTTATGCCTCTCTCTTTATATCGTAGACTTGATTTGAATAAGTTGACACCTACCGAAATATCTTTGCAAATGGCTGATAAATCAACTGCTATACCTGTCGGTATTTGCAAGCATGTGCCTGTTGTGGTTGCAAACATTACTATTTTAACGGACTTTGTTATTCTTGATATTCCCGAGGACAATAGTATGTCTATTATACTTGGAAGACCCTTTTTGAATACTGCAGGGGCTGTTATTGATTGCAACAAGGGCAATGTTACTTTTCATGTTAATGGTAATGAGCATACGGTACACTTTCCGAGGAAACAACCTCAAGTCCACAGTATCAATTCTATTGGAAAAATTCCATAAATTATTTTTGGAGGTTTTGAATTTCCTCTTCCTACTGTCAAGAAGAAATATGATATTCTTATTGTTGGGGATGTGCATATCTCCGTTGAGGTAACCTAGTGTTATTCGAAAATTCTTCGGTTCCATGTTATTCGGAATGAGTTTGTTAACAAGACCTGATCAACCTTGTTAGTGGATTCCTTTTGATGAGATGGATGAATTTAGAAAACACAACTCTCTGTACCCTCTTTTTACTTTCTATTATTTAATTTAACTAAAGCAAAAATAGCAAATTCTGTCTGTTTTCTGAATTATTCATGCAATAAAAAATACCCCGAAAATAAAAGTTCTCCAAATGCCCTGAAATTTAAATATTATTTTTTCTGGAATATTTGAGAATATCCGGCACTAAGAACACCACAGGGGAAGCAAGCACCTGGCCACGAGGGTCCACGACACGCCCACCCCCTGGGCGCGCCCCCCTGCCTCGTGGGCCCATGGTGGCTCCCCTCCACTTATTCCTGCACCCACACACTTCTTCTTCCTCCCAAAAAAATCACTATCCAGCTCAAGCACGAGTTCTAGCTCATTTTGCTGCGATTTTCGATCTCCTTGCTCAAAGCATTTCTCACAAAACTGCTTTGGGGGATTGTTCCTTGGTATGTGACTCCTCCATTAGTCCAATTAGTTTTTGTTCTAGTGCTTTATTCATTGCAAATTTGTGCTGCCTAGGTGACCATGTTCTTGAGCTTGCATGTCAAATTTATATGGTTCCAAGTAATTCTAATGCATGATATAGGCTCTAGACACTTGTAGGAGTAGTTGCTATCAATATTGTTGAGTTTGGTTTACTTTTATTTGAAGTTACTAAAAAATACAGAAATTTTTCAGAAGAAGAAATATGTTTAGGAAAATGTACCAAGGTGGTTCTTCAAGGAAGCAAGGACCCAGGCTTGCAATGCGTGATGCTGATGATGAGCCACCAAGGAACGCTCTAGTGTGGCCTTGTGAATGGCCTTCAGAGGACTTCATGGGTCGAGCAGGAATTAAGGAAGAATTTAACGCATATTTGCGTAACGCTGATCTTGTGAGCTTCAAGGCAGAAAAGTGCTGTCGGTACCACTATCTCACTAGTTCCTTTGTGAGGAGGTTTGAATTTTCATCTTCATGCAATTCTCAAACTGTCCTGTTTGATCTTTATGAAAATTCTTATACTATGGACTTAGAGGATTTTACCACTGCTTGCAAACTTCCACAATGGGGTAGTACTAGTGAACCTCGCAAATATGAGTTTAGAGATTTTCTTGCTAGTATAACTGTGGGGGAATCTAGAGATATAGCACAAGCTACCATAGGGAGCATTCATTTTCCTGCTATACATTATTTCGCTCTCTTCATAGGTAGGTGCATAAATGGTAAAGATGAAGCATGTCATATGTGTGTCCCTGACCTCAGTATTCTTAGGAGTGCTGTGTCAGGAGATAAATCTTATAACTTGGGAGCCATTGTTGCATGTAGGTTGCATCATAATAGATTTAATGGAGATTTCTTTGGTGGAATTTATGCAACCCGTATAGCTAATTTTCTTGGTATAACCATACGTGAGGATGATATTGAGTTGCCTACTGCTTATTTGGATTATGAGGCTATGGTTCGTCATCATTTTGTTGAGAAGAACGATCAGTTCCTCCAGTATCGACTAATCTTTGATAGACAATGCACCTATCACGTCGCTCTCCCTGCTTCTACTTACTTTGACATTCAGGCAAAGGGGAGATATTTTATAACCAGAGAGGAGGCAGAAGAGTATAAGAGGAGGGCTGAGATAGCTCGCCTCCAAGCTGCAGCCCACGATGCAACGACTGCTACATCTCAGTATGAGCCCAACTACAACTTTGGATATCCGCCAGACCATCTGTGGCATTAGACCAACTTAGGCCAAAAGTCTAAGCTTGGGGGAGTACGTATTTCCCACCGACATTACATTCATGTTCACACACTCATTGCTAGTTGTCGGTGCTCATACTTTTTCATTGTTTCATCCATGGTAGTTTATTTTCTCTTTTTATGCTTTCTTCTTGTGTGTTTAATAAACCTTAAGAAAAACCAAAAAAATTAGTTGTAGCTTTTAGCTAGTTTTAATTTCCATGCTTGTAGTAGTAATTAAAAAGAAAACCCAAAAAGATTTCCCGTTCTTCTGCTTGTTGGGAGCTTTCCCGTGTAAATAGTTTATTTCTTTTCTTTTCTTTGGGGGTCAATAGGAGAAGACCATAATTAAATTGTTAAAGTGGCTCTTATATGCATTATTGTTTATCTGACAAAAAAATCCATATTGCCTTGTCTTCTCCTGTTTATTGAATGCTTGCGGATTCCAGCTTAGTCCAATGCACGCGCACTATTATTATTATTTACATCATTCGGTCGTGCAAGTGAAAGGCAATTATAACGATATATGATGGACTGATTGAGATGGGAGAAGCTGGTATGAACTCGACCTCTCTTGTTTTTGTAAATATGATTAGTTCATCGTTCCTGATTCAGCCTATTATGAATAAACATGTTTGCAATGACAATTAGAGATTATAGTTGCTTATGCCATGCTTAATTAGCTAGGAGCTTATAATGGTTTACCTTGCGTGCCAACATGCTATTAAAATGGTTGTGATGTGGTATGATAGGGTGTATCCTCTTTTGAATGATTCGAGTGGCTTGACTTGGCACATGTTCACGCATGTAGTTGAAACAAAATCAACATAGCCTCTACGATACTTATGTTCATGATGCATTATATCCTACTCATGCTTGCATTCGATGTTGATTAATTTTAATGCATGTTCATGATTGTTGTCGCTCTCTAGCTGGTCGCTTCCCAGTCTTTTTCTAGCCTTCACCTGTACTAAGCGGGAATACTGCTTGTGCATCCAATCCCATAAACCCCAAAGTTATTCCATATGAGTCCATCATACCTACCTATATACGGTATCTACCTGCCGTTCCAAGTAAATTTGTATGTGCCAAACTCTAAACCTTCAAATAAACATTCTGTTTTGTATGCTCGAATAGCTCATGTATCAACTAGGGTTGTCTGTATCTTCCATGTTAGGCGGGTTATTCTCAAGAGGAGTGGACTCTGCTCCTCACTCACGAGAAAATGGCTGGTCACCGGGATGCCCAGTCCCATGCTTTATGCAAATCAAATCAAAATAATTGCAAACAAAACTCCCCCTGGGACTGTTGTTAGTTGGAGGCACTCATTGTTTCGAGAAAGCCATGGATTGATGCTTGTTGGTGGAGGGGGAGTATAAACTTTACCATTCTGTTTGGGAACCGCCTATGATGTGTGTAGCATGGAAGATATCGCCATCTCTTGGTTGTTATGTTGACAATGAAAGTATACCGTCCAAAATATTATTCACCTCTATTTCAAAACTGAGCTCTGACACCTCTACAAATCCCTACTTCCCCCTGCGAAGGGCCTATCTATTTACTTTTATGTTGAGTCATCATCCTCTTATTAGAAAGCACCAGTTGGAGAGCACCATTGTCATTTGCATTCATTACTGTTAGTTTACATTGAGTATGACTTGACTGGATCTCTTTTACCATGAATTACAATGTCTAGTCAGTCCTTGATCTTTAAAGGTGCTCTGCATTTATGTTTTCCGGTCTCAGAAAGGGCTAGCGAGATACCATATTGTTATATCATATTATGATTGTTTTGAGAAAGTGTTGTCATCCGAGATTTATTATTATTGCTTGCTAGTTGATTATGCCATTGATATGAGTAAACATGAGACCTAAGAGTTATTGAGAATTTGGTTAGTTCATAATATTTGCTAAAAACTTAAATGCTGGCTTTACATATTTACAACAACAAGAGCAAACAGACTTTGTAAAAGTTTTTCTTTATCACTTTCAGTTTATCAACTGAATTGCTTGAGGACAAGCAAAGGTTTAAGCTTGGGGGAGTTGATACGTCTCCATCGTATCTACTTTTCCAAACACTTTTGCCCTTGTTTTGGACTCTAACTTGCATGATTTGAATGGAACTGACCCGGACTGACGATGTTTTCAGCAGAATTGCCATGGTATTATTTATGTGCAGAAACAAAAGTTCTCGGAATGACCTGAAACTCCACGAATATTATTTTTGCAAATAATAAAAATACTGGCAAAAAATCAAGGCCAGGGGGCCCACACCCTAGCCACGAGGGTGGGGGACGTGCCTGCCCCCCTGGGCGCGCCCCCCTGCCTCGTGGGCCCCCTGGAGCTCCACCGACCTCAACTCCAACTCCATATATTCATGTTCGGGGAGAAAAAAATAAAGGAGAAGGATTCATCGTGTTTTACGATACGGAGCCGTCGCCAAGCCCTAAACTCTCTCGGGAGGGCCGATTTGGAGTCCATTCGGGGCTCCGGAGAGGGGAATCCGTCACCATCGTCATCATCAACATTCCTCCATCACAAATTTCATGATGCTCACCGCCGTGCGTGAGTAATTCCATCGTAGGCTTGCTGGACGGTGATGGATTGGATGAGATTTATCATGTAATCAAGTTAGTTTTTGTTAGGGTTTGATCCCTAGTATCCACTATGTTCTGAGATTGATGTTGCTATGACTTTGCTATCCTTAATGCTTGTCACTAGGGCCCGAGTGCCATGATTTCAGATCTGAACCTATTATGTTTTCATGAATATATGTGAGTTCTCGATCCTATCTTGCAAGTCTATAGTCACCTACTATGTGTTATGATCCGGCAACCCCGAAGTGACAATAATCGGGACCACTCCCGGTGATGACCGTAGTTTGAGGAGTT
Organism: Triticum dicoccoides; assembly: GCF_002162155.2. Classification (NCBI taxonomy): domain Eukaryota; kingdom Viridiplantae; phylum Streptophyta; class Magnoliopsida; order Poales; family Poaceae; genus Triticum; species Triticum dicoccoides. The sequence goes on along the minus strand of NC_041388.1, from coordinate 408,287,180 downwards.
CATGTATTCACTATGTGTTAATGCTTTGGTCCGGTACTCTATTAAAAGGAGGCCTTAAGATCCCTTAGTTTCCACTAGGACCCCGCTGCCACGGGAGGGTATGACAAAAGATGTCATGCAAGTTGTTTTCCATAAGCACGTATGACTATATTCGGAATACATGCCTACATTACATTGATGAATTGGAGCTAGTTCTGTGTCACCCTATGTTATGACTGTTACATGATGAACCACATCCGACTTAATTCTCTATCACCGATCCATTGCCTACGAGTTTTCCAAATATTATTCTTCGCTTATTTACTTTTCCGTTGCTATTGTTATCATCACTACAAAATACCAAAAACATTACTTTTGCTACCGTTACTTTTACTATCGTTACCACTACTACCATATTACTTTGCTACTAAACACTTTGCTGCAGATATTAAGTTTCCAGGTGTGGTTGAATTGACAACTCAGCTGCTAATACTTGAGAATATTATTTGGCTCCCCTTGTGTCGAATCAATAAATTTTGGTTGAATACTCTACCCTCGAAAACGGTTGCAATCCCCTATACTTGTGGGTTATCAAATCAAGCCCACTAAAACTACCTTCAAAGGAGTAATACCTGGTGTAGAGGCCCACTGCACAGGCTCAATCACGCTGGAAGTCATCTTCGGTTCGCCGAACAACTTTCGAAGCAAAGACTTGACCTTCGATATCATCCCATTCCGCAGTGGCTATCACGCACTGCTCGGACGAACCGCTTTCGCCCTCTTTAACGCGGTCCCGCACTACGCCTATCTAAAGCTTAATATGCCCGGTCCACGTGGCGTCATTACAATCAACGGAAACATGGCCGTACTAAGGAGCATACCGCGGCCGAAGTACAAAGCGGCCCTGTCAAGCCGCACACCTCATGGGCTATTAAGCCGCCGGACTTTATTACGCAAGGCCGGTCAGTTCTGCATGCCTGCAGCCCGACAACACCAGGGCTGGATTAGCAGTTCCGCCTTCACAATTCTTATCGCGCGTGCATGTACATCAGCGAAATTCTTATCGCGCATGCACAATTACGCATTCAAAGTACCTTGGGCATTAGTGGAAGGAAAATACAAACAGGCCTATAGTATGGTTCGACCCTATATGGCATTCTCCTCTTTTTACTTATTTCTTATCTTTTACCACGGGTGAATTAAAACCTACTCATCCTACGGACTCACAAGGACTCTCTCCGAGCCCGGTTCCGTACAAATAGTCAAAGACCATTCGTCTCAAGGAATCTTTCTTACTCAGGCAAAAGCGGCGCAGACGTGCGGCAGGAAGGTGCAAAGGATTTTATAGACCACAACTTCACTCAAGAACCTGTACAGAGCTTTCCCCCTTAGCATTAGACCCTCGGCATGTAAAATGACCTTGGTGATTATGGTACCCTCTGTAAGATTAGGTTTTAACGTATCAACCAGATTCCGGTGAACCAAATTCTTCTTCGGTATCGTCTTTACTTATAGACTTTATTTCATCTCTTCAGTTGTCTCACGCACACACCTCAGCACAAATTGCCAGGGGCTCTATATGGCAACACATGTGTTGCCAAAGCAAAAGTCCAAACAGCTTTATAGCACAATTCGGTGTCCCGAGCTCGGCACTATATGCATCGGCTCCGAATCATGTCTTTGGTCGATAGTTGGGTTGCCCAGCTCATGTGTTTGCTACCTTACGTTCCGTCTGATCAGCTAGGGTAGTAAAGGGAGAACTACTGCGATTGTGTTTCTGGTTCATTTGGTTAAGCACCTCAGTAGAGAAAGCCAAAAACTGACTATCATGATGTGGCGAGAGCTGGTTAGCCACTCGGCGACTTATTAAAATCTTTAGCAATTCCTTCTGTATTACACGAAGGACTGTTTTCCGGTCACATATGCAACGCATCCGCATTGGGAAAGTCGCGTACATACCAGGGGCTACTTTGTAGACCCATCGTCAAACTCCTATGGCTAAGTGAGAGCAATAAAACCACGTAGTCTGATTGCCTGGTTCACCGCGCTGACACCTCCTTCATGGAGCAAGACGTTGGGTTAAGTGTAGTCATGTGCAATTCCGTACACCCCAGTAGTGTCTACATGGGGGTTGAAGCCGATGACTGGGAACTCTCAGATATAAAAACGGCCGCATAGGAGGATAAAACTCTTCATAAAGGCATGGATATATTACAAAAGCCTTAGTTCATAATACAAAATCCCGAGTAGTTCGGACTCGTTCACTCGAACACTACATCCTTCGAGCATTGGCCCTCTACAAGGCCGGCACCTTTTAGTATGTCCTCAAAATAGCGCTCCAGTGTGCGATGGTCCTTGCTTTCGGGTGGGCCCTCAACTGCCACCTTTCAGGCCTTCATCTTCGCCCAGTGCATCTTGACACGGGCGAAGGCCATTCGAGCTCCTTCTATACAGGACCACCTCTTGATGGCGTCGATTCGGGGCAGCGTATCGACGAGACGCCGCACAAGGCCGAAGTAGCTGTCCAGAACGGCTTCGGTCGGCCACAACCGGACTATGATGTCCTTCATAGCCACGTTGGACATGTTATGCAGCTCTGCCCATTGTGCCATCTGGTCATTTAGCAGTACGAGACGCTCCTGCCCCGCAAACTGCGACCAGAAGAGCTTCTCCATTGCGTACCCCTCTTGGGCCCATAATAATTGGGTGACGGTCGCAACACTCTTCGGAAGATCTGCATATGCGTCTGGAGAACTTCATAGTCGATTAAGCAAGGCATACCCCCAATCCCCAAATTTAGCCTGTAAAAGGAAGGGCTTACCAGCCGCTATCTGTCCGGCTTGACGGATTTCCTTGCGCGTCGCGCTGGATTTGGACCGCGCCTCCTTGGCGTCTTAAAGGGCCTTGGCGAGTTCGGTCCCCTTCACCTTATTTTTCTCTTCTAAGGACTTGCACTTGCGGGTGATGTCCTTGAGTTTCTGCTCCACCTCGGTCACCCATTCCTCAAAACGGCGTCGAGCGGCCTGTTCGGCCATTAAGTCCGCAACTACTTTATCAGCGGTCGCCTTGCTTACCCTCGCTTGCCCCTTGGCTTGGGCAAGCTCACCCCTGAGGGTTTCAACCGCGGCGGCACCATCTGTACAAACACGCACATTGCAGCACCTGAAATTCCACAGAACACGAACATAGACATGCATAAAATAAGATGTATCTTGTACCTTGCGCCTGGTCAAGCCGTGTGTTAACAAGGACTAGGTCCTCATCAGCTCGCTCCAGTTTCCGTTTGAGTTCAGAAATTTCTGCTGACTGGGTAGTCACCGCTAACAAGGAGGCCTGTTTTAATCCAAATAAAATAGCATGTTACCACCTGACAACTGACTTTTGATCCCCTGCTCGCTTTTCTTTCAAAGAACCAAACAGAGTTGCGGGGGTTACTATCTATACACAGGCATATTTCTCATAAAAATGATCAAAAATGTTACATTGCGTACCTTGAAGCCTGCTAACAGACTGCAGAAGGCTTCGTTCAGCCCGCTCTTAGCGGACTGAATCTTCTCAGCCACCGTACCCATCAGGATGTGGTGCTCATCCAGGACGGATGCACTTTGCAGTGCGTCCGCCGTGGTATTCGGCGCCTTCGGACTAACAGAGGTCGCCGCTCCCCCTTCTCCCGCAGGGGGTCGCTCACCAGACTCCGGAGCAGTATGCGGCTGGGGGTCAAATTGACCGGGGCCCCCATTGCCGGTCTCCGTGGGGGTCGTACTCCAAGTCCTTCGGCGGCCAAGGTATTGC
>NC_041388.1:408264330-408282878 GCF_002162155.2 Triticum dicoccoides | reverse complement strand
TGGGGAGGGCCTATGAGATGACACTTCGGTGTCATCTACTCTAGGTGGCGGGGAAGCTAGTGGAGGCGACTCGCTCTCCATCATCTCCGGCGGCAGATCCCCCGAGGATGAGGATAGCTGGGGGAGATCACGGGCCGGACTAAAAAAAGTAGAACTTAGAGTTATCATCACAGTTCACAAAGATTGGATGTATGTGAAAAATCCCAAACTACTTACGAGTCGGCTTGGGGCTTGGTCCGGCGACGATGCTTCGGGATGGCCTCGGTGTCTGACTCCGAGTCATCGGAGAGGGTAATCTTGTCCCTCTTGGACGCTTCAGCCTCCACATCTTCGCAGGCCGCCCTCTTCTTGGCCTTGCGGGGAGGATCTTCTTCTTCCTCCTCCTCCTCCTCGTTGTCGTCGTCACCCTTGATACGTCTCCAATGTATCTATAATTTTTGATTGTTCCATGCTATTATATTATCCATCTAGGATGTTTTATATGCATTTATATGCTATTTTATATGATTTTTGGGACTAACCTATTAACCTATAGCCCAGTGCCAGTTTCTGTTTTTCCTTGTTTTTGAGTATCGCAGAAAAGGAAAACCAAACGGAGTCCAATTGACTTGAAATTTCACGGAGATTATTTTTGGACCAGAAGAAGCCCACGGGGTATAGGAGATGGGCCGGAAGAGTCCCGAGGCACCAACGAGGGTGGGGGCGCGCCCTACCCCCCTGGGCGCGCCCCCTACCTCATGGCCGCCTCAGGGACCCCCTGACTTGTTCCCGACTCCAACACCTCTTATATATACCCAAACTTCCAGAAACAAACCTAGATCGGGAGTTCCGCCGCCGCAAGCCTCCGTAGCCACCAAAACCAATCTAGACCCATTCCGGCACCCTGCCGGAGGGGGGAATCCCTCTCCGGTGGCCATCTTCATCATCCCGTCGCTCTCCATGACGAGGAGGGAGTAGTTCACCCTCGGGGCTGAGGGTATGTACCAGTAGCTATGTGTTTGATCTCTCTCTCTCCTGTTCTTGATTCGGCATGATCTTGATGAATCGCGAGATTTGCTATTATAGTTGGATCTTATGATGTTTCTCCCCCTCTATTCTCTTGTGATGAATTGATTTTTCCCTTTGAAGTTATCTTATCGGATTGATTCTTTAAGGATTTGAGAACACTTGATGTGTGTCTTGCATGTGCTTATCTGTGGTGACAATGGGATATTCACACGATCCACTTGATGTATGTTTTGGTGATCAACTTGCAAGTTCCGTGACCTCGTGAACTTATGCATAGGGGTTGGCACACGTTTTCGTATTGACTCTACGGTAGAAACTTTGGGGCACTCTTTGAAGTTCTTTGTGTTGGTTGAATAGATGAATCTGAGATTGTGTGATGCATATCGTATAATCATACCCATGGATACTTGAGGTGACATTGGAGTATCTAGGTGACACTAGGGTTTTGGTTGATTTGTGTCTTAAGGTGTTATTCTAGTACGAACTCTAGGATAGATTGAACGGAAAGAATAGCTTCGTGTTATTTTACTACGGACTCTTGAATAGATTGATCAGAAATGATAACTTTGAGTTGGTTTCGTACCCTACAATAATCTCTTCGTTTGTTCTCCGCTATTAGTGACTTTGGAGTGAATCTTTGTTGCATGTTGAGGGATTGTTATATGATCCAATTATGTTTTTATTGTTCGGAGAACTTGCACTAGTGAAAGTATGAACCCTAGGCCTTGTTTCCTAGCATTGCAATACCGTTTGTGCTCACTTTTATCATTAGTTACCTTGCTGTTTTATATTTTCAGATTACAAAAACCTATATCTACCATCCACATTGCACTTGTATCACCATCTCTTCGCCGAACTAGTGCACCTATTCAATTTACCATTGTATTAGGTGTGTTGGGGACACAAGAGACTCTTTGTTATTTGGTTGCAGGGTTGTTTGAGAGAGACCATCTTCATCTTACGCCTCCCACGGATTGATAAACCTTAGGTCATCCACTTGAGGGAAATTTGCTACTGTCCTACAAACCTCTGCACTTGGAGGCCCAACAACGTCTACAAGAACAAAGTTATGTAGTAGACATCAATCTCTTTTCTGGCGCCGTTGCCGGGGAGGTTAGCGCTTGAAGATATATCTTTAGATCTTGCAATCGAATCTTTTAGTTTCTTGTTTTATCACTAGTTTAGTCTAAAAAAGAAAACTACAAAAAATGGAATTAAGGTTGCCTCATATGCTTCATCTTTTTAATGTCTTTTGTGAAAATAAGGATTCTGATAATTGTGCCAAAGTGTTAGAAGAAGAATGTATTAAAATGTTTGGCACTAAATCTTTGAATGATGAGCATGATTGCAGTGTTGTTAGTATGAATTCTTTGAATATCCATGATTCTAATGATATGCAAAGCCACAAGCTTGGGGATGCTATGTTTGATGAAGATGATATTTTTAGTCTCCTAAGTTTTGATGTGCAAATTTATTATGATGAAAGCATGCCTCCTATCTATGATGATTATTGCGATGACACATATGCTATAAAGAAAAATGATATCCATGAAACTTATCATCATGATTTTAACTTTCAATTAGATTATGCCTCACATGATAATTATTTTGTTGAGTTTGCTCCTGCTACTATTCATGAGAAGAAATTTGCTTATGTGAAGAGTAATAAAAATTCTATGCTTGTAGATCATGAAAAGAATGCTTTATGTGATGGTTATATTGTTGAATTCATTCATGATGCTACTGAAAATTATTATGAGGGAGGAATATATGCTCTTAGAAATTGCAATAATATTAAGTTTCCTCTCTACATGTTGAAAATCTTGAAGCTATGCTTGTTTTGCCTTCCTATGCTAGTTGATTATTGTTCCCATAAGTTGTTTGTTCACAAAATCTCTATGCATAGGAAGTGGGTTAGACTTAAATGTGCTAGTCATATTCTTCATGATGCTCTCTTTATGTTTCAATTCTTATCTTTTATGTGAGTATCATTGAAATCATCATGCCTGGCTAGGGGCGTTAAACGATAGCGCTTGTTGGGAGGCAACCCAACTTATTTTTGTTCCTTGCTTTTTATTCCTGTTTAGTAATAAATAATTCATCTATCCTGTTATGATTATGTGTTTTTTATGTTTTAATTAGTGTTTGTGTCAAGTAAAGCCTTTAGGATCTTTTTGGGTGATTGTTATTTGGTCTTGCTGTAAAAAACAGAAAGTATGCGCTCACGAGAATACTTTTAATTTTTTACCAGGGAGCGATAAAATACCAATTCCAGCTGCAGTAGATCAATATACAAATTATTTAGGACATCCTCATTTCTCAGGATTTTTGGAGTTACATAAGTATTCTAATCCTACAGATTACTACAGACTGTTCTATTTTTGTCAGATTCTGTTTTCTATGTGTTGTTTGCTTATTTTGATGAATCTATGAGTAGCATCGGAGGGTATGAACCATAGAGAAGTTGGAATACAGTAGATATTACACCAATATGAATTTAGAATGAGTTCACAACAGTACCAAAGTGGTGATTTATTTTCTTATACTAACGAAGCTTACAAGTTTTCTGTTAAGTTTTGTGTTGTGAAGTTTTCAAGTTTTGGGTAAAGATTCGATAGACTATGGAATAAGGAGTGGCAAGAGCCTAAACTAGGGGATTCCCAAGGCACCCCAAAGGTAATATTTAAGGACAACCAAGAGCCTAAGCTTGGGGATGCCCCGGATGGCATCCCCTCTTTCGTCTTCATTCATCGGTAACTTTACTTGGAGCTATATTTTTATTCACCACATGATATGTGTTTTGCTTGGAGCGTCATTTTATTTTTCTTTTGTTTTGCTTTCTGTTTGAATAAAATACCAAGATCTGAAATTCTTAAATGTTAGAGAGTCTTCACATAGTTGCATAATTATTCAACTACTCATTGATTTTCACTTATATCTTTCGGAGTAGTTTGTCATTTGCTCTAGTGCTTCACTTATATCTTTTTAGAGCACGTCGGTGGTCTTATTTTGAAGAATAGATGAACTATCATGCTTCACTTATATCATTTTGAGAGTCTCTAAACATTATGGTAGTTTTCTTTGGTTATGAATTTAGTCCTAATATGATAGGCATCCAAGATGGGTATAATAAAAACTTTCATATAAAGTGCATTGAATACTATGTGAAGTTTGATTCCTTATGATTGTTTTGAGATATGAAGATGGTGATATTAGAGTCATGCTAGTTGAGTAGTTGTGAATTTGAGACATACTAGTGTTAAAGTTTGTGATTCCCGTAGCATGCACGTATGGTGAACCGTTATATGATGAAGTCGGAGCATGATTTATTTTTTGATTGTCTTCCTTATGAGTGGCGGTCGGGGACGAGCGATGGTCTTTTCCTACCAATCTATCCCCCTAGGAGCATGCGTGTAGTACTTTGTTTCGATAACTAATAGATTTTTGCAATAAGTATGTGAGTTTTTTATGACTTATGTTGAGTCCATGGACTATACGCACTCTCACCCTTCCACCATTGCTAGCCTCTCTAGTACCGTGCAACTTTCGCTGGTACCATAAACCCACCATATACCTTCCTCAAAATAGCCACCACACCTACCTATTATGTCATTTCCATAGCCATTCCGAGATATATTGCCATGCAACTTTCCGCCGTTCCATTTATTATGACACGCTTCATCATTGTCACATTGCTTTGCATGATCATGAAGTTGACATCGTATTTGTGGCAAAGCCACCGTTCATAATTATTTCATATATGTCAGTCTTGATTCATTGCACATCTCGGTACACCGCCGGAGGCATTCACATAGAGTAATATTTTGTTCTAAGTATCGAGTTGTAATTCTTGAGTTGTAAGTAAATAAAAGTGTGATGATCTTCATTATTAGAGCATTGTCCCAGTGAGGAAAGGACGATGGAGACTATGATTCCCCCACAAGTCGGGATGAGACTCCGGACGAAAAAGAAATAAATAAATAAATAAATAAGAGGCCATAAAAAATAGAAAAGGCCCAAATAAAAAATATATAAAAATTAGAGAAAAAGAGAGAAAGGGCAATGCTACTATCCTTTTACCACACTTGTGCTTCAAAGTAGCACCATGATCTTCATGATAGAGAGTCTCCTATGTTGTCACTTTCATATACTAGTGGGAATTTTTCATTATAGAACTTGGCTTGTATATTCCAATGATGGGCTTCCTCAAAGTGCCCTAGGTCTTCGTGAGCAAGCAAGTTGGATGCACACCCACTTAGTTTCCTTTTGAGCTTTCATACACTTATAGCTCTAATGCATCCGTTCCATGGCAATCCCTACTCACTCACATTGATATATATTGATGAGCATCTCCATAGCCCGTTGATATGCCTAGTTGATGTGAGACTATCTTCCTCCTTTTTGTCTTCTCCACAACCACCATATTATGTTCCACCTATAGTGTTATGTCCATGGCTCACGCTCATGTATTGCGTGAATATTGAAAAAGTTTGAGAACATCAAAAGTATGAAACAATTGCTTGGGTTGTCATCGAGGTTGTGCATGATTTAAATATTTTGTGTGATGAAGATAGAGCATAGCCAGACGATATGATTTTGTAGGGATAAGCTTTCTTGGCCATGTTATTTTGAGAAGACATAATTGCTTGGTTAGTATGCTTGAAGTATTACTATTTTTATGTCAATATTAAACTTTTATCTTGAATCTTTTGGATCTGAACATTCATGCCACAATAAAGAGAATTACATTTAAAATTATGTTAGGGAGCATTCCACATCAAAAATTCTGTTTTTATCATTTACCTACTCGAGGACGAGCAGGAATTAAGCTTGGGGATGCTTGATACGTCTCCAACGTATCTATAATTTTTTATTGTTCCATGCTATTATATTATCCATCTAGGATGTCTTATATGCATTTATATGCTATTTTATGTGATTTTTGGGACTAACCTATTAACCTAGATCTCAGTGCCAGTTTCTGTTTTTTCCTTATTTTTGAGTATCGCAGAAAAGTAAAACCAAACGGAGTCCAATTGACCTGAAGTTTCACGGAGATTATTTTTGGACGAGAAGAAGCCCACGAAGTATAGGAGATGGGCCAGAAGAGTCCCGAGGCACCCACGAGGGTGGGGGCGCGCCCTACCCCCCTAAGCGCGCCCCCTACCTTGTGGCCGCCTTGTGGCCGCCTCGGGGACCCCCCTGACTTGTTCCTGACTCCAACACCTCTTATATATACCCAAACATCCAGAAAGAAACCTAGATCGGAAGTTCCGCCGCCGCAAGCCTCTGTAGCCACCGAAAACCAATCTAGACCCGTTTTGACACCCTGCCGGAGGGGGGAATCCCTCTCCGGTGGCCATCTTCATCATCCCGTCGCTCTCCATGACGAGGACGGAGTAGTTCACCCTCGGGGCTGAGGGTATGTACCAGTAGCTATGTGTTTGATCTCTCTCTCTCTCCCATGTTCTTGATTCGACACGATCCTGATGAATCGCGAGCTTTGCTATATAGTTGGATCTTATGGTGTTTCTCCCCCTCTATTCTCTTGTGATGAATTTAGTTTGCCCTTTGAAGTTATATTATCGGATTGAGTCTTTATGGATTTGAGAACACTTGATGTATGTCTTGCATGTGCTTATCTGTGGTGACTATGGGATATTCATGTGATCCACTTGACGTATGTTTTGGTGATCAACTTGCGAGTTCCATGACCTCGTGAACTTATGCATAGGGGTTGGCACACGTTTTCGTCTTGACTCTCCGGTAGTAACTTTGGGGCACTCTTTGAAGTTCTTTGTGTTGGTTGAATAGATGAATCTGAGATTGTGTGATGCATATCGTATAATCATACCCACGGATACTTGAGGTGACATTGGAGTATCTAGGTGACATTTGGGTTTTGGTTGATTTGTTTCTTAAGGTGTTATTCTAGTACGAACTCTAGGATAGATTGAACGGAAAGAATAGCTTCATGTTATTTTACTACGGACTCTTGAATAGATTGATCAGAAAGGATAACTTTGAGGTGGTTTCGTACCCCACAATAATCTCTTCGTTTGTTCTCCGCTATTAGTGACTTTGGAGTGACTCTTTATTGCATGTTGAGGGATTGTTATATGATCCAATTATGTTATTATTGTTGAGAGAACTTGCACTAGTGAAAGTATGAACGCTAGGCCTTGTTTCCTAGCATTGCAATACCGTTTGTGCTCACTTTTATCATTAGTTACCTTGCTGTTTTTATATTTTTAGATTACAAAAACCTATATCTACCATCCATATTGCACTTGTATCACCATCCCTTCGCCGAACTAGTGCACCTATACAATTTACCATTGTATTGGGTGTGTTGGGGACACAAGGGGCTCTTTGTTATTTGGTTGCATGGTAGTTTTAGAGAGACCATCTTCATCCTACGCCTCCCACGGATTGATAAACCTTAGGTCATCCACTTGAGGGAAATTTGCTACTGTCCTACAAACCTCTGCACTTGGAGGCCCAACAACGTCTACAAGAAGATGGTTGTGTAGTAGACATCAGCCCTCGTGAGAGGACTGAACATCAGCTTCTCCAAACACTGCGTCCGAAGTACCCCCCCCCCCCTTTCTTCTTCTTCTTCTTATTCTTCTTCTTCTTCTTGTCCTTCTTTACCGGCGCCTGGTATGGCATCGGGACCAGCATCCTCATTAGTAGAGGATTGGATGGGTTTTCGGGGAGCAGAGCCGGACACCAGATCTGCCCCGCCTTCTTGATGTAGACCTGTTTGGGGATGGATTACTCAATACTTCCCCTTTGGATGGACGAACCAATTGGTGTTCGGAGGTTTTAGAATTTACCTCGGAGGCCGGATGGTTGCAGTCGAGGCCGGTGTCGTCCGATGACTTTGGCCATGTCTTCTGCTTCTTAAAAAGCAGCTTCCAGATCACCTTATGCGTTGTGCCGTACAACCGTTGCAGGGTCCGCGGCCCTTCCGGATTGAACTCCCACATCTTGAGGGACCGCCGCTGGCAGGGAAGTGCTCGGCGGATCAGCATCACTTGGATCACGTCAGCGAGGGTAATCTCCTTTGCTATCATGCCTTGGACGCGTTTCTGTAGCAGCAGCACCTCATCGACCGACCCCCAGTCCGGACACTTGTCAGTCCAGGATGTGAGCCTCAGCAGGGGTCCGGATCTGAAGGTTGGAGCAGCTGCCCACTTTGGGTCGCGGGGTTCTGTGATAGAGAACCATTCACGTTGCCATATCCTGACGGTGTCCACAAAGACTCCCTTTGGCCTGTTGACTTTGGGGAGCTTGCTCACCATGGAGCTACCATAGTCCGCGTGTTGACCATCGACCACCTTCGGCTTCACGTTGAAAATCTTGAGCCATAAGCCGAAGTGTGGAGGGACACGGAGGAAGGCCTCACACACGACGATGAACGCCGAGATGTGGAGGAATGAATTTGGGGCCAGATCGTGAAAATCTACCCCGTAGTAGAACATGAGACCCCTCACAAAGGGGTGGAGGGAAAATCTGAGTCCGCGGAGGAAGTGGGGGATGAACACCACCCTCTCGCCGGGCCCCGGAGTGGGGATGACCTGCGCCGGATCGAGAAGCCTGTGCTTGATTTCCGCGGTTAGATACCGCACCTCCCGTAGCTCCTTGATGCTCTCCTCCGTGACGTAGGAAGTCATCTACTTGACCTGAGAGTCGGCCATGGTCGGAGGAGTTGCAGAGGGGAGAAAAGCTTGGAACTTGGGTACTGGAGCTCGAGGATGGGGAGGCAGAGAGAGAATGAGGCGTGGGACGGAAGAGTTGGATTCTATCCACTTATATGGACTGCGAATATCAAGCGTCCCCCTCCCTTGAGCCTTAAAACTCGCCTATTCCCAAGGGGTCATGCGAACAACACGGTTAGATTACCAAAACTCGTATTGATGAGAATCCCGCAATAAGGGGACACGATCTCTGCTTTGACAAGACGTCTCAATAGGAGTTGCGTGTTGAAACGCGAGTCGGGAGGCCCAAAAACGGTTCGAAATGATAGCAGAGATAAGCGTGACGTTTCGCCGGAAAAAGTTGTCGATGGATATATCTTATTTTAAGTATTATGCCTTTATGGTTGGAGGGTTAACCTGTTAAACAGATCCGGACATAGTTCTTGTTGATCAACTACTTTAAAGTATTCGGAGGAGGAACCCGCCTTGCAATGTCGAAGACAATCTGCACGCCGAACACATTGTCATTGAAGCTTGGTTTAGGGGCTACTGAGGGAGTCCTGGATTAGGGGGTCCTCGGGCGTCCGGGTTATGCAACATGCGCCGGACTAATGGGCCGCGAAGATACAGATAGAAGACTTTCCCCCGTGTCCGGATGAGACTCTCCTTTACGTGGATGGCAAGCTTGCCATTCGGATATAAAGATTCCTTTCTCTGTAAACCAACTTTGTACAACCCTAGGCCCCTCCGGTGTCTATATAAGCCGGAGGGTTTAGTCCGTAGAGGCAATCATGATCATACAGGCTAGACATCTAGGGTTTAGCCATTATGATCTCGTGGTAGATCAACTCTTGTAACCCATATACTCTTCAAAGTCAATCAAGCAGGAAGTAGGGTATTAGCTCCATCAAGAGGGCCCGAACCTGGGTAAACATCGTGTCTCCTGCCTCCTGTTACCCTTGATCCTTAGACATACAGTTCGGGACCCCCTACCCGAGATCTTCCGGTTTTGACACCGACACTTATCAACTCCTCTCTTTCTAGTCTTCCCATGTATATGATGGGGTTATATATATACTGCGAGAGGGGGAGTCATAGCTCCTTTGATGAAGACTTTTCCCGCTTCTTCTGGTAGACAGCAAATGGCCACTAGAAATACCGTATTGTGTAGTGGGTTGATATCTCCCTACCTTAGGAAATGGAAGGGATTGACATCCTTGCATCCTGTCACATGAATGCCCCCATCCTACTTAGGTGGGTCTAGTGGATCCTTCATGGGAAGCGGGCTTTGGCTTCAACTTTTTCAAGCGAAGTACCTACATGCCCGACCCCTACATGCCTATGAGCATCGAGAGGGCTATCGGTTCTGGCTATCCATCCAACGGATTAAGCATGAGACCCGGCTTGGGCTTACACTTTCCGTTGGTAATGGACAGGGGACCCTATCTTGGCTGGGTGGGAGGGGTCTACATTGGGTACAAAGTTCCCAAACGTGTTTGCTATTTGCTCAAATCCTTTGACTTTGGTTTCCACGGCGGCTCAAGATGGTTAGTGGAACATAATGTTCCTAAGGTCATTTGACCACGTGGAGGCGGAGGAGTGGGCCAACTTATTGGCTACCCTCTCTCCGGTGCTCGTGGACTATCTGGACACCATGTCGTGCTGACTACCCCCCTGAGGGGTTTTCTCGGTTGGCTTCGCCTAACATGCCTTGTGCCACAGACCATTCATGCCCTGGATCCTTCCTCTACGAAAGGATCCCCTCCCTCTCAAGATCAAAATCTTTGTTTGTTAGCTAATGCGAGACTGCCCCCCATCTGAGATAGAGGACCTAGTGGCATGGATCCAGAGATGGAATATGCCCGTCTGTGCGGTTCCAAAGACTGGTACTCATATCTTATTCTCTTGCATTGCAGCAAGATACTTTGGAGCTTTGTCTCTTAGGCTCTGAGACCTGAATGGGAAGCCTTGGACCTGGCTGGGTTCCTCCAAACCCGTGCCAAACGAACGAAAAGGATGAGACGCCTTTTCTGGCTTGTGTTCGTGGTGCCGACTTGAACTCCATGGACGACGCATGACAAGATGGTTATTGAGCAGATTTTCCTATGATGGGCCTCCTACTCTGTCTTCAAATTCCTTGCATTCTTGCAACACCGCCACCCACTTTCTACACAATGGTATAACTACCGGCTTGTCCTTATCATGGACGCATTGACTACTCAAGCACGGCAGCCGGCTTCGACTCGGCACACTTGAGCTTCTGGCCACATCGTGGTCTTTTTCCCATTTTCTTTCCTTCTTTCTTTTGGGCATGTTTATGTTTATGTTAATGCCTCGACAGACTGATTTTATTTTTGTTGAGACACTTGTACTGCTTGTCTAGACATGGTGGTTGCTTTATTTAAAAAACGGGGCGAAAGCTTGATTCAAAGAGAGTTTGTTCACTGTAGTTGGGCTCAGCAAACCTTTCCTTCTGCTCTAAGCATCATTATCACACATTTCAACGTACGTCTCTTGTGATGTAACCTCACATGTACTTTTTTCTCTACTCGTCTATCAATGGAATGATACGCAACATTTGAGTATTCGTTGAAAAAAATCACCAACTTTTAAATCATCTGATCTACGTTCAGTGATTCGTGTGGGTTTTTCTTCGTGCAATTTTACTATTTTTTTAGTTTTTTTGCCAATAACTTGCACAACTGCAGCCACGTGCAAGTACAGATGCATGTTGATTGGCCTAGCCCAACTACAATTACACGCCCTGCGCAAACGCACGTCTGTCAGCTATGTGCAACCACAGTTGTATCATGTCACGCACTGCATACTGCGGTCCGCAAGCCTAGTGCAATTGCACATCTATTGCCCACGCGAAATTGCAATTGCTCACACTCTGGCCTGGCGCAATTGCACATATGTAGCCCCCCCCCCCCACACACACAATTGCATTTACACGCATATCCATCGACCACCCCCAACTATCGTCTCATCCGTCACCGATGCATAACTATAATTGCATCCCTCATCAGCGGTGTATGAAAAAACTTAAAAAGGAAAAAGAAAAAAGAAAAAGTCATACGATGGTGCCTGATGATTGAGTAATTTCTATCCAAATGATAAAAATCGGACATTGCCTTAGAAATGTTTTCTCATCGAATGCTCTGTGGCGTGTTCGATCACCGTTTGGAGAGAACGTCCGGACATAACACAATGATTTGCTCGTTTGACGCTACATAAGAGAATGGCCTTCGTGAGGTTTTCTTTTCATTAGCATCATGGTAGTTTTTTCTGGTGTATTCCCTCCGTTCCTTTATATAAGGTGTATTTATTTTTTGATAAAATTCCAGAATCTAAGGTGCATTTCTTCTAATTCCTCATAATTTCCTTGTTAGCCCTTTGGAAAAAAGGGAAGTATATCTCTCCTGATTGTTTGTATCTCTCCTTATAGCAAAAAAAAAACAATCTCTCTGTGGATTGCATGTATCTCTTTACTTTCCTAGACTAACTTATTTACTTGCCATTAAAAGACAAATTTTTAAGGATAATTTCGTCTTAACATGTCTATAATTATGCGCCTTGGTCACCGTGCCAAAAATTATACACCTTACATAAAGGAATGGAGGGAGTAATATGGCAAGTTCCGAAAACATGTTTGGCAATTTCTCTATTGTAGTATGACAGTTCTCCATGCTATGGCATGACAATTCTCCTCTTTGGAGAGTTCAACGTGACATAACTGTGCATATCTCCAATTGATCTCTCTCTTATATCTATCCTTGTATAGCCTAACTACTAGAGATTTGTTAGGGATTGTTGGTTGGTCACGCAAGACATCTCCTGCATATATTGTAACAACTCCGATGAATACAATTGAGTTGCATCCAATACCTTTCCTACATGGTATCAGTTTCCCTCTCGATCCCCTCGCTTCCGCCCTAGGCTGCTGCCGCGCCTCCTAAGCCGCTGCCGCCACCTCCCTCAAAACCCTAGGCCGCCGCTGTCGGTGCTAAAACTGTCACTTGTTTCCGTACATGGGTGACTTGCCACGTCAAAATGCGATCAAAAATTTACTTGGTGTTTTTTGGCACTGTCATTTTCTCGGCTCAGTGCAAAGTGTCACGTTTTGTAAAGTGGAGATTTTCCGAGAGCTATGACGCTAAAGTGATGGTTTTGTTCATTTTTACTCTGTTGGACGTGACATATTTGTGCATATCCCCAATTGATCTCTCTCTTATCTCTAGCCTTGTATAGCCTAACTCCTAGAGATTTGTTCGGTATTGTTGGCTTGTCAGGCGACTTCGATGAATACAATTGAGTTGCATCCAATACCTTTCCTACATGGAGCATGGCAAATCATGGACATTTGTGGCAATTTTCTCCTGCTATATGATGGGAATATTGTTTTGCCAAATCTCAGGTACGCATGGCAATTTACTCTTATGCGGCATTGCTAAAATTCTAACAATTTTTTTACTAGTATGAAATTACTTTCTTATCAACATGCTAAATCTTTCTGCCATATAGCATGCCAAATGTATTTGTTATAGCATGGCAATCTTGAGCATCTGCTGGGAGTGGTTTTTTGAGGGAACACTTATGCGGTTGTTCGCTCCGCTCGAGTGACCGCGAAAAACATCATCACGTTATTGGGGATATATTTCTAAGAAAACTGAGATCTAGCTGCACTCATTTTATAGCTGCAATTTGGCGGGGAGAAGCTTTAACGAGTCCAAGAGTGGACCATACACTCTAGCTAACCTAATTTCGTTTAGGCAGATTCTCAACACCCCCTGCACTGTATGGCACCAGCCCTATTTTTATGCTTGTGTTCCCGAGGCTCGTCCAGACAGTGTCTCCCCTCTTTATTTCCACGGTCTATGCAGACAACTGGTCAAACATTATATGATGGCAGCAAGCCATACTATAGTGTGCAAGCGCAAAGCAAAAAAAGAGAGAACCGATCATAGATGATGTTGATAGTTCATGAACCCCTAAAGGCAAAACCCACTTCCACATCTTATGGGTTTTGTCTTTCTTTTGTTTTCATTTTACCGTACTAGCTAGTATTGCCTCGTCATGGATCTCAATCATGCCATCGTTATTCGACGCCAAAATTTGTTTGCTTATCTCAGTTTTTTTTCTTTTCATTTTCACAACGGAAATCAGGGGAAAATTACAGAACAGTGCAAACTACTCAAGCAGCGGCCAAAACAGAGCTAGAACAGTCGGTGCCTGCCACCAGCCCTTGCGTTGCGCCACTGTCTCTTTATTTTTGGGCGTCCCATCTCATCGCATCCGCGGCTTTGTCTTCGCACAAAACCTTTGCTCTTTTGGGAACGACCACCATTGTCGCTGCCTACTGCTAGTAGAGTGGTAGTAGTAATTCAGACTTCAGAACCTGGCCCGTCTTTTATTCATCCATCCATGGACGTCTTTGTTCTCCTGTCATGTCCACAGCGCGCTGCCTTTGGTCCTTTCAGCTGCCTTTCAGCGGCATCAAAAGCTCCCACAGCCATCGCAGTCGATCCAAACCATTTGACTTGCCCACCGAGAGACGACGATGATGATGGGCGCGCACAGAAGTGACCTTTAATCAATCTATCAAGATTTTTTTGGGGGGTAGACCGGTAGGGTTGTGGAGCTTATCATCGTCCTAATCATCATCATCTGCTGATCTTCCTCCTCTTGCTGCTGACCGGGGAGCTGTCGAAGCCAGAGCTCGCGGGCGGCGACGATGCCGTGGTGGTCGCCGTGCTGGCGCCCTCGCTTGTGCAGCTGAGGTAGACGGCGTCCAGGTCCAGCACCCCGGTGGGGCTCCGGGGGGCAGACATGGCGGGGGAGTAGGCTCTGCCCATCAGGCCTGCGGTTTTAGGTGGCGGCACGGCGGCGCCGGTGGCCTGAATCATGGCTTCATGGCAACTCAACACCCGCTCCTGCAGAAAGCAACAAGCCATTAAGTCGCCATGTTACATTACAGAGCGTAAATGCGGCTCACGCGTTCCCTGCATGGTGTCTGGAGAAGTACGCGCGGCTACAGGAACGACTGCAGTGATTTTTTTCTGCATGCAGGTCCAAAAGGCCAAGAACCGCGCTGCGACGCAGTAAATGAGACGTGGTGCCCAGACAAAAAAAAAAAAGCGTTGCGTGCGCGTCTCACCTTATCTACGTGGGTGCAGCAGGCCGGCTTGTGGCCGGCGTGCTCTTCCCCGGCCACGGCGGCGGCCACCGTCGCGGCGATCTCCGAGGGCCGGAACTCCAGGCAGCTCGTTCCTGTCATGCGTGAATCGATCCACAATGTTAGATTTTGTTGAAACGGCCGATGCATCTCTGACAGAGATCGATGTGGCAACCAAAAAGATGTTGCGTGCGTGCGCACCTCCGGAGATGCAGAGGATGAGCTCCGTGGCGTCCCGGACGGCCTGCCTCGACGGCGCATTGCCGCCGCACAGCTGGTGGAGGAAGTAGTCGAGGTAGGAGAAGGGGGTGACGGCCTGCATCCGCCATTTGAGCGTGCTCAGGACCAGCAGCTCCATCCTCTGGATCGTCTTCGCCTCGAACACGTACCGCGCGTCCACGGCCTGGCCGAACAGTGCGGAGGTCAATACAAGATCTTCACACCAACCAAATGGGCACCGCAGGCTTCATCCTAATTAGATTATCATCTCACCTGCAGGTCGATGGACTGAGGCACGGATGTTTCGTCCATCTTGGCAGCAAGAGACAAACAGGCCACCGATAGCAGCTGTGTCATCCAAGCCTTGCCCTCCTGTAAACACGAACGAGGTTCACGTGAATCGGAGCTGCAATGGCGTGGCGTGCCAGTTCTTGATAGGGTGGACGTATCTCCTCCTTACCGGTATTTGGTAGAGCGAGAGGAAGCGGTCCATGTAGTTGAGGGCCAAGCAGGCAGTCACAGGGCCAAAGCCGTAGTACGTATGAACCTGCGGGTACACCGATGGTTAACATCAACGCGAACGGGGACGAATCAGAGGCGAGACGGACAGGCAGCTTGCGTCGATTAAGGAAAGAGAGCGCACCTTCCATATCCAGTCGACGGCGTCCACCCGCACGCGGAGATCCACGCCCCCGGCGCGGAGCCGCTCCGCGTAGTCCTCCCTGGGCATGTGCTCCGCCTCCGTCGCCACCCAGCGGGCCACGCACTCCTCGGACGGCAGCGGGAACTCTACGGCCAGCTCGCCGCCGCAGTACGGCGACCCGCTCGCCCTCGCTCCCGCCGCCGCCTCCTGCTCGTCGCCGAAGCCGAAGATGCTGCTGCTGTCCTCGGCGCAGAGCAGGATGGAGGCGGCCATCTCGTAGCTGGGAGCCATCAGTCTGCTGGCCGGCGCTTCCTTCCTGGTAAATGATAGTGCAACGATACACGGCCTGCTCCTCCAGTCCTCCTCCTCGACGGACCTCGTGCGGCTCGTGCTCCGCCTCTGGCCGGGAGCGGGTGAGGTGCGGAAGCGGAGGAGGAGGAAGAGGAGGGGAGGGGCGGATGAGGGAGTGGGGGACGGGTCTTTTGTACGTAGCGGCGTGCAGACAACGGAGGGTATTTTGGGCAAGAGGTAAAGACGGCAACGGAAGCGGGAAGCGGGGGCGCTGACCCGAGCAGCCAAAATTTTCCATGCCGCTTCGCTCGTTGAACCCCTTTTCTTTCCGAGTTTGTACTTTGAGGCGCCGCATTGCTTTTCTATCTGGCCCTTTTCTTACGACTGTTTTCCTTTTGCGTGAGTGAATTCCTGCGCTCTTCTTTGATCGTTTTTCTTTCCTATTGCATATTGCTTTTACCGTTGCGGTCTGGCATGTAGTACGCGTAAAAAGAGATACTGTGTGCTGCCGGTGACGAAATATGATGATTAGAGAAGATGATGACGGGTAAAAAAGAGGGAAGAAACGGACACATGTGACGAGAGCGACAATAACACCTTGCCTTTGTTTGTCGAGTTGAGCAAGGCGTTAACGGATGACAACTAACATATGATCATGATGCTTCTTCTGTGGAGGGGACTTTCAGCAAAATTTACAACTCTAAGATTACATTGAATAGAGGTTATGTTAATTAATTCGGATCGGACTGTGCAGTTTATTTTCGAGCACCAATTCCCCGGGGACATCACATTTTTATGGCTCCCAGCGAATGCCCTCAAAGCCCTCGGATAACGACCGACTGGATGGCAATTTGTCTGTGCACAACGTGTCAATTTTCTGCCTTTTTTTTCATGGTGGATGGCAACTTCTGACTCCGATCACGGCAAATCCCGCAACTTTAGTTGGCATGGCATGACAAGTTTAGGCGTTTGCGAGATAACATTTCTCTCCTTTTCTTCCTCTCTTTCACCAAAATAACCTTAAATTTTATTAACACACAATATATATTATCATAGTTATATTGATATAACTTAGATAAGTTGCATATTCTCAAAAAAGAAGATAAGTTCCAACTATTAGAACTTCAAATATACACATATCTCGATGCAGTAGATGTGCATACTTGATTTGGCCACATTTTGATCTGAGTTTATATATACGTTCCTCCGGTTTTGTCAGGTTTCTTGCTCTAAAAAGCGGAGCTCTATGCAAAGAACATGATAAGTAGTTTACCATTAATCAACTAGCTTTTTTTAGAGCTCGGCAAGGCCTATCTGCTATGATGTTAGCGAGTGTTCGCCCATGGAAACTCTTCTTCTTGATCTTTATGCTATTTTGTGGCGTCAAGATTCATTTGAACTCCCTCGAGCACCAAGGTTTACAATTTTTGTAACACAAATATTTCAGACCTTTTCCAAAATATTCAAAAATTATTTTGAATTCCAAGCAATCAAAATTAAATGATTTTTAACCAAAAATGATCTAATTTAAATTTGATTTGTAATTAGTCTGAACATGGCCTGGAATTTTGAGGTTCCAAAATTCTGGGTACTCACTAAAATTACCAAAATTCAAAATGATGTTGTAATCTGTCCAGAGTGATCAAAGTGGTGGTTCTACCATGATTGACCATGGCCCTCTTTGGCATTCGCTTGGGGTACAAAATCAGTTTGGGCGACCTTGAGGGTTGTGTGTATGTAGACGGTGCACACCACGAGTTTCCGGACCCGACCAAAGGATAATGTTGTCCTCTTTCCTATTTTGTGTTTGCTAATTAATTTACACATTAATTAGGGGAAGTACCACGTAATAATCTAATAAAAGATGCGTTTGATTATGTTGCATTTACAATTGCATAAAATGTTTCAATTGCATCTTGTGTTTCAACTGCAAGTTTTCATTGAGATTCACTTGTTTTAGCTACATCATCGTTAAACAAGTAGTAGTAGAAGTTTACTAAAGAGTCGCCCCAAATAAAACTTAGATGGCTCAGAAACCATAGTGATTATCGCATAGCGCTTCGATGTCCTGAAATGTGTTGCGCCTTTGGCAATAGACGAGTTAGTCGGCGGTGGCTTGCAAATTTCGTTGATTGAATCCACTTGTCATTGCCACGGAAAATGCAATAACGAAACAAGAGCCTTGCCCATAAAATGACGTGCTAAATTGCTTAGCGAGTTACCATTTCTCAATCGATTGTGAAATAACTATTCTCCATCAACCCTTGAACCATTGGACCTGCGCAATTAGTTGTGTAGATTTATTTATTTTCTAGTTTTTGGTGTACATTTTATGTCTTTTTCTCATGTTTTTATTTTTTCTGTGCAAGTACAGTTGCACGCTCGAGGGCAGAGCGCATTTTCTTTTGTTGAAAAGGAGAATATACCTCCGGTCTTTGCATCTGGACGATGCATGCACCCATATTATTAATTATTTTCAAAGACCTTATAAAGTAATACAACAATAAGC
>NC_041388.1:408215070-408264005 GCF_002162155.2 Triticum dicoccoides | reverse complement strand
AATAGACATCGCACCAAAGCCTAACATCTAAAGGCGGATGCCCCATCCAAGTCACTACCTAGACTGGGTCACACACCGGTCCGACACACTCCAAGTGAGCACCGCACACTGCAAGAGCCCTCACCTCCATCTTCCATCGATCCATCCTCAGAGCAGAAATGTTGCACCCAACTTATTAGGCCTCTCTGCCATTGACGCCAGACAATGTCACCCTCCTGTGCGAGTCCATCAACCCGCATTGGAAGCCGAGCCTCCACTCCGCCACGCTGCCGAGACCCGCCATCATCGATGCGGAAGATGAAGCCCCGCTCTGCCTTTGGGCCCTTCCAATCAGCACCTGCTCTAAAACGATGCCCTCAAGAGGGAGAACGTCACCATAGTTTCCGTCATCATACGATCTAGGAGACCCAGATCCAGGGTTTCCCCGAAGCAGATGCCTCCTGGAGGAAGAGCGGCACGCCAATTGCAACTGCCCACGAACACGAGTCGTGCCAGCGACCACTTAGCTCTCTCGACAGCGCCTTCAAGATGGAGACGGCGCCATGAGCGCCGTCGCCGCCCTAAGGTTTTCACCCAGAGAAACCGTGGAGTAGGAAAAGGTGAGGCGGACCCGAACGACATCTCCAAGAAGAGAAACGACACCCTCGGGCGTCGTCGCCGTCGCGGTCGGCAGGAGCCGACAAGGGGATTATCCCAATCCGAATCCCCCCCTCCCGCTCCGCCCCATCCGATGACCGGCAAGCAGCGTAGCCATGTTCGCTACGACGGAGTGCACAATGCAAGTATTGGAGGAAGAAGCAGCTCGACGCCGTTGGCCACCGAGGCAACAAGCCGCGGCACCAACACGCCGATGGATCGTCGGCCATCCGACCTGATCCCCGGCAGCCCACCCGCCCTGCCGCGCCATAGGACAGGGAGGCCAACCTCGGGGCCGCCGCCTCAGATCCAAGTCCCTCCGCCCTAGGTCGGGAGGGGCAGCGCCAACACTGCAATCACAGTCGCCAATAGGACGCCGGCTAGACGCCACACCGCGAAGTCCAGATCTGGGCCGTCATGATCTAGATTGGCGCCGCCACAGCCCAGATCGGGATCACACCCTCGAGCCAGGGAGCCCCGCATCACCCTTTGACTCGCGAGAGAAGAGTGCCTCCGCCACCGCCGGCGCACGCACAGGCTAAGCCGGGCGCCTACCACCAGTGGCGACAGAGGGGAGGAAGAGGAAAGGGTGGTGACCCGGCGGCTAGGGGTGGAGCCCCTCGGTCGCCCGCGCGAGGGGCGACGGAGGGAGGGGAGCTGTGAATGACGTGAGGAAGAGTCTATGGTTTCGTTATGTTGCCTCTTATCGTGGGCAGAGCGCATAGTTTTCCCTCAACCGATTAAGATCCAGCCAAAACTAATATTATTTTCTAGTAAATGTGATGTGATCCAACTCCGCTTTCTAAAGCCGACTAAGTTCAACTCGGTTTGCAACAAACGGCGAATAAAATGTAACAATAATTCACTCATCATTGGTCGTACCACTCCGTTAAGCCATTAAGCCATTGAATTGCAACGCAGAGCCTCACGCAGCTCTAGTGCTAGCCAGGACCCAACGACCCCTTTGACCGCACAGAGAAGAACCAGGCTCGCCGGCCCCGGTTTGCGCCACTGTTCACCTGTGATCAGACCCCTCCCTGCACCGCCACTGCAGCCATGAAATCGCAGCACTGTGGTGACGCCCACCTTATTGTTGCACGACGCAGTCCTTGGTTGCCGCTGCTCGCTCGCCCTGTCGTCGGCCACCGGCCGGCCTCCGGTGCGCGCGGGCAAGCCCTCGGATTCCCGCCCGGCCGACCGCCGCGGTCACGCGCGCGGCCGTGCTCTGCACGCACGCGTCAGCTTTAACCTTTGGCCCCCGTTTCGACGAGCTAGCTAGCCAGCCAGGAACGATCTTTGAGTATGCTATTGCTCGGGCTCCGCACGGCGCGCCCTCCTATAACGGTTTCTTTCCTCCTGCCGGAACGGATCCTATACACCCGGCCAGTCTCCGGTGAGTGTGAGTGTGTGACCCGTAAAGTACCCCGTTGGATCGGCAACGGTATCGTCCATGTGTACGTGCGTATATGTACAATTGTACATACGCATAGGACTGTAGGCAGGCATACGGCGCCATCACTGTGGCAGTCACTTTTATCTGCGCCACAGTCTCACGCAGCCGGGCACAGCATTGACGTTGATGTGCGTGTTCTCACTCACGGTGGCCATACGATACGATCGATCGACCACGTACTGTGGCGGGACGCAGCCAAGGCCAAGTCCCCCGCTCACACTCGCTTTGCCCGGCTGCCTGCATGCATGGCATGGTCCAAGAGACGAGCAGGACGATGGATGATTGCTCCGTCGAGATCCGAGCTCTCGAAATGGCCGCCTGACCATTCGAGGAACGCCTTTCGCTGCGTGTTATTTAACGCCCGCCCGGCCTGGGTTGGTGGTGACCACCGCCCCGCCCGCGGCAAGTTAGGTGCAGCGCAGGGCGTGTATAAAAGCATCGCGCTAAGCGCCACACGCAAAAAACCTGTTTACCGCGCGCGCTGCGGCTGATTTTGCGCGCCCGCCTGCGCTGGCTCCAGCAACCGCGCTATAATGCAGTGCGCGTACCGCTCCAGCAGAGCGCAAAAATATAGCGCGCGTGACTCATCAGGCATTTTGCATATATGATATTTTGAACAAAAATGAACATGTGAAATTTAACACAAACAATTTGACACAAACATGTGAAATTCTTCGCGGATGTTTTGCCTTTCTTCGTCCACGCCGCATTGGGGACCTTCTTCGACGGTGCGGCGGCGGCACGGGACGGCGCCGGCGCGACGCCACCCGGCGCTGTGGTCATCCGCGGCGGCAAGAAGAGGCTGCGCGCGAGGCCGACGCTCGGCGGAGCTCCGGCGGTGGCGACGCCAGCGCTTCCCGCGCTAGGGTTTCCGGCGGCGGCGACGGCTGCGGCGGCGACGGGGGGGTCGCGGCTGTACAACGGGGTGAGCGGGGCGCCGGTGTGCGCGTCCATGGGTGGGTGGTAGGGCGCCGGCGCCGGTGCGCGTGGGGCGTAGGACGAGGAGAGGAGAAAGTGCGGTGCGAGCGCTCGAGTGTGCCGCGCGCTGTAGCTGGCGCCCGAAATACGCCGCGCGGGTAAGTGTTTTCAACCGCGCGCCCAACCCGTTATAGCGCGCCCGCTGAAGCGACCCGCCGCGTTGCGCACGCGCTAAAACGGTCTAATTTGCGGCGCGGTGCTAGTTTAACGCGGCTTTTGGAGATGCTCTAATAACTGGCGGGAGAACGTAGAGGTGTGAGCGTGAGTGTGACTGTGTGTGGACACGAAGGCAGGGCAGGAGCGCTAAACCAAAACACATGGCGCCATGGCGCCGACCGATGGTGAGTGGTGAGTGGTGAGTGGTCGGGACGATGGATGGTCGACCGTTCACTGCGTGTGAGTCGTACCCTGAATGCTGGGACACGCACACTGGCTCTCTCGCTGTTTCTGTCAGTCATTCAGTCCCGCGAGACGTGCTGCCGTTGAAAAAAGTCGGTGCCTGGATCGAGTTTTCTGCAGCCACGACGCGTAGCTAGAGTCGCTAGCCAACGCGTGTCTCCATCATGATCGGTCGCCCTACACGGGCCACGGCCATGGAAATACGGAATCGAATCACTAAAGAATCACGTATGGGATACTCGTAACAGTGAGCTTTAGACAATCATAACTGCATCGGCTTAGTTTGCAGCGCGCTGGTGATCACCTAGAACTGTATCAGCTTAAGGTTGCAACATGCTGGCAATGGCTGGACGCCTCATATCGTATTATACTCGTAATCAAGCTGTACGTATTAGTCGCCAATCCCTAGTAAAACCAAGACAAGCAGAGGGGCATGTTCCGCGGCATCGGTTCCCGTAAACATGTTTGTATATGAACATATGATAATCCTACTAGCAGTACTCGCTCCGTATAGCTGCAGCCAGGGATCGATCGGAAGTCAGAAGAGAAGATTACAAGGCAGTAAAAACAAGACAAATGGCAGGCTAACCCACGGAGCTCTGCAGCGCCATTGGCTTTTCTTATTTGACCGGTCTGCCTAGCTTCCCCAGACCCGAGGCACTGAGGCAGTGAGTGTCAGCTACTACACATGAACCGAAGTAAATGCATTGCTGGTCCGAATAATGGAATCGTCGGTACGTTCCTAGTGCCTTTCCTTGACAACATGGAGGTGAGGTTAAGCCTTAAGCGGGGGAGGTGCTACCGTCCAAGCCTGGAGACGACGGGATGGAGCTTTTGCTTTTGGTTCTTCCGCTTGGGGGCTCTCGTCGTCAGATCATCCGTGACTTGATCAAGATGAGTTGGTATCACCGTTAACATATTGCATCTGCACTACGACTGTACGTTCACACCGCATATGCATGGACCTCTCACGCAAGTGTGTCATTTCTGACGGTCATCTGCGTACCCAACCCATGCATGGAGGATTCAAATTTGTAGCATCGGGAGTCTTAGATATCTCTCGAACGGTCGTCTGGGTTGTCGTCTTTTATGTGTCCTGCAACAAATTGTACGTGCGCGATCGGTTTTTCTAACTCCAAACACGGTGGATCGATGATCAACGGCGTTCCTCGATCAGCTGAATGCAGCATTGGACACGGGTCGATCAGCTGCATGCAGCATTGGACACCGGGAATTGAGATGCACGCAACTAAGTATTTGTGTGCCATACGAGCTGTCGTATTTTGATATTTGACAATCGTACCATCGATCGGAGACTAGATACTACTCCCTCCGTTCGGAATTACTTGTCGCGAAAATGGATGTATCTAGATGTATTTTAGTTCTAGATACATCCATTTCCGAGACAAGTAATTTGGAACGGAGGGAGTACCTCAAAGGGCCCCGAGCCTCCGGTCTAGGAGCTCAACGCACTCGCACATCATTGTATGATCCGTGATACTAATCAATATTTTAGCTCAGAAGATAAAAACTACTCGCTATGTTCATAATATAAGACATTTTTTGACACGGAGGGAGCAGTACTATTCAACATCTATATATTGCACCACACACTCAACATAAGCAAATATGAAAAAAAAATCTTATTCTCGAATAGTCTTTCACCCCTTTATTGATAAAGCAACAACCAAGTCCACGCAGCAAGTTATTTAAGCACAAGGACAAGTAAAATTCAGGTCTAATAGGCAAAAAACACAAACATGCCGAAAAGCAAAACAACAAAGTTCTACAAGACGCCTCCGGGTAGAGGTGTCAGTTGCTAGGGGGTGCAGAGAGCTGACATCTGAAGACCAGCCGGCATGCCACCTAGTCAGTCCTTGTTAGGGTGGCAATGGGTACTCATTACCTGTGTACACCGCGGGTAAAAACCCTAATAGGTAAGGGTATGGGACAAAAATTTAACCATGTGTACTTAAACGGGAAAATATCATACTCATCGGGTAGAGAGGGTAAGGGTATGGGACAAAAATTTACACATGGGCACTTAAACAGGAAAATATCATACCCATGAGGTAGCGAGGGTACGGGTATGGGATCATATAACCCATGCCCGCGCACCCATGTACCCATCTAAAATGTTGATAAGTGGGTTTCCTTTAATGTTCTAACATATTAACTTTCCCCTAATAGCACTAGGTAAAACATGTAATGTGCAGTCAAATTATCTCTATAATTTATCATGATTTTGTTAACTTAAAGTGTATGACTATGTGTTGTTATTTATGATTATGTGTTATTGTTTAACATTTTATGGGTTGCTTTATGGGATATTTTTTTTGATAACGTGTTTTTGTACATTGTTGTTTAAAATATGTTGCTATAAATAATTTATGATTATATGTTGCTTTTTACAACTATTTTCTGCTCAATTTGATGTGTTGTAAATGCATATATTTTTGCCTGCGGGTACCCATATAAACTGTCGGGTGAAGGGTATGGGAAAAAGTTATACCCTTGACGGTATAGGTATGGATGATAGGTAAGTTTAAGGTGGGCGGGTAAGGATATAGGGTGGCTTCACCCGTACCCATACCCTACGGGTGCCATCCCTAGTCCTTGTCCCACCGCCTATGGAGCGGGTGCCACTGCTGGCACTACAAGCATGTCATGGAGCCAATAGATTTCTACGGACTTCGGCCATATTTAAACTTAAGCAGCAGGAGATATAGTCTAGATCTGCTCGTTCTAGTCATTGCGGGGCGTCATCTTTTATTTCTTTTTTTTTCGAACGTTTCATCTTTTATTTCTTTGCAAAACAATCGGTGGTTTACTAACTCCACCCACGTCGACATGCACCGACCAGCTGCATGAAGCATTAGACACGGGGAATATGTGTGTGGCTGGATGCATGCGTGGAGGATTCAAATTTGTATAAGCGGGAGTCCTAGATCTCTCTCGCCGTCGTTCGGGTCGTCATCTTTTTATGTATCCCGCAACAAATTGCACGTTGGCGGTCGGTTTACTAACCCCACACACGGTGATCGACGGTGTGCCTTGATCAGCTGCATTCAACATTAGACACGGGGAATATGTGTATACAGGATTCAAGATGCCCACAACTAAATATCTGTGTGCCATATGGACTGGCGTATTGCGATATTTGACGATCCATCAATCCAAGACTAGCTACTACCCCTAGGGTCGTGAGGCTTGGATCGAGGAGCCCAACGCATTCGCACGTCCTTGTATGATCCGTGACTTGAGCAAAGCTCTAATCAACATTCTAGCCTTGAAGATAAAAAGTAGTACTAATCAATATGTATATTGCACCACACACTTAGGTAAGCAAATAAATCTTACTCACAAAATAGTTTATCGTCCCGTTTTATAGATAAACCAACAGCTAAGTCCACACAACATGTTATTTAAGCACGAGGACAAATAAAAATTAAGTCTGATGAACCAAAAACACAAACATGACGAAAAGCGAAACAACAATGCCTTCGGGGAGAGATGTCAGCTGCTAGGGGTGCAGAAAGCCGAGGTGTGAAGATCAGGCGACATGCCACCTTAGCCAGTCCTTGTGCCACTGGCTAAAGAGCGGGTGCCGCTGCAAGTGTGCCATTGGAGCCAATAGATTTCTACGGACTTTGGCCACATTTGAACTTAAGCAGCTGGAGATATAGCATAGCTACTAGTACTGGTAATTTAACTAAACCAATTTCAGATCTGCCCGGTCTGGTCATCGCGGGTCGTTATCTTTTATTTCTTTGCACTGCAATCGGTGGTTTACTAGCTCCACCCACGTCGACGTGCATCGATCGGTTGCACAAAGCATTAGACACGGGGAATATGTGTGTGCAGGGATCAAGATGCATGCAATTGTATATGTGTCTGCTAGCGTTTCGAGAGAAAAAAAATATGCGTCTGCTATACGAAGTGGCATTACTATATTTCGCGTCTAGCTTAGGTGGTGCCGATAGACCGAAGACCAGCTCGATCTAGCTACCCGAACCAAAGACCCAGAAATCTGCGAGGAGCCCCGTCCGATGCACCCGCATCGATCGGTGTCCGTGCCGACGAGGCGCTGCCGGTCGACCGGCCATCAACGAGCGTCCAGAACATCCGCCACAGCCTCTGCGCCGGCGCAATCCGCGCCGGGACGCCGCCTCACCACCCCATGCCATGTACTACGATATCGTTCTTTTCTTATGCTAGTACTACTACTAGCTAGCGTTCTTGGTTCCTGGAGTCTACTTGTGTCGCGTTTTGGTCTCGTTTCTCCTTGGCTTCTTACGTGATTAGTCGTTGGATACCGGCCGAGTGGTTATGCGTGTGGTCGACGACAGTGCTGGCTAGCTAGTCCCAAGTCCAAAGTCCCGATGAAACATCGAGGACGAGGCACGTTTTTCCATTTTCCTCGTGGAGCAGATGAAGAGCTAGAGCTGTGCACGACTGTGACGCGCCCTTTTAGGTTTTTGTCATGCAGCGGCTGGAGCTGGGCTAGCGGTCGCGCATGATTCTGGCGAGGAGGACGTACGTAGGTGCTATGCGCGACGACCGACGAGACGGGTGCGTGGCCGGACGCCGGTGGCATAAGGGCTGTTTGGTTTTCAGTCACATATTGTCACACTTTGCTACATCTTATTTTAGGTAAATTTGACCAAGTTAAATAGGTGTTTGGTTCTAGCCACATCTATGACAAGAATTTTTTTATGAGCAGTGAACCCCACATGTTATAGACACAAAAAATGTGGCAAGATTTTCTTAGACAAGTCAAAGTGTGACTAATAATTTGAGCAACTCAAGTTAGCCAAGTGTGATAAAAATAATATGACAACGTAAGGCAAATATAGTCATAATCCAAACAGGTCCAAGCACTGCAAGGGTGACGGCCCCGGGAGGCGTACTGGCGATGCGCACACACGCGCTGGTCGAATAAAGACATGAGGGCGCCGGCCAGGAGACACGCAGGGACACCGATCAGGCCACCATGGCTTTGCAGGCGCATCGCGCGTGACACCTTCGATTGCATCCGTATCTCTTAGAATTGCGTCAAACTTCCTCATTTTGATTTATGGTACTGGTTGAGGTGGCGTTGAAGGCGTGGCTCGCTCATCTTCGGCATTGCTTGGTTCGATGCAAGCCATACATGATGGGAGTTTCAGACCCTCTAATTATCAAAACTTTTTCACTGCATGCGTTTTGCTACTTTAGGAAGGTTCTCGCATGTGATAATAAAAATTGATTGCTTGAAGGTGATACTCTGAAACACTCGTCACAATTTCCGTTTAATTGTGGCTCCCTGTTAGAAATAGGAGAGCTTAGAATTTTTTTTTTGTTATTCAGCATGAAAATAGGTCAACAGAGTTTTTGATACATCTTTGTTCAAAACATGGTTGCACGTTGAATATGACTAAGAGCTGAATTGATGAAACTCCTAGCTTCCTTGTGACCGGTCTCGCTGATTGTCCTAGGAATACGTTTGTCTGAAAAAAGCTCTCTGATTTGTCCAGAAAAAAAACTAGAGGATCTTCCAACACACGACCCGTTCCGCTGATAGAGCGAACGATTATGTTCGCCTGAAGGAAGCCCCAACCCCAGGTAGGAATCGCCTACAGCGGGTGGCTATCAGGCATGTCCAACACTATAGCAGAGTGAAACAAATCTGTTTCTTTTTTTCGGTTTTTCCATTGGTTATACAATGTTTTTTTTGGTTTTCCTTTTTCTTTTTCCTCTTTGTTTTCTTTGCTTTCATTTTTTCCCTTCAGTTTTCAATGATTTTCTTCGGGTTTTTAAACTTTATTTTCAACATATACCTAATATTTCACACACATTTTACATTTTTCGTAGACATCAGGTACATTCTTATATAGGTTTATTATTTTTCAAATACATGATTAATATTTTCTCAAAATATTTTTTGATGCCTACTTTTTCCAATACATATTGTACATTTTTTGTATATGTTTAAAACATTTACTTATTCAAGTTAACATTTTTAAATACATGATTAATATATTTTCCAAATACTTGTTTTGATTTTTTAATACACATTTAAACCTTTTACTATTATATGAAAAATTATTTTTAAACTGTGGGAACATTTTATGCATTGGATAAACATTTTTTAAAGTGTCAAAAACATTATGTTCTGAACACGTAAACTTTAACAAAATGCAATTTACATTTTTTAATTGTACAAAACATTTTTTATGGGGCCTGCTATGCGTCGGCCAGTGGATCTTTTTAACTGATCCGCCACCTCGCAAGCCATCGAATCTACACAATCGATCAGCCAAACATCTTCATCTACTTCTTTGCAACAGATATCTTGTTGTAGAGACATTTGCAACCAAGATTATATTGCAGTTTTTTTTTTGCGACTAAGTTGTGTTGCGGGATTTATTTTTTGCAACATGGGTTATGTTGTAGATTTTTTTTGCAACATGGGTCGTGTAGCAGGAAATTTTTGCAGCATAGGTTGTGGAGCGGGATCTAGCCGCTGTGCGATCTATCGCTTGGTCGGTTTGCAACAAGAGGCTGGTTGTAGAACCTCTTTCGGAAATAATGAACCAACTACAGACATGGAGTGTTTTGCTTCCAACCGTATGATTAAGAGCTTATCTAACGGACATGGAGATCGGTTGGTTGAAGGGAATCATTTTCCTTTTTTAATGACATGAAGATTTTTTTCACATCATATAAAAAATAATCTTAAATATTTCATATATTTTTTAAACACTTGAACAATTTTTTAATGTCACATACAGTTTTTTAATAGTACAAACATTTTTTCAAAGGTTGAGTGAACAGGTTTTACACTAAATTTACATTATCACTGCGTGATGGACACATTTGAAAAAGTTAACTAACTTATTTTTACATAATATATGCATTTAGTTTTTTTTGTAAAACCATAAATAAATAAAGAGAAAACACAAGCATGGATTCATGGATTCATGCCTTGATAGATGGTCGTGCATGCAAATGTTCAATGCATATTTCGTTTTGTTTATGGATGTGCTTAGCATATTTTATAGAGTAAAATGACCGCTTTGATATGACAATGATGAAAAGTAGATGTGAAGTCTATATAAGACTGCGTGTGGAAACGTGTGAATGTTGAACATTGCAAGCAAGACAAGCTCGCATGCTCACTTGATCGACTCCTTGTATGCTTTTTCACTCAAGAAATATTAATATGTTCTTAATTAATTTAGTTTATTCGACCAACTATTTGGTTTTTGGCATATACCATAAAAATGAAATTCGAAATGGCAACGAAATTTTATATACCATACTAAAAAGCAGAAATCATATTTGTTTGGTTCGGTTTATTTTAGTATTTAATCATGTTCGGTTTGTTTGGCTAGTCGACTCCAGGTCACAAGCAAGGCGCTGTCCCGAGCCCAACGTCCCGATGGAGCAGCGAGGACGAGGCACGTTTCCATTTCCCAGTGGACAACTGTGGCGCGCCCTTTTTGGTTTTGTCATGCAGCGGCTGGAGCTGGGCTGGCGGTCGCGCAGGATTCCGCCGAGGAGCACGTACGTGGTAGTACGCGCGATGATCGACGAGACGGGTACGTGGCCGGACGCCGGTGGCGTAAATCTCTAGCTGGCAGCGCTGCATGGGTGACGGCCCCGGAATGCGTACTGGCCATGCACACACGCGCTGGCCGAATAAAGACACGAGGGCGCCGGCCGGGAGACACGCAGGGACACCGATCAGGCCACCATGGACCTGCGGCCGCGTCACGCGTGACACCTTTGATTGCATCCCGTATCTCTTTAAATTCTGTCAAACTTCCTCATTTTGACATTACGGTGGACTTTTAGTATTTCTATTGAACCGTAATATATGGGTAAGGTCATCTTCCATCGAACTACCCATTCCCCCCGGTGGGTCTGATAGAGGAAACGATTATGTTCCTGGGCTATTCCACAAACTAAAAAGAGCAAGCCAATTCACCTTGACACGGCTCAAGAGCAGAGGGATCTAAGTCCGGAGGAGAGAGACCTTCATAAAAGGCTTAAAAGGAGGATCATGAGGTTGGCGGTGCTTGAAAAGACTAGAAAACATCGAAACTTCAGAATTACAAACCCCAAGGAAGGAGATGCCAACACCCGTTATTTCCACCTCCGCGTTGATCATCGTAGGTGAAAAAACTTCAACCATCGCCTCAAGCACAATCATGGGTGGGTCACCGTGCACCATGATAAAGAGAATATCATCCACAACCATTTCAAGAATTTCACCAGAAAAGGCCCCTCACGTTCGATCGATATCAACTGGGCAATCCTTCCTACCCCTACTTGTGATTTACATGAATTGGATGAAGCCTTTACCGAGGAGGAGGCGAAGGCGGCGGTTTTTGCGATACCGGTGATAAGGCACCGAGGCCGGACGGATTCACGCGTGCTTTCTTCAAGGCATGTTGGGACACAATCAAAGCGGATACCATGATTGTCATCAACCACTTCTCAGATTTGCACGCCACACACTTTCATTGGTTGAACTCGGTTGATGTCGCCCTAACCCTGAAGAAGTGGCATCGAGGACATCTCCGACTTTCGCCCCATCAGTCTCATCCATGCCATTGCTAAGCTAATCGCGAAGATGATGTCCAACCGGCTAGCTTCTCACATGAAAGATCTTGTTTCGCAAGCCCAGAGTTCATTCATCAAAAAGAGATATATACATGACAATTTGACATACGTGCGCAGCCTTGCAAGACGCTTCCACCGCAACAAGACTCCGGCACTTCTCTTCAAACTCGACATAAAAAAAGCATTTAACTCGGTGCGCTAGGATTTCATTCTGGACTTTCTAAATCATCTTGGATTCCCACCTCGGTTTCGTGGCTGGGTTTCAACCCTTCTGTCCACGACATCCTCTTGTGTCCTACTTAATGGTGTGCCCGGCAACCCCTTCAAGTTTGGTCGTGGTCTACGGCGGGGAGATACTCTCTCCCCCCTTCTCTTCATGCTGGCCATCAATCCGCTACATCACATTCTCGAGAAGGGCGCTGCGCAACGACACCTACACCCTATTGGACGTCAGACTTTGGCCATCCGGGCCTCCTTGTATGCTGATGACGCTATTGTTTTTCTGGCACCAATCAAAGTGGACATCAAATTTTTCTTTGACGGACATTTTGGGGAGATTTCTGGGTTGATCACGAACTGCACCAAAAGCCTAGTTTCCCCAATTTGGTGTGACAACTTGGACCTGATAGACATTTTTCATTCCTTCCCGGCGCAGCGTTCCACCTTCCCGATGAAGTACCACGGATTACCTTTGTCAGTAATGTGTCTGAAGAGAATACACTTCCAACCCCTTGAGGACAAGATTGCGGCTCAGCTAGCACCTTGGATGGGGAAGCACATTACTTCACCGGGCCGGACAGTCCTAGTCAAGTCGGTCATCACGGCATTCACCATTTACTGCATGATGGCTCTAAACCTCCCGGATGAAGTTATAGAAAAAATTGATGCACTCTGGCGGGCTTTTCTTTGGGCTGGATGTGACAAGGTCACGGGTGGCAAATGTAAGATAAATTGGGAGCAGGTGTGTAGGTCCAAGCCACATGGTGAGCTAAGTGTTCTAAATCTTGCAAAATTTGCCTCCGCACTCCGGCTGTGATGATTGTGGTTCGAATGGATAGGCCTGGCCAAGCCTGGGGTAGGCTTGGGAACCCCATGTGACAAGAACGGCCGAAACATCTTTGTTGCAGTAATCAAGGCGGTGGTGGGTAATGGACTCCAGGCATCCTTCTCGGAGTCGGCTTGGCTTGATGGTTTGAGGCCGAAAGATGTGGCCCCCAAAATTTATGACGTTGCCAAAAGGAAGAAGTTCTCTATCCAAAAGGCTTTGCAAAATAGTTTCTGGATCTCTCAGCTGGACATTTCTTCGGGTATCACACCTGCACACATCTCCTAGTCTTTTGCCCCCTGGGAAAGACTTTTCCACATTTACTTCAATCTGGATGTAGAGGATTCTATATCATGGAAGTTCTCTAAAGATGGTCAATATTTTGCGGCAACGACTTACAGTGCTTGATTCCTAGGCCTAATGGACACGGACATGAATCAAATTGTTTGGAAGAATTGGGCACCTCCCACGTGCAAATTGTTCGCTTGGTTGGTCATCAACAATAGGATTTGGATGGCTAATCGACTCCAACGCCGAGGATGGACAAACTGCCACTGATGCCCTCTATGCAAGCAAGTGCAGGAATCGTTGGCCCACCTCCTTTCCAATGCAGGTGCACCTGTCGAATTTCGGGCTCCAAAAACCCTGGATAGATTCAAACTCTGGGGTGCGTGCGAAGAACTCAACCTCCCCAGTTTGCCAACCCGCCGATCCCACGGCCTAGCTCAACAAACTAAAAAGAAAGAGGACACAACAGTTTACCCAGGTTCGGGCCACCTTGCGGTGTAAAACCCTACCCCTGCTTTGTGGTGGATTGGCCTCGAGGTGGGCTGAGGATGAACTGGTATAGTGAAAGAACGACCTTAGGAGGTGTGTTCTTGAGCTGGTGGGGGAGGGAATGATCTGGATCCTGTCCCTTGCTATGGTGGTGGCTAGGCCCTATTTATAGTGGCCTTGGTCCTCTTCTAAATGAAGGCAGGAAGGGATCCCACAACGGCCAAATTCGAAGGGAGACAACTAGTACATCTTATCCTGACAAAAATAGTCTCCGCCGGCAAAGCCTCTGGTCGTGACGCTGTGGTGAGCTCGGCGATGACCTCTGTCCCGCCGTCCTTGCGGTCTTGATTTTTTTGCATGGGAATGGAAATCTTTGGCTGATTCCATGAGACTCCGCGCCTGCGCTTGCCTCCTTAGTACCAAAGAGGAAACTGCTGTACTGCGCCCGCCTGGCCTTGGTCGCCATGGCTCACGTCATCCGAGCCTCGTGAGGTGAGGCTTGCATAGAAATCTCCGCTCCTCAGGAGCCAGCCTGAGGAGGCAGCTCCTTCTAGAGGTCTTGGTGTCGCCCACCTCGCGAGGTTTGGCTCCTCGCGAGGGTCTTGAGTTGTTGATGCTGAAAGTGGGCCGTACCAGGCCGTTGATGGAGCCACGTCATGGGCCGTAGGCAGGCAAGTCTAGGTACCCCCATTCCCAAAACGCCGACAGTAGCCCCCGGGCCCAAGGCGCGCTCGAACTTGGCTTCAAGGCGAAGCCAAAGGGCAAGTGCGGGGCGCTGCATGCCCTAACCGCCCGTGGCCTCGGTCGACGTGTGGCGATTGATGGGACGTGGGTGCCTCCGCTTCCCCCACGCGGCCTTGGCAACCGTTCGACTTGACAAGAGCCTGCTGCATGCAGAGAAAGATCATCATTGCGTGGGATCGTGGAGGCCGGCGGTTGGACTCCCTCTGGCTATAAATGAGGGGAGAGGGACGGAGCCCCCTTGCTCATCTCCATATTCTCGCCGCCCGCTTCCTCTTCTCCTTTCTCGCCTCTTCGTCTCACCGAAGTGCTCATGGCGCCGATGAGGAAGTTCTTCACTGCAGAGAAAGGGAAGGCCCCCAAGGAGGGACCAGATTCGCCGCCGCCCAAGAGGGGCCACGGACGTCCGCGTAAGTACGCCGCGACCCCGCCTATGGCCCCTCAGGGGCGCAGGCGCACTCCTCCAAGAGCGGGTGCTGCCTCCGGTGTCCGTGGCGGTGCTTCTTCTTGCGACAGGACACGGCGAGGACGGGGCAGCTCCTACGATGGGGAAGGAGCACCGTGGTCGCCCGGCCTCCTCGGCCATGCTTCCACTCGGCGAACACGTTCATGGAGTTTGTCATGTGGTCGGAGAGGCCCGCAGGCACCTGGCTTCCGCTCCCGCACTTCTTTGCGGGTGCGATGCCGACCGCGGGGCTTGATGGCCTCTGGTTGCAGGCTGACGGCTGCTGCAGCAGAGCCTCTTGAGCAGGGGCCAAAATCACCATCGTGGGCTGTTGGAAATATGCCCTAGAGGCAATAATAAATTGATTATTATTATATTTCCTTGTTCATGATAATCGTTTATTATCCATGCTAGAATTGTATTGATAGGAAACTCAGATACATGTGTGGATACATAGACAACACCATGTCCCTAGTAAGCCTCTAGTTGACTAGCTCGTTGATCAATAGATGGTTACGGTTTCCTGACCATGGACATTGGATGTCGTTGATAACGGGATCACATCATTAGGAGAATGATGTGATGGACAAGACCCAATCCTAAGCCTAGCACAAAGATCGTGTAGTTCGTATGCTAAAGCTTTTCTAATGTCAAGTATCATTTCCTTAGACCATGAGATTGTGCAACTCCCGGATACCGTAGGAATACTTTGGGTGTGCCAAACGTCACAACGTAACTGGGTGGCTATAAAGGTACACTACAGGTATCTCCGAAAGTGTCTGTTGGGTTGGCACGAATCGAGACTGGGATTTGTCACTCCGTGTAAACGGAGAGGTATCTCTGGGCCCACTCGGTAGGACATCATCATAATGTGCACAATGTGACCAAGGAGTTGATCACGGGATGATGTGTTACGGAACAAGTAAAGAGACTTGCCGATAACGAGATTGAACAAGGTATCGGGATATCGACGATCGAATCTCGGGCAAGTATCGTACCACTAGACAAAGGGAATTGTATACGGGATTGATTGAATCCTCGACATCGTGGTTCATCCGATGAGATCATCGTGGAACATGTGGGAGCCAACATGGGTATCCAGATCCCGCTGTTGGTTATTGGCCGGAGAGTTATCTCGGCCATGTCTGCATGACTCCCGAACCCATAGGGTCTACACACTTAAGGTTCGATGACGCTAGGGTTATAGGGAATAGATATACGTGGTTACCGAATGTTGTTCGGAGTCCCGGATGAGATCCCGGACGTCACGAGGAGTTCCGGAATGGTCCGGAGGTAAATATTAATATATAGGAAGTATGGTTTTGGCCACCGGAAGTGTTCCGGGCATCACCGGTAGTGTACCGGGACCACCGGAGGGGTCCGGGGGTCCACCAGGTGGGGCCACCAGCCCCGGAGGCCTACATGGGCCAATAGTGTGAAGGGACCAGCCCCTAAGTGGGCTGGGGCGCCTCCCCACCAAGGCCCATGCGCCTAAGGGGAAGAGGGGGCAAACCCTAAGGGCAGATGGGCCTTAAGGCCCATGCCTGGTGTGCCTCCCTCTCCCCCTCCACTTGGCCGCCACCCTAGATGGGATTGGGGCTGGCCGCCGCCCCTAGGGTGGAACCCTAGGTGGGGCGCACCCCTCCCTCTCCCCTATATATACTTGAGGACTTGGGGCTGCCAACAGATGAGTTCCTCTCCTTCTTGGCGCAGCCCTACCCCTCTCCCTCCTCGTCTCTTGCGG
Source organism: Triticum dicoccoides (assembly GCF_002162155.2). Taxonomy (NCBI): domain Eukaryota; kingdom Viridiplantae; phylum Streptophyta; class Magnoliopsida; order Poales; family Poaceae; genus Triticum; species Triticum dicoccoides. The sequence goes on along the minus strand of NC_041388.1, from coordinate 408,247,177 downwards.
TGCTTGGCGAAGCCCTGCTGGAGTACCACGCTCCACCACCACCACGCCATCGTGCTGCTGCTGGATGGAGTCTTCCCCAACCTCTCCTTCTCCCCTTGCTGGATCAAGGCGTAGGAGACGTCACCGGGCTGTACGTGTGTTGAACACGGAGGTGCCGTCCGTTCGGCACTAGGATCATCGATGATTTGGATCACGACAAGTACGACTCCATCAACCCCGTTCACTTGAACGCTTCCGCGTAGCGATCTACAAGGGTATGTAGATGCACTCTCCTTCCCTCGTTGGTAGACTTCTCCACAGATTGATCTTGGTGATGCGTAGAAAATTTTGAATTTCTGCTACGTTCCCCAACAGTGGCATCATGAGCTAGGTCTATGCGTAGTTTCTATGCACGAGTAGAACACAAAGTAGTTGTGGGCATTGATTTTGTTCAATATGCTTACCATTACTAGTCCAATCTTGATTCGGCGGCATTGTGGGATGAAGCGGCCCGGACCGACCTTACATGTACTCTTATGTGAGACTGATTCCACCGACTGACATGCACTAGTTGCATAAGCTGGCTAGCGGGTGTCTGTCTCTCCCACTTTAGTCGGATCAGATTCGATGAAAAGGGTCCTTATGAAGGGTAAATAGCAATTGGCATATCATGTTGTGGTTTTTGCGTAGGTAAGAAACGTTCTTGCTAGAAACCCATAGCAGCCACGTAAAACATGCAAACAACAATTAGAGGACATCTAACTTGTTTTTGCAGGGTATGCTATGTGATGTGATATGGCCAAGAAGAATGTGATGAATGATATGTGATGTATGAGATTGATCATGTTCTTGTAACAGGAATCACGACTTGCATGTCGATGAGTATGACAACCGGCAGGAGCCATAGGAGTTGTCTTTATTTATTGTATGACCTGCGTGTCATTGAACAACGCCATGTAATTACTTTACTTTATTGCTAACCGGTAGCCATAGTAGTAGAATTAATAAGTTGGCGAGACAACTTCATGGAGACACAATGATGGAGATCATGATGATGGAGATCATGGTGTCATGCCAGTGATGATGATGATCATGGAGCCCCGAAGATGGAGATCAAAAGGAGCAATATGATATTGGCCATATCATGTCACTATTTGATTGCATGTGATGTTTATACATCTTATTTGCTTAGAACGACAGTAGCTTAAATAAGATGATCCCTCACTAAAATTTCAAGAGAAGTGTTCTCCCTAACTGTGCACCGTTGCGAAAGTTCGTCGTTTCGAAGCACCACATGATGATCGGGTGTGATAGATTCTTACGTTCGAATACAACGGGTGTTGACGAGCCTAGCATGTACAGACATGGCCTCGAAACACATGCGAAACACTTAGGTTAACTTGACGAGCCTAGCATGTACAGACATGGCCTCGGAACACGGAGGACCGAAAGGTCGAACATGAGTCGTATAGAAGATGCGATCAACATGAGATGTTCACCGATGATGACTAGTCCGTCTCACGTGATGATCGGACACGGCCTAGTTGATTCGGATCATGTATCACTTAGATGACTAGAGGGATGTCTATCTGAGTGGGAGTTCATAAGATGAACTTAATTATCCTGAACATAGTCAAAAGGTCTTCGCAAATTATGTCGTAGCTCGCGCTTCAGTTCTACTGTTTAGATATGTTCCTAGAGAAAAATTAGTTGAAAGTTGATAGTAGCAATTATGCAGACAGTAGAAGGCTTATGTCCTTAATGCACCGCTCAGTGTGCTGAACCTCGAACGTCGTCTGTGGATGTTGCGAACATCTGACATACACGTTTTGATGACTACATGATAGTTCAGTGCGTAATGCTAAATGGTTTAGAATTGAGGCACCAAAGACGTTTTTGAAACATCGCAGAACATATGAGATGTTCCAAGGACTGAAATTGGGATTTCAGGCTTGTGCCCACGTCAAGAGGTATAAGACCTCCGACGATTTTCTTAGCCTGCATAATAAGGGAGAAAAGCTCAATCTTGAGCTTGTGCTCAGATTGTCTGAGTACAACAATCGCTTGAATCGAGTGGGATTTGATCTTCCAGATGAAATAGTGATGGTTCTCCAAAGTCACTGCCACCAAGCTACTAGAGCTTCGTGATGAACTATAACATATCAGGGATAGATATGATCCTTGAGCTATTCACGACACCGCGAAAGTAGAAATCAAAAGGGAGCATCAATCGTTGATGGTTAGTAAAACCACTAGTTTCAAGAAGGGCAAGGGCAAGAAAGGGATACTTCATGGAACAACAAATCAGTTGTTGTTCTAGTGAAGAAACCCAAAGTTGAACCCAAGCCCGAGACTAAGTGCTTCTGTAATAAGGGGAACAGTCACTGAAGCAGAACTACCCTAGATACTTGGTAGATGAGAAGGCTGGCAAGGTCGACAGAAGTATATTGGATATGCATTATAATGTGTACTTTACTAGTACTCCTAGTAGCACCAGGGTATTAGATACCGGTTCGGTTGCTAAGTGTTAGTAACTCAAAACAAAAGGCTACGGAATAAATGGATACTAGCTAAAAGGTGAGATGACGATATGTGTTGGAAGTATTTCCAAGGTTGATCAAATATCGTACGCTCCCGCTACCATCGAGATTGGTATTAAAACCTAAATAATTGTTATTTGGTGTTTGCGTTGAGCATAGACATGATTGGATTATGTCTATCGCGATACGGTTATTCATTTAAGGAGAATAATGGTTAATCTGTTTATTTGAATAATACCATCCCGATCGTAGTGATACACATTTTCATGCCAAAGGTATAAGATAGTAATGATAGTACCACACAAATGTGGCACTGCAATTTGAGTCATATTGGTATAAAACGCATGAAGAAGCTCCATGTTGATGGATCTTTGGACTCACTCATTTTTGAAAGGATTGAGACATGCGAACCATGTTTGTTGGTAGATATGCATGAAGAAACTCTATACAGATGGATTGTTTGGACTCACTTGATTTTGAATCACTCGAGACATGCAAATCATACCACATGGGCAAGATGACTGAAAAGCCTCGTTTTCAGTAAGATGGAACAAGAAAGCAACTTGTTGGAAGTAATACATCTTGATGTGCGTAGTCCAATGAGTGCTGAGGCATGTAGTGGATATCGTTATGTTCTTACTTCACATATGATTTGAGTAGATACTGAGTATATTTACTTGATGAAACATAAGTCTGAATTATTGAAAGGTTCAAGTAATTTCAGAGTGAAGTTGAACATCGTCGTGACAAGAGGATAAAATGTCTATGATATGATCGTAGAGATGAATATCTGAATTACGAGTTTGGCACAAAATTAAGACATTGTGGAAATTGTTTCACAACTAATACAACCTGGAACACCATAGTGTGATGGTGTGTCCGAACATCATAACTGCACCCTATTGGATATGATGCATACCATGATGTCTCTTATCGAATTACCACGATAGTTTATGGGTTAGGCATTAGAGACAACCACATTCACTTTAAATAGGGCACCATGTAATTCCGATGAGATGACACCGTATGAACTATGGTTTAGAGAAACCTAAGCTGTCATTTCTTAAAAGTTTGGGGCTGCAACGCTTATGTGAAAAGTTTCAGGCTGATAAGCTCGAACCCAAAGCGGATAAATGTATCTTCATAGGACACCCAAAACAGTTGGGTATACCTCCTGTCTCAGATCCGAAAGCAATAGGGATTGTTTCTGAAATCGGGTCCTTTCTCGAGAAAAAGGTTTCTCTCGAAAGAATTGAGTGGGAGGATGGTGGAGACTTGATGAGGTTATTGAACCGTCACTTCAACTAGTGTGTAGCAGGGCACAGGGAGTTGTTCCTGTGGCACCTACACCAATTGAAGTGGAATCTTATGATAGTGATCATGAAACTTCGGATCAAGTCACTACCAAACCTCGTAGGATGACAAGGATGCGTACTACTTCAGAGTGGTACGTAGTCCTGTCTTGGAAGTCATGTTGCTAAACAACAATGAACCTATGAGCTATGGAGAAGCGATGGTGGGCCTGAATTCCAAAAAAATGGCTCGAGGCCATAAAATCCGAGAGAGGATCCATGTATGAAAACAAAGTGTAGACTTTGGAAGAACTACTTGATAGTCGTAAGGCTGTTGGGCGTAGATGGATTTTAAAAGGAAGACAGACAATGATGGTAAGTGTCACCATTGAGAAAGCTCGACTTGTCATTAAGATGTTTCCCGACAAGTTCAAGGAGTTGACTACGATGAGACTTTCTCACACGTAGTGATGCTAAAAGTCTGTTGGAATTATGTTAGCAGTTACAACATTATTTATGAAATCATGCAGATAGGATGTCAAAACATTGTTTCCTCGATGATTTTCTTGAGGAAAGGTTGTATGAGATACAACCAGAAGGTTTTGTCAGTCCTGGAAAAATGCTAACAAGTATGCAAAGCTCCAGCAATCCTTCTAAGGACTGGAGTAAGCATCTCGGAGTTGGAATGTATGCTTTGATGAGATGATCAAAGATTTTGGGTTTATACATAGTTTATGAGAAACTTGTATTTCCAAAGAAGTGAGTGGGAGCACTATAAAATTTCTGATGAGTATATGTTGTTGACATATTGTTGATCGGAAATGATGTAGAATTTCTGGAAAGCATATAGGGTTATTTGAAAAGTGTTTTTCAATGGAAAACCTGGATTAAGCCACTTGAACATTGAGCATCAAGATCTATAAGGATAGATCAAAACGCTTAATGGTACTTTCAAATGAGCACATACCTTGACATGATCTTGAAGGTGTTCAAGATGGATCAGTCAAAGAAGGAGTTCTTGCCTGAGTTGTAAGGTATGAAGTTAAGACTTAAAGCTCGACCACGGCAGAATAGAGAGAAAGGACGAAGGTCGTCCCCTATGCTTAGACACAGGCTCCATAGTATGCTATGCTGTGTACCGCACCTGATGTGTGCCTTGCCACATGTCTCGCAAGAGGGTACAAAGGTGATCAAGGAGTGGATCACCAGACAGCGGTCCAAATTGTCCTTGGAGAAAATAAGGACATGTTTCTCGATTATGGAGGTGATAAAGAGTTCGGCGTAAAGGGTTACGATGCAAGCCTTAACACCTATCCGAATGACTCTGAATAGCAAACTTGATACGTATAGTGGAGCAACCATTTGGAATAGCTCCAAGTGGAACGTGGTAGCAGCATCTACGATATGACATAAAGTTTTGCGAAATACATAGGGATCTGAATGTTGCAGACCCGTTGACTACAACAACCTCTCTCACAAGCATAACATGATCAAACCCAGAACTCATTGAGTGTTAATCACATAGTGATGTGAACTAGATTATTGACTCTAGTAAACTCTTTGGATGTTAGTCACATGGCGATGTGACCTGTGATCACATGGCAATGTGAACTAGATTATTGACTCTAGTGCAAGTGGGAGACTGTTGGAAATATGCCCTAGAGGCAATAATAAATTGATTATTATTATATTTCCTTGTTCATGATAATCGTTTATTATCCATGCTAGAATTGTATTGATAGGAAACTCAGATACATGTGTGGATACATAGACAACACCATGTCCCTAGTAAGCCTCTAGTTGACTAGCTCGTTGATCAATAGATGGTTACGGTTTCCTGACCATGGACATTGGATGTCGTTGATAACGGGATCACATCATTAGGAGAATGATGTGATGGACAAGACCCAATCCTAAGCCTAGCACAAAGATCGTGTAGTTCGTATGCTAAAGCTTTTCTAATGTCAACTATCATTTCCTTAGACCATGAGATTGTGCAACTCCCGGATACCGTAGGAATACTTTGGGTGTGCCAAACGTCACAACGTAACTGGGTGGCTATAAAGGTACACTACAGGTATCTCCGAAAGTATCTGTTGGGTTGGCATGAATCGAGACTGGGATTTGTCACTCCGTGTAAACGGAGAGGTATCTCTGGGCCCACTCGGTAGGACATCATCATAATGTGCACAATGTGACCAAGGAGTTGATCACGGGATGATGTGTTACGGAACGAGTAAAGAGACTTGCCGGTAACGAGATTGAACAAGGTATCGGGATACCGACGATCGAATCTCGGGCAAGTATCGTACCACCAGACAAAGGGAATTGTATACGAGATTGATTGAATCCTCGACATCGTGGTTCATCCAATGAGATCATAGTGGAACATGTGGGAGCCAACATGGGTATCCAGATCCCGCTGTTGGTTATTGGCCGGAGAGTTATCTCGGCCATGTCTGCATGACTCCCGAACCCGTAGGGTCTACACACTTAAGGTTCGATGACGCTAGGGTTATAGGGAATAGATATACGTGGTTACCGAATGTTGTTCGGAGTCCCGGATGAGATCCCGGACGTCACGAGGAGTTCCGTAATGGTCCGGAGGTAAAGATTAATATATAGGAAGTATGGTTTTGGCCATCGGAAGTGTTCCGGGCATCACCGGTAGTGTACCGGGACCACCGGAGGGGTCCGGGGGTCCACCAGGTGGGGCCACCAGCCCCGGAGGCCTACATGGGCCAATAGTGGGAAGGGACCAGCCCCTAAGTGGGCTGGGGCGCCTCCCCACCAAGTCCCATGCGCCTAAGGGGAAGAGGGGGCAAACCCTAAGGGCAGATGGGCCTTAAGGCCCATGCCTGGTGCGCCTCCCTCTCCCCCTCCACTTGGCTGCCACCCTAGATGGGATTGGGGCTGGCCGCCGCCCCTAGGGTGGAACCCTAGGTGGGGCGCACCCCTCCCTCTCCCCTATATATACTTGAGGACTTGGGGCTGCCAACAGATGAGTTCCTCTCCTTCTTGGCGCAGCCCTACCCCTCTCCCTCCTCGTCTCTTGCGGTGCTTGGCGAAGCCCTGCTGGAGTACCACGCTCCACCACCACCACGCCGTCGTTCTGCTGCTGGATGGAGTCTTCCCCAACCTCTCCTTCTCCCCTTGCTAGATCAAGGCGTAGGAGACGTCACCGGGCTGTACGTGTGTTGAACACGGAGGTGCCGTTCGTTCGGCACTAGGATCATCGGTGATTTGGATCACGACGAGTACGACTCCCTCAACCCCGTTCACTTGAACGCTTCCGCGTAGCGATCTACAAGGGTATGTAGATGCACTCTCCTTCCCTCGTTGGTAGACTTCTCCATAGATTGATCTTGGTGATGTGTATAAAATTTTGAATTTCCGCTACGTTCCCCAACATGGGCAACGTGTCCTTGACCCGCGGTTGGCGGGTGTTCGCCCGCGCGCGAGGCCTAAGCGGGAGGTGCACCCTCCACTTCAAGTACGACGGTGTCGCGACGCTCTACATGAGGGTGTTTGGGGAAGACGGCCGCTGCCCGGGGTGCTGCCCCGAGGATGGCAGCAATGATGTTGAGCTTGGCCTTGGCGACGGCCATGACGACGACAAGGGTGAGCTTGCCCTTGGCGACGGCCGCGCCACCCCCAGTGTTGGGGAACACAGTAATTTCAGGATGTTCCTACGCACATGCAAGATCATGGTGATGCATAGCAACGAGAGGGGAGAGTGTTGTCTAGGTACCCTCGTAGACCGTAAGCGGAAGAGTTATGGCAACGCGGTTGATGTAGTCTTACGTCTTCACGATCGACCGATCCTAGTACCGAAAGTACGACACCTCCGTGATCTGCACACGTTCGGCTCGGTGATGTCCCACGAACTCACGATCCAGCAGAGTGTCGAGGGAGAGCTTTGTCAGCACGACGGCGTGATGACGGTGATGATGATGCTACCGGAACCGGGCTTCGCCTAAGCACCGCTATGATATGACCGAGGTGGATTATGGTGGAGGGGGCACCGCACACGGCTAAAATATCAATGATCAACTTGTGTGTCTATGGGGTGCCCCCTCCCCCGTATATAAAGGATCAAGGGGAGGGGGCCGGCGGCCTCATAGGGTGCGCCCCAAGGGGGCAATCCTACTCCTACAAGTAGTAGGTCCCCCCTTTTCTAGTCCAACTAGGAGGGGAAGGAAAGAGGAGGAGGGGAGAAGGAAAGAGGGGGGCGACCCCCAAAGCCCTAAACCAATATGGTTTGGGCCTAGGGGGCGTGCCCCACAGGTCCCTTGCTGCCCTCTATTTCCACTAAGGCCCATTGACCCCCCCCCCCCCGGGGGGGGGGGTTCCGGTAACTCCCTCGCACTCCGGTATTTATCCGATGACCCCCGGAACCTTTTCGATGTCCGAATATAACCTTCCAATATATCAATCTTTATGTCTCGACCATTTCGAGACTCCTCGTCATGTCCGTGATCTCATATGGGACTCCGAACAACCTTCGGTACATCAAAACACATAAACTCATAATACCGATCGTCATCGAACGTTAAGCGTGCGGACCCTACGGGTTCGAGAACTATGTAGACATGACCGAGACTCATGTCCGGTCAATAACCAATATCAAAACCTGGATGCTCATATTGGCTCCTACATATTCTACGAAGATCTTTATCGGTCAAACCGCACAACAACATATGATGTTCCCTTTGTCATCGGTATGTTACTTGCCCGAGATTCGATCGTCGGTATGTCAATACCTAGTTCAATCTCATTATCCGCAAGTCTCTTTACTCATTCCGTAATGGAACATCCCATAACTAACTCATTAGTCACATTTCTTGCAAGGTTTATAGCGATGTGCATTACCGAGAGGGCCCAGAGACACCTCTCCGATACACGGAGTGACAAATACTAATCTCGATATATGCCAACTCAACAAACACCATCAGAGACACCTGTAGAGCATCTTTTTAGTCACCCACTTACGTTGTGACGTTTGATAGCACACTAAGTGTTCCTCCGATATTCGGGAGTTGCATAATCTCATAGTCATAGGAACATGTATAAGTTATTGAAGAAAGCAATATCAACAAACTAAACGATCATCGTGCTAAGATAACGGATGGGTCAAGTCAATCACATCATTCTCTAATGATGTGATCCCGTTAATTGAATGACAACTCTTTGTCCATGGCTAGGAAACTTAACCATCTTTGATTAACGAGCTAGTCAAGTAGAGGCATACTAGTGACACTCAGTTTGTCTATGTATTTACACATGTACTAAGTTTCCGATTAATACAGTTCTAGCATGAATAATAAACATTTATCATGATATAAGGAAATATAAATAACAACTTTATTATTGCCTCTAGGGCATATTTCCTTCAGTCTCCCACTTGCACTAGAGTCAATAATCTAGTTCACACCGTCATGTGATTCCACACCAATAGTTCACATCTTTATGTGATTAGTTCACATCTTCATGTGACTAATACCCAAAGGGTTTACTAGAGTCGATAATCTAGCTCACATCGCTATGTTATTAATACCCAAAGAGTGATCATGTTTTTCTTGTGAGAGAAGTTTAGTCTATGGGTCTGCAACATTCAGATCCGTATGTATTTCGCAAATTTCTATGTCTACAATACTCTGCACGGAGCAACTCTAGCTAATCGCTCCCACTTTCAATATGTATCCAGATCGAGACTTACAGTCATCTAGATCGATGTAAAAAGGTTGCATCGACGTAACTCTTTACGACGAACTCTTTTATCACCTGCATAACTGAGAAATATTTCTTTAGTCCTCTAAGGATAATTTTGACCGCTGTCCAGTGATCTACTCCTAGATCACTATTGTACTCCCTTGCCAGAATCATGCTAAGGTATACATGTAACACCCACGATGCAGCTATATCTCCCACGTGTCGGAGAATGACTTAAAGGCATAACCGCATTGTAGGCATGTCGCAAGAGGGGCAATCTTTACACATCCCATGTACTGAATAAGAAAGAGGTACAAAGTTGGCTTACAATCGCCACTTCACACAATAGAAAAATATAACATTACAATCATCCAGATACAATCAAGGTCCGACTACGGAACCAAAATAAAGACAACCCCAAATGCATAAGATCCCCGATCGCCCCAACTGGGCTCCACTACTGATCGTTTGGAAAGGAAACGTAGTAACGTCCTAAGTCCTCATCGAACTCCCACTTGAGTTCAATCGCATCTCCTGGAACGGTATCTTCGGCACCTGCATCTGGTTTTTGAAGTTATCTGTGAGTCACAGGGACTTAGCAATCTCACACCTTTGCGATCAAGACTATTTAAGCTTATGGGTAGGTAAAAGGTATGTGAGGTGGAGCTGCAGCAAGCACTAGCATATATGGTGGCTAATCTTATGCAAATGAGAGCGAGAAGAGAAGGCCAAAGCACGTTCGAGAATCTATGATCAAGAAGTCATCCTAGAACTACTTACGTTCAAGCATAACACGAGACCGTGTTCTCTTTCCGGACTCCGCCGAAAAGAGACCATCACGGCTACACACGTTGTTGATCCATTTTAATTAAGTTAAGTGACAAGTTTTCTACAACCGGACATTAACAAATTCCCATCTGCCCATAACCGCGGGCACGGCTTTCGAAAGTTCAAATCCCTGCAGGGGTGTCCCAACTTAGCCCATCACAAGCTCTCATGGTCAACGAAGGATATTCCTTCTCCCAGGACGACCCGATCAGACTCGGAATCCCGGTTACAAGACATCTCGACAATGGTAAAACTAAACCAGCAAAGCCGCCCGATGTGCTGACAAATCCCGATAGGAGTCGCACATATCTCGTTCTCAGGGCACACCGGATGAGACATCCTACGAGTAAAACTAACCCTCAAGTGGGAGGATTGTCTTCCTTATGCTGAATTCTCCTACAACAACAGTTTTCAAGCAAGTTCGGGCAAGGCCCCATTTGAAATTTTGTATGGCAGGAAGTGCCGTACCCCTCTCAATTGGTCTGAAACCGGTGAACGTCAGCTTTTGGGTAATGACTTAATCACAGAAGCAGAAGAAATGTGCAAAGTCATTCGTGATAACCTCAAAGTAGCCCAATCCCGTCAGAAGAGCTACTATGATAGTAAGCACCGTTATTTGGCTTTCGAGATCGGAGATCATGTTTACCTCCGCGTCTCTCCTATGAAAGGTACTTGTCGCTTCGGTATCAAAGGGAAGCTTGCTCCCAGATACGTGGGACCTTTCAAGATTGTCAGCAAGAGAGGCGACCTCACCTATCAACTCGAGCTTCCGTCAAACTTTGCAAATGTTCATGACGTCTTCCATGTCTCTCAGCTTCAAAAGTGCTTCAAGACTCCTGACCGCACCATCAACTTCGAGGACATTGAGCTCCAAGAAGATCTCTCTTATCATGAGCACCCAGTCGCTATTCTCGAAGAGACTGAACGCAAGACTCGCAACAAGTCAATTAAATTTCTCAAAGTCAAGTGGTCACACCATTCCGACCGTGAAGCTACCTGGGAACGCGAGGATCACCTCCGTTCTGAGTACCCGGTGTTCTTTCAGTCCTAGATCTCGGGACGAGATCCTTTCATAGTGGTGGAGTGTTGTAACACCCCAGATGTAACTTTCCCAATTTGTACTCCAACTCTTGCCGTTTCCGGCGTTAAGTTAATTTATTTTCTTGGGTTCGGCTTTTTGTCTCCGTGTGTGATATCGTTGTCATGCATCTCATATCATGTCATCATGTGCATTGCATTTGCATACGTGTTCGTCTCATGCATTCGAGCGTTTTCCCCGTTCTCCGTTTTTGCATTCCGACGCTTCGTTCTCCTCCGGTGATCATTTCTAGCTTTCTTTCGTGTGTGGGGATTAAACATTTCCGGATTGGACCGAGACTTGCCAAGCGGCCTTGGTTTACTACCGGTAGACCGCCTGTCAAGTTCCGTACCATTTGGACTTCGCTTGATACTCTAACGGTTAACCGAGGAACCGAAAAGGCCTCATGTGTGTTGCAGCCCAACACCCCTCCAATTTGGCCCAAAACCCACCTAACTCTACTCCATGATCTAGAGCGTTCGATCATGATCGCGTGGCCGAAAACCACACCTCATTTGGACTCTCCTAGCTCCCTCTACCCCTATATATAGATCCCCACATTCCAAATCCCGGGCGAAACCCTAGAAATCGTCCCCGCGCCACGCCGGACAAAAATCCTGCCGACGGACATGTCCGGACGCTCCGCCACCGCCGCCCCGGGCCAATAGGCGCCCGCCACGTGGCACTCCGCCGCCAGCCGCCGCCGCGGCCCGAGAGCCCAGATCCGGCCCCCGCGGCCCGCTCCCGCCCGCCGCCACCTACCGCGCCCCGCCGCCGTTGCTCCTCCCGGCCCGCGCCACCGCACCGCCCGTGCGCGCCCTCACCGGTGGTCGCCTCGCTCCTCGCCGGCGACGACCGCACCACGCCGCCCCGCCTCCTCGCCGACGCCGGCTCGGCGCCCGGTCTCGTCTTGCCGCCGCCTTGCCCTCGCCTCGCCGCCTTGGCCCCGCCTCCTCCTCGTCGCCGGCCTCTTCCTCCTCTCCGGCCGCCTCGCTCTTCTCCGGCGGCTACAGTGCGCGCGCCGCCGCCTCGGATTCCGCGCCACCGAAACCCTAGATCCGGAGGTTGACTTTTTTGTCTAAGTCCCTAAATTTTCAGTTCAAGTGCCCATGTTCTTGGCTCCGTAACTTTGCATCCGTAGCTCCGATGCATGCATATAGCATATCAAAGTGTTCATCTCAGAGAGTACATTATTTCATTCCATTGCATCATTTTCATTTGAGCACATCTTGATGCCCGAAATGCTGTTAGAAGAGGGCTACTTGAGATAATTGTCAGATCTGCTACTCCATTTAGGTTTTTGTCATTTTTGCCATGATTAATGTGTGCGTGATATGCCCATGAGTTCTACATATGTTTTGTTAAGGGTTTTGTCATCTTTCCAGAGGTGCAACCCATGTATTTTTGTGATGTGTGTGGTGATTAGTGCAATCTTGCAAAGTGGTGCACTTGCTAATTCTGTTTTCAGGGACTTAGTAATTTCTCCAAGTCCTGGAGATGTTTATCTCTTGATGCCATATGTTCATGTTGTTTCCTAGTGATCCGTGCCTCTTTTGAGGATGATCAGTAAGGATGTTTTGTTAATATTATAGTGCTCTATCCATCCATGCCTTTGTTTGCGATTATGGAGCACCCTAGCTTGAGTCAATCGAGCTCTACTTTTGCTACTTTGTGAATCTGGGCAGATTGTCAACTTGTTTGCGATTTTGCCGATGATGTTGTAGTTGCTCCATGCATGCTATGCTATTGTTCTTGCCATGTCTAGCTTGCATTTTGTGCCTTCTTGATGGGTGTATGCTTGTCTTGCCATGACTTGCATCATAGTGAGAGCATCGAGCTCGTAAACATGCCTACTTGAGTTATATTTCAGCATGTGCCAGTTTTCACTATGTCTGAAAACTGATTATGTTTTTGCTATGTTCACGTGCTTGTTAGTATATTTTCTGATCCTTTTTGGCTCAAGGTCACTAAGGGACTTTTGTTAAGCTCTTTGAGTAGCTCCATGCCATGTTTTAATTTGCCATATTCAGGTCCTGTAGCATGTAGTTTTGTTGCTCCGAAGAGTGCTACCTGATCTGAAATTCCAGACAAGTGTTAATTTCACCAAGTCTGAGATCTGTTTGCCATTTGCATTTTTGCCATGTTTATTTGAACGTGTTAATGGATGAATTGGCCGTAGCTCAGTGCTAGACTTTTGTTAAGCATCTTGAATGCATCCCTGCCATGTATTTTGTTGTCATGTTTGGGTGCTGTAGCATGTTCATCTCATTACATTTAGATGCCTACTTGCTGTAAATCGCAGACCGGTGTCATTTTTGAATCGCTTGTCATTTCCAAACCGTAACTCCGATTCCGGTGATCTTTATATTGTTTTCAAGCGATTTCATCTCATCTTTCCAGTGGCACACTTGGATTTCCAAGTTGAGGCCAGGTGCATGCATTTCCTGTCATATCTTGCATTTTGCATCCCACATCGCATCCTGCATAACATATCATCATTGCATCATCTTGTTTGATCCTTGCACGTGGTTGATTGTGTTCCGTTTGTTTGTTTGTCTTGTTTGGGTAGAGATGGGAGACGAGTTCGCTAATGAGGAGCCCGTTGAGTTTGCTTTCGAGGATCCAACCAACTCTGACAACTGTGCAGGCAAGATGATCATACCCTCGAAATCACTACTATCTTTGCTATTCTAGTTTTGCTCGCTCTTTTGCTATGCCAATGCTACGATGCCTACCACTTGCTTTCAGGCCTCCCAAATTGCCACGTCAAACCTCTAACCCACCCTTGTCCTAGCAAACCGTTGATTGGCTATGTTACCGCTTAGCTCAGCCCCTCTTATAGCGTTGCTAGTTGCAGGTGAAGATTGGAGGCGTTCCTTGTTGGAACATTTATTTATTTGTTGGGATATCATTATATTGCTATGTTATCTTAATGCATCTATACACTTGGTAAAGGGTGGAAGGCTCGGCCTCTCGCCTAGTGTTTTGTTCCACTCTTGCCGCCCTAGTTTCTGTCATATCGGTGTTATGTTCCCGGATTTTGCGTTCCTTACGCGGTTGGGTTATAATGGGAACCCCTTGATAGTTCGCCTTGATCAAAGCTTTTCCAGCAATGCCCAACCTTGGTTTTACCATACGCCACCTAGCCTCTTTTTCCCTTGGGTTTCCGAAGCCCGAGGGTCATCTTATTTAAACCCCCCCGGGCCAATGCTCCTCTGAGTGTTGGTCCGACCGAGTAGACTGTGGGGCCACCTCGGGACAACTTGAGGGTTGGTTTTACTCGTAGGATGTCTCATCTGAGTGTGCCCTGAGAATGAGATATGTGCAGCTCCTATCGGGATTTGTCGGCACATTCGGGCGGTGTTGCTGGTCTTGTTTTAACCTGTCGAAGTGTCTTGAATTACCGAGATACCGAGTCTGATCGGAACGTCTTGGGAGGAGGTCTATTCCTTCGTTGACCGCGAGAGCTTGTCATGGTCTAAGTTGGGACTCCCCTGCAGGGATTTGAACTTTCGAAAGCCATGCCCGCGGTTATGGGCAGATGGGAATTTGTTAATGTCCGGTTGTAGATAACTAGAACCTTAACTTAATTAAAATGAATCAACTGAGTGTGTTACCGTGATGGCCTCTTCTCGGCGGAGTCCGGGAAGTGGACACGGTGTTGGAGTAATGTTTGTGCAGGTTGTTCTCTAGTTTCTCGCTCGCGCTTTGCCTCCTCTTCTCGCTCTCTTTTGCGAATAAGTTAGCCACCATATTTGCTAGTCGCTTGCAGCAGCTCCACATATATTTTTACCTTGCCATACCTATAAGCTTAAATAGTTTTGATCGCGAGGGTGCAAGATTGCTGAGTCCCTGTGGCTCATAGATTACTATTACCCTAGATGCAGGGCCTGATGATTCCGCTCCAGGAGACGCGCTCGAGCTCAAGTGGGAGTTCGACGAGGACTCTCAATGTTACTATGTTTCCTTTCCCGAAGATCAGTAGTGGTGCCCAGTTGGGGGTGATTGGGACCGTTGTCGCTTGTTGGGTTATCTTTTATTTTGGCGCCATAGTCGGGCCATGAGTGTTTGGATGATGTAATGTTATTTATGTACTTGATTGACGTGGCGAGTGTAAGCCAACTATGTTATCTCCCCTTTATTATTTATATTACATGGTATGTTGTGAAGATTGCCTAACTTGCGACATATGCCTTCAATGCGATTATGTCTCTAAGTCGTGCCTCGACACGTGGGAGCTATAGTCGCATCCAGGGTGTTACAAGAAGGTTCAAACAAGCATGGAAAAAGTGCAAAAGATATCAGGTTCATAGACTTAGTGAAAATAACAACATGTCAGGATTTAACATCAGGAAGCAATGTTTAGAGCAAGATAACAACATGCTATAGGAACATATGCTACAGGAGTGAATTGTGAGCCTCGTTCATAATGACTTTATGAAGGTCACCCGTAGGAACAACAATGCGATCCTCGAAGAATAGAGTATCTTTGTCATCAAGACGATATCACTTGTACTTGGGTTGGCTCTTGGCAATCCCAATCTTCACCTTCTTCACCATAGCATCAAGAAGTTGAGCCTCATGAATCTGATCTTCCAAAGTAGGAGAGACTTGAAGGTTGGCAAGGAATCCTTGAGGAACAACTTGGAGATTAAGTTTGCGGAAAGCATCACAAAGCTCTGGTTGGTAGGGCTTGAGAATCAAACTGTTGCAGTAAGCCTTCCTGCTCAATGCGTCAGCAATGACATTGGCCTTGCCTGGAGTATATTCAATACTCGGATTATACTCTTGAATCATTTAGACCCAACGAGTCTGCCTAAGGTTGAGGTTGGGCTGAGTGAAGATGTACTTGAGACTCTTATGATCAGTGAAGATGTCCACTTTCCTTCCCAACAAGAGATGTCTCCATGTTAAAAGAGCATGGACAACTGCCGCCAACTCGAGGTCATGAGTGGGGTAGTTCTTTTCGCTGGGCTTCAACTGGCAAGAGGTATAGGCCACAACTTTCTTCTCTTGCATTAACACAACACCGAGACCTTGAAGGGAAGCATCACAGAAAACCTTGAATGGTTTGGATTCATCAGGAGGAGTCAGAACTGGAGCTGTGACTAACTTCTCTTTGAGGGTGTTGAAAGCGATGTCACATTCAGGCGTCCAGACATACTTCACATGCTTCTGGAGGAGGTTGGAAAGAGACTTTGTGATCTTAAAGAAATTCTCAACGAACCTTCGACAATAGCTTGCGAGCCCAAGAAAGCTACGGAGCTGCTTCACATTCCGAGGCGGTTCCCAATTCACAATTGCAGACACCTTCTCAGGATTAACAGCCATGCCCTTGGCGGAGATGATATGCCCAAGGTAGAGAACCTCATCGAGCCAAAACTCACACTTTGTAAACTTCACATAGAACTGATGTTCTCTGAGTTTATCCAGCACCAATCTCAAGTGCTTGGTATGATCCTCCTTGTTCTTGGAAAAAACCAAAATGTCATCGAGATAGACCAAGACGAAGTCATTTGTGTAAGGGTTGAAGATGAAGTTCATCATGCGAGAGAATGTTGGAGGAGGGTTGACAAGGACGAAAGACATGACAGTGTATTCATAGGAACCATAGCTTGTTCTGAATGCTGTCTTGGGGATATCTTGTTCACGAATGCGAATCTGATGATAGCCCATACGGAGGTCAAGCTTGGAGAATACTTGAGCACCCTTGAGTTGTTCGAAAAGCTCATTGATGTTGGGAAGTGGGTACTTGTTATTTATGGTCTTCTTGTTCAATGGACGGTAGTCGACACAAAGTCGGTCCGTTCCATCCTTCTTCTTGACGAAAAGAACACCACAACTCCAAGGAGAAGAACTTGGTCAAATCAGACCCATAAGCTCTTGTTCATCGAGTTGTTTCTTCAGCTCCTTCAATTCTTTCGGTCCAAGCTTGTAAGGACGTTTGCAAACAGGTTCCGTGCCAGGCTCAAGATCGATGACGAATTCAACTGGCCGGTGAGGAGGCATTCCTAGAAGCTCTTCTGGAAAGACGTCTTGATATTCACAAACGACTGGAATCTGAGAGATGGCATCCAACTCGCCCTTCTCATTGAGAGAAAACAGTCGAATGGTATCATCCAGAGCGGCAAAGACGATCAGACGAATGTGTCAATTGAATGTGCCTGGCAGCACAATCAAGCTGAGCCTTGTGCTTAGAAAGCCAGTCCATTCCGAGAATTAAATCAATATCTGAGTTACCAAGAACCATTGGAGAGGACAGAAATTTATAGTCTCCAAACTGAACAGAGACATCGGGAGCAACCAATCTAGAAGTCATAAGTTTTCCGGGAGAAACAACTTGCATGACTTTGGGCAAAACCTCTGTGTCAACATCGTGCTTCGATGCAAAAGGGAATGACATGAAAGAATGCGATGCACCAGTATGAAAAAGAACTCTTGCAGGAATATCATTAACAGGAAGGTTACCCATGATCACTTCTGACAAGTCCTCTGCCTGAGCTGCGTTCATCATGTTGACCTTTGCAAACTTGGGATTATGCTTGACCACTTCATTGCTAGCAGATCTCACAGGAGGAGGAGGCGGAAGACACCTCTGGTTGAAGCATTTGTTTGCATAGTGACCCTTCTGCTGACACTTGTTGCGCGTGACCTTTGAGAGCGGACGGTGATACGGAGCACTTGATCTTGGAGCATGAGACAAAGCCTTGTTCTGATAGCTTGGGTTGGGTGGGTGGGAAGATCCATTGCCACCTTTGCTCTTCTACTGATAATGCTGACGGAACGGAGGAGGAGGAGGCAACCAGTACTTTTGGTGCTTAGCTGCCACTTGAGTTGAAGAAGAAGAAGGAGTTGCATCCCTGACTCTCTTCTTGGAAGCATCGCACTTGAGCTGAGCAGCCTCTTGCTTCAGTGCCATGTTGTAGAACTCATCATACTTTTTCGGCTCAAAAAGCACGAGGGCTAGTTGCAGATCTTCTCTGAGGCCACCTCTGAATTGATAAATCATGCTCTTCTCATCAGGGACGTCTTGCTTGGCGAAGCGAGCGAGCTTCTGGAACATGATGTTGTATTGGTAAACAGACAAGCTGCCTTGCTTTAGATTGCGGAACTCCTCACGCTTGCTCTCAACAACACTCTGAGGAATGTGGTGAGCTCTGAAGTCTTGGCGAAAATCATCCTAGGTAATCACACGACCTCCTCTGGAATCTTTGTATTGTTGATACCACTCTGCAGCTTGGTCTTTGATTTGGAACGAAGCAAACTTGACAAAGTCCTCAGGCGTGACGTTGCTGCACTCAAAATGTTTGCAGATATCCACGAGCCAATCATCAGCGTCTATGGCCTCGACATAGTTACTGAAGGTCCTCGGCTGGTTCGTGAGGAACTGGTTGAGTGTAGCAAACTGAGTTTGATTGTTGCCATTTCCTTGATTTCCTTGGTTGCGCTCTTGCAAGAGTTGCATAATTAGCTGCGTGTTGGCGTTGGTAGCGGCCATCACAGCTTGCCATGCCTCCGGAGGTGGAGGTGGTGGCGGTGGTTCCGAATTCTAACGCGTTGGAGGAGCCATCCCGAAGAGGGTGACATCCATTAGCATCTTGAAAGACATATATTCAAGCTGAATCAAATGGATCGAAATTGCAACATATAGCCTTAACATTCGAACAAAATGAATGAATGAA
Organism: Triticum dicoccoides; assembly: GCF_002162155.2. NCBI lineage: Eukaryota > Viridiplantae > Streptophyta > Magnoliopsida > Poales > Poaceae > Triticum > Triticum dicoccoides. The sequence goes on along the minus strand of NC_041388.1, from coordinate 408,228,066 downwards.
TTCCAAATAAAATGGTCACACTTGCATAAATTGAGAAGCCACTTAGATAGAGGTAGATGAATAAAACAACAAGGTACGGACATGAACAAATACTTGGTAAGGATTACCCAATCACAAAGCAAATATCCGTGGAAGAAATACTAGAGCTACATGAATTCCCACCTGTGAAACTCCCGAAACTTTCCGGTTATGCAATCAGGTGTTGGGGATACATGGGAAGCATAATATCTCACCCAAAACTAGCAAATCCTACATCCAGCCGTATCCATCCTTCAACACATAACCGAGAAACCTTCAGAAATCATTTACCTCAACCTTCGAAAAGCATCCGTTATATGAGTTATGGCAATACTACCGAACTCCCGTCCCAGTACTGGGTGGCGTCGAGGTTATCTCACCAACAACTGCATAAAAGAGATTTTTGATGTCGGCAAAACTCAGGTATTCCAGAACTGCAACGATAAAATTGTGACGACAACACCTCGGAGCTCAACTCCCCGGGACACTGCCACAACCCCTAAATGTCAGGAGGCACCAAGAACAATGTTCTCGTCACAAAACCATCGAAACAATTCCAAGATACCCGCGTGATCCTAAATTTTTTTAGTGAAATTTGAGAAGAGAGGAGTCAAAACTCTACGTCAGGATGCCTCACCAGAGCAACGAAGGGACTGAGGAGTAAAAAGAATCCTACTCTCCGATATATATAATCCTAAAAGACTCAAAACATTTTTTTAGACTCAACAACGCCAGCGATTCGATCAAGCAGGGGGCTCCTAAGTCGGGGAAGGCTCTGATACCAACTTGTAACACCCATGCGGCTATATCTCCCACGTGTCGGAGCACGACTTAGAGGCATAACCGCATTGTAGGCATGTCGCAAGAGGGGTAATCTTTACACATCCCATGTACTGAATAAGGAAGAGGTACAAAGTTGGCTAACAATCGACACTTGACACAATACATAAATATAGCATTACAATCATCCAGATACAATCAAGGTCCGACTACGGAACCAAAATAAAGACAACCCCAAATGTATAAGATCACCGATCGCCCCAACTGGGCTCCACTACTAATCGTCTGGAAAGGAAACATAGTAACGTCCTGAGTCCTCATCGAACTCCCACTTGAGTTCAGTCGCATCTCCTGGAACGGTATCTTCGGCACCTGCATCTGGTTTTTGAAGTAATCCGTGAGTCAAGGGGACTCAACAATCTCACACCCTCGCGATCAAGACTATTTAAGCTAATGGGTAGGTAAAAGGTATGTGAGGTGGAGCTGCAGCAAGCACTAGCATATATGGTGGCTAATCTTACGCAAATGAGAGCGAGAAGAGAAGTCGAAAGCACATTCGAGAATTTATGATCAAGAAGTGATCCTAGAACTACTTACGTTCAAGCATAATACGAGACCGTGTTCTCTTTCCGGACTCCGCCAAAAAGAGACCATCACGGCTACACACGCTGTTGATCCATTTTAATTAAGTTAAGTGACAAGTTTTCTAGAACCGGACATTAACAAATTCCCATCTGCCCATAACCACGGGCACGGCTTTCAAAAGTTCAAATCCCTGCAGGGGTGTCCCAACTTAGCCCATCACAAGCTCTCACGGTCAACGAAGGATATTCCTTCTCCTAGGACGACCAGATCAGACTCGGAATCCCGGTTACAAGACATCTCGATAATGGTAAAACTAAACCAGCAAAGCCGCCCGATGTGCCGACAAATCCTGATAGGAGTCGCACGTATCTCGTTCTCAGGGCACACAGGATGAGACATCCTACGAGTAAAACCAACCCTCAAGTTGCCCCGAGGTGGCCCCGCAGTCTACTCATTTCAGACCAACACTCAAAGGAGCACTGGCCCGGGGGGTTTAAAATAAAGATGACCCTTGACTCTGCGGAACCCAAGGGAAAAAGGCTAGGTGGCAAATGGTAAAACCAAGGTTGGGCCTTGCTGGAGGAGTTTTATTCAAGGCGAACTGTCAAGGGGTTCCCATTATAACCCAACCGCGTAAGGAACGCAAAATCAAGGAATATAACACCGGTATGACGGAAACTAGGGCGGCAAGAGCGGAACAAAACACTAGGCATAAGGACGAGCCTTCCACCCTTTACCAAGTATATAGGTGCATTAAAGTAAACAACATATAATAATGACGCAAAAATAAACATGTTCCAACAAGGAACAAACTCCAATCTTCACCTGCAACTAGCAACGCTATAAGAGGGGCTGAGCAAAGCGGTAACATAGCCAAACAACGGTTTGCTAGGACAAGGTGGGTTAGAGGTTTGACATGGCAATATGGGAGGCATGATATAGCATGTGGTAGGTATCGTGGCATAGGCATAGCAAAAGAGCGAGCAACTAGCAAGCAAAGATGGAAGTGATTTCGAGGGTATGGTCATCTTGCCTGCAAAGTTCTCCGAGTTGACGTAAGCTTGATCCTCGTAAGCGTACTCAACGGGTTCCTCGATCACGTACTCGTCTTCCGGCTCTACCCAAAGCAAGAACACAAGCAAAGGGAACCACAATCAACCACGGTGCAATGCGCAAGCAACATGGTGCAAAACATGGCATGATATGTGGGATGTGATATGGAATGCATATGCATGCTCCGAAAGGAAAAGATTGAACCAGGCCTCAACTTGGAAAACCAAGAGTGCCGCTGGAAAGATGAGTTGATTTTGGTCGAAATCGATATAAAGATCATCGGAATCGGATGCACTGTTTGCAAATGGCAAGCAAAACAATAATGGCACTATTCTGCGATTAACAACACGATGCCATCTAAAATGCAACAAGAAACTAAGCTACTGCACTCTAACATAACAACAAAGTACATGGCAGTGATCCACTCAAGATGCTTGACAAAAGATGAACACTGAGCTACGGCTAAATCACACAATAGCAGGTTCAAACAAGCATGGCAAAAGTGCAAAAGATATCAGGTTCACAGACTTAGTGAAAATAACATGTCAGGATTTAACATCAGGAAGCAATGTTTAGAGCAAGATAACAACATGCTACAGGAACATATTATGGCAAAGCAAGGCATGGCATGGAACTAATCAAAGCATATAACAAAAGTCCCTTAGTGACCATAAGCCAAAAAGGATCAGAAAATACAATGGCAACCATGTAAATATAGCAAGTTTCGTTAACAGATTCAGACTTGGCAGAAAACTTGACATGGCAAAAACAGAGTTACGTAGGCATGTTTGTGAGCTCGATGCACTCACCACAAGGAATTGTATGACAAACTAAGCATACACCCAGTAAGAAGACATGATCAATAAGCTAACCATGGCAAGACCACTCTAATATCATGCATGGATCAACTACAACAACCTCGGCAAAATTGAATAACATGTAAACAATCTGCTAGGAACATTTTATAGCAAAAATAGAGTAAGATTGAGTTATGCTAGGATACTCCATAATTGCAAACAAAGACATGGATGGTTAGAACATAACAATATCTCCAAATCATCCTTAGTGAACATGCTCAAAAGAGGCATGGATCACTCTGTAACAACAAGAATACATGGCATAAAAATAACATCAGGGAAATGACTTAGAAGAATTCTAAGTCCCTGAAATCAGCAACATCACGAGAGCTACTTTGCATGCTTGTGCTAGTCACCATATTGATCACGAAAATACATGGCATACACCCCTGTAAAGATGGCATGGCATAGCCCAAAATACATATAGGGCTCAAGTTCATAGGAGGCACACATTAAACATGGCAAAAATGACAAATGTCCATAATCTGTTAAGTAACAGAAACTAACATTACACAGCACTCTTGCAACAACATTTAGGGCATCAGGATGGACTCAAACAAGCATGGTGCAATGGAATGAAATGAAGAGCACATCCAGATGAACAATTCGATATATTACACGCCCAAAACGGAGCTACAGATGCAAAGTTATGATGCGATGAAAAATGTTAGGGACTTGGGCAGAAAACGGGGTCAACCTTCGGTCTAGATCCGGGGTTTGTCGGGTCCGCGAACCGAGGCGACGCGAGCTCGCCGGAGAGGAGGGGGAAGGCGGATCCGGCGCCGGGGAGCTCTCCTCTAGCCGGATCTCGCCGAATCCGCTGCCGGGCGAGGCGCGGACGCCGAGGTGCGGCGCCGGGCGCGAGGTGGCGGCGAGGGCTCGGGCGGCGGAGGCACGCGGCGCGGTGGACGGGCCGCGGGGGCCAGATCTAGGCCGAGCGGGCCGGCGGTGGTGAGGTGGCGGCGGGGACACATGTCGGCTTGCGGTTGGACGCGGGCGGCGGCGCGGGCGTGTCCAGCGGCGGATGGACACGTCCGGCGCGGAGAGGGGAAGTTTTAGGGTTTGGACCGTGAAATGGACGGGGAGAGCACATATTTATAGGTAGAGGGAGCTAGGAGAGTCCAAATGAGGTGCGGTTTTCGGCCACACGATCATGATCGAACGACTGAGAGGATGGAGGGGGTTGAGGTGGGTTTTGGGCCACTTTGGAGAGGTGTTGGGCTGCAACACACACGAGGCCTTTATGGTTCCTCGGTTAACCGTTGGAGTATAAAACGAAGTCCAAATGGCACGAAACATGACAGGCGGTCTACCGGTAGTATACCAAGGCCGCTTGGCTAGTCTCGGTCCAATCCGAGAACGTTTAACTCCCGCACACGAAAATAGGTAAAAAAGAGACGCCGGAGGACATAGGAGTGCCGGAATGCAAAACGGACAACGGGGAAAATGCTCGGATGCATGAGACGAACACGTATGCAAATGCGATGCAAAAGATGACATGATATGAGATGCATGACATGGACAAAAGCAAAAACGAAGACAAAAACCAACTACGAGGGAATATCATAACTTAGTGCCGAAAATGGCAAGAGTTGGAATACAAATATGGCAAGTTACACACGGGGCGTTACAATACAATAGGACTGGTACACAGCATAGCATACTTTATAGAACCTATGACTGAGACATAGGGAATGAGTTTTCATTCTCTTTCTATTTTTTGCTGTGGTCGGGTTTTGAGTCTTTACTCAACTTCACACCTTGCAACACAGGCAAGAACTCCTTCTTTGACTGTTCCATTTTGAACTACTTCAAAATCTTATCAAGGTATGTACTCATTGAAAAAACTTATCAAGCGTCTTGATCTATCTCTATAGATCTTGATGCTCAATGTGTAAGCAGCTTCACTGAGGTATTTCTTTGAAAAATTCTTATTCAAGTATCCTTTTATGCTATCCAGAAATTCAGTATCATTTCCGATCAACAATACGTCATCCAGATATAATATCAGAAATGCTACAGAGCTCCCACTCACTTTCTTGTAAATACAAGCTTCTCCAAAAGTCTGTATAAAACTATATGCTTTGATCAACTCATCAAAGCATATATTCCAACTCCGAGATGCTTGCACCTATCCATAGATGGATCGCCGGAGCTTGCACACTTTGTTAGCACCTTTAGGATTGACAAAACTTTCTTGTTGTATCATATACAACTCTTCTTTAAGAAATCCATTAAGGAATGCAGTTTTGACATCCATTTGCCAGATTTCATAAAATGTGGCAATTGCTAACGTGATTCGGACACACTTAAGCATTGCTACGAGTGAGAAAATCTCATCATAGTCAACACCTTAATCTTGTCGAAAACCTTTTTGCGACAAATTTGAGCTTTGTAGATAGTAACACTACTATCAGCGTCTGTCTTCCTCTTGAAGATCCATTTATTCTCAATGGCTTGCCGATCATTGGGCAATTCAATCAAAGTCCATACTTTGTTCTTTATACATGGATCCCATCTCAGATTTCATGGCTTTAAGCCATTCCGCGGAATCTGGGCTCATCATCGCTTCCTCATAGTTCGTAGGTTCGTCATGGTCTAGTAACATGACTTCCAGAAAGGATTACCATACCACCCTGGTGCGGACCATACTCTGGTTGTCCTACGAGGTTCGGTAGTAACTTGATCTGAAGTTTCATGATCATCATCATTAACTTCCTCACTAATTTGTGTAGAAATCACTAGAACTGATTTTTGTGATGAACTACTTTCCAATTCGGGAGAAGGTACAATTACCTCATCAAGTTCTACATTCCTCCCACTCACTTCTTTCGAGAGAAACTTCTTCTCTAGAAAGGATCCAATCTTAGCAACAAAGATCTTGCCTTTCGGATCTGTGATAGAAGGCGTACCCAACAGTTTCTTTTGGGTATCCTATGAAGACGCACTTTTCCAATTTGGGTTTGAGCTTATCAGACTGAAACTTTTTCACATAAGAATCACAAACCCAAACTTTAAGAGATGACAACTTAGGTTTCTAGCTAAACCATAGTTCATACGGTGTCGTCTCAACGGATTAGACGGTGCCCTATTTAACGTGAATGTAGCTGTCTCTAATGCATAACCCCAAAACAATAGTGGTAATCGGTAAGAGACATCATAGATTGCACTATATCCAATAAAGTACGGTTATGACATTCGGACACACCATTATGCCGTGGTGTTCCAGGTGGCATGAATTTGTGAAACTATTCCACATTGTTTTAGTTGAAGACCAAACTCGTAACTCAAATATTCGTCTCCGCGATCAGATCATAGAAACTTTATTTTCTTATTACGATGATTTTCCACTTCACTCTGAAATTCTTTGAACTTTTCAAGTGTTTCAGCCTTATGTTTCATCAAGTAGATATACCCATATCTGCTCAAATCATCTGTGAAGGTCAGAAAAAAATGATACCCGCCGCGAGCCTCAACACTCATCGGATCGCATACATCAGTATGTATTATTTCCAATAAGTCAGTTGCTCGCTCCATTGTTCCGGAGAACGGAGTCTTAGTCATCTTGCCCACGAGGCATGGTTCGCAAGCATCAAGTGATTCATAATCAAGTGATTCCAAAAGCCCATCAGCATGGAGTTTCTTCATGCGCTTTACACCAATATGACCTAAACGGCAGTGCCACAAATAAGTTGCACTATCATTATTAACTTTGCATCTTTTGGCTTCAATATTATGAATATGTGTATCACTACGATCGAGATTCAATAAACCATTTATATTGAGTGTATGACCATAGAAGGTTTTATTCATGTAAATAGAACAACAATTATTATTTGACTTAAATGAATAACCGTATTGCAATAAACATGATCCAATCATATTCATGTTCAACGCAAACACCAAATAACATTTATTTTAGGTTCAACACTAATCCCGAAGGTAAAGGGAGTGTGCGATGGTGATCTTATCAACCTTGGAATCACTTCCAACACACATCATCACTTCGCCCTTAACTAGTCTCTGTTTATTTTGCAACTCTCATTTCGAGTTACTACTGTTAGCAACTGAACCAGTATTAAATACTGAGGGGTTGCTATAAACACTAGTAAAGTACATATCAATAACATGTATATCAAATATACTTTTGTTCACTTTGCCATCCTTCTTATCCACCAAGTATCTAGGGCAGTTCCACTTCCAGTGACCATTTCCTTTACAGTAGAAGCACTCAGTTCCAGGCTTGGGTCTTGTAAGTGCATCTAGTGCCACCCCTAGTTGGTTTTTGAGTATTGACGACAAACCTGGTTGAGGGACTAATGTGTTTGTGATAATTGCAGGATAACACAGGTAGTAGTCTCTCATTGATTCGGTTTACCTACCGAAGATGACCCCTAAAAATGTATGAAGACATTGAAGACAAAGGTGGTATGTGAAGATATTCACATTGAAGACTATGACAAGAGAAGACATCGCGTGAAGACTATGGAGCGCGAAGACTTAGTTGTTTCGTTGTTTCCTTTTCTTCTTTGTTGAGTCATAGGAACCACTGTACTGTTAAGTGGGGTTCCAGTGAACAAAGTCAGAGTGACTGAAGTGATGCTTAACCAAAATCCTATGTCTTCGAGCAAAGACAATGAGAGCAAATCTTATCCAAAGCTGGATGAGTCAACTTTACTTGTAGCCCAAGTAAAGTTGTCGTGTGTGTTTGAAATCTGACCGTTGGAACACGTGTCAGTTCCTTAGTGACCCGGGGTCATTTTGGACAAATCAGGTCGAGTTGCCTAGTGGCTATAAATAGCCCACCCCTACACCATAAATTGGTGGCTGATCAGAGTTAGTGCACGGCTTTTGTCGTTTGAGAGCAACCCACCTCCGAAGCTTTTGAGAGAGAAATCCTTGCGAGGACAAAGCCCTAAACACCCAGAGCCAAAGAGTGTTAGGCATCACTGAAGTCTTCCTGTCTGTGTGATCTGAAGACTTGTTACACTTGAGGACTGTGAATGCTCCACCCGGTTAGGCGTCGCGTTCTGAGCGTCCAAGAGTCATTGTGGATCGCCGGTGAACGAAGTCTGTGAAGGTTTGGAAGTCTACCTTGAAGACTTACCTGAGTGATTGGGCGAGGACCGTGTGTCCTTAGCTCAAGGGGAATAAGGTGAAGACACGGTCTTCTGAGTTAAATCTCAGCCTCCCTAACCAGACGTATAGTTGTCACAGCAACTGGAACTGGTCCAACAAATCATTGTCTTCTTCACTAAGCAACTGGTTCTATCATTCCCATCTCTTTATTTACAGTTGGTCCTTGTGAAGTCATTGCCTGTTTGCATTATCTATTTGTCTTCACTGTGTGACTGTTTGTTCTGATTGGCTTCATACTATCTTCCATCCTGATCCGTACTGCCTAGCTGCTATTAGTCTTCATGCTTTCACTTCATTGAATACTTGACTATGGCTTGCCTAGTGTAGTCTACCTCTTCTGAAGAAGAATCTGACTGCAGTTTTGATCATCCTGAAGACATTGAAAAGGAGCTTGCTATGCTTGTGAAGAAGTTCTAGAAATTCACCAAGAAGAAAGGCTTCAGAAAGTATTCTCGATCCGGCTCAAGAAATGATGAAGCCTCTACCCATGACTACAAGAAGAGAACATGCCACAAGTGCAAGAAACCTGGTCACTACATCTCTGAGTGTCCGCAGTGGGACAATGAGAACAAGAAGAAGAAGAGCAAGGAATATGATTCTGATGACAAGAAGAAGAAGAAATACTCAAAGTCTTTTTCCAAGTCTTCCTCGAAGTTTTCATCACACAGCAGAAGGAAGCCTTTGCAAGTTCTGAAGCCATTCAGTCTGAACTTCTTGGTGACAGAAAAATCAGTCAGGAAGGGGGGCGGACAACACCGTGAAAACACTACTAAGGACCTGCCACCGGATCTCTATGAGCTATACAAGTCAGATCCAGAAGAGACCTATGGAGAACGCAAGAACTGAATCCAATGGATTCGAAGACATTGGGCAGAGGAATGGTTCAAGTACAAATTTGTCACTGACGAATATGCTGAAAAGAATGCCATCAAGGGCCCCTGGGGAGATATTATATACAAAGGTCTTCAGCCCAAGTCGAAGTCCGAAGCTATTGCTCAAGGCTTCTACCCTTGCATGATCCGTGGACCTTAGCCTGCTAATGCCGACCCATCCTCTCTGTTATGGTGTCGTGAATACAACCTCTTTAAGCGCAACTTCCAGTTTGCCAAAACTTCTGCCAAAGAGAACAAGAAGTCGCTTGGGTTAGACTTCAACCCCGGTCCCTCTGCTCCTCGTGCCGACGGCACACGCGATGCTGAACCCAATATTGTTGGGACCTTCTACAACCTTGAAGGTCTCATCACTCACATTCAGGTTCAAGGGGCAGCCGTGGATCACTCTGCAGATGACGCTGATTCTGACGAAGTGCATGCACCACCGAAGCCTGTGAAGCAAAAGAAACCAAAGGCTTCAAAGCCCTCCTCTGCACCAAAAGTTTCGTGGGAGAAGCCTCTAGCCACTGCACCTCCTGAAGCCAGTGTGCAGTCTGAAGATCTCTCTCGCATCTTCAAGTCTGACAAGATGAAGAAGCCCATGCAACCAACTGGTCAAGCATTGACCCCTGCTGCCATTCGAAGGAATGAGAACGAAGCCATTGATCTGTCTAGCGACGACGATCTTGGGGATGATGCTCTTGAGCTTCTTATAAAGAGAAAGCAAGAGGCGGAAATCTTCAATGATCTTCTCCTCTTTGATGTGGAGATCCTGTACAAGTTCATTGATGAGTGGTTCGGCAGCCCAGACCTCAGTTTTGATGATCTTCAACTCCCAATTGGCCTCAACGTCTCCTTCCATGGAGCCATTGCTGCTGAGCTGGCTCTTGCACAGAGAATTGTTGAGCTGAAGCACAAGATTGACTATGAAAAGGCTCAGTCCAATAAGCACATGGCCAAGCTCAACGTGGCAGACGTCCAAAACTTCAAGGTCATGCTGCATGAGCTCAAGGAAGCTGTCGGATTTCGGGTTCCGGCAGACCCTTGAGGTTCGAACACTGGGGTGCGCGCGGAGATTTCGCCTTCTTGATTGCCCCCCTACCCTGGGGGTGGCTAGTCCTATTTATAGGCAAAGGCCCTGGGCCTCTTCCCAAATATTGAGCGGGAAGGGCGCCAATAATTGGCCATTTTGAAGGGGAACATCTGGTACACTTATCCAGACTAAAGTTGGTCCTCGCCTGCGAAAGGCTCTGGTGGTGACGCTGGCTTGGGCTCCACAATGACTTCCTCCCTGCCGTTGGACTGGTCTTGGTCTCGTTGCACCGAAACGGGTGCCTTTACTTGATGCTCTCGCCTGCGCTTGCTCCCTTTGCACCAAAGAGGAAAGGAGGACACTGCGCGGGCTGGCGCCCGCCTGGCGCCCGCCTGGCGCCCTTGGTCATCATGGCTTGCGCCACGGGCACCTCGTGAGGTACCCCGCCTTGATCTCTCCGCCTCCTCGCGAGCCAGCCTGATGAGGCCGTGCCTGAGGAAGCTCCGTGTCGTCCGCCCTGCGAGGCTTGGCCCCTCGCGAGGGTCTTGGGTCTGTGTTGATGAAGATGGGCCGTGCTGGGCCCCTCCTCGAGCCACGCCGCAGGCCGCAGGCAGGAAAGTCTGGGGACCCCCGTTCCCATAACGCCGACAGTAGCCCCCGGGCCCAAGGCGCGCCCGGACTTGGCCGTGCAGGGAGGCGAAAGGGCAAGAGCGAAGCGCCGCGGGCCCTAACAGCCTGCGGCCTTGGGCGCCGCGTGGCGGTTGATTGGACGTGGGCGTCTCCACTTCCCCACGGCGCCTCGGCAACTGCACGGATTGGACAAGTCCCTGCATGCAAAGCAGGTCATGATTACCTACGATTGTGGGGGCCGACGGTTGGCCCTCGCCGTCTATAAGTACGGAGCGGCGCGCGCCCTTCCAGTTCATACCCCCTTGCTTCTCCTTCTTCTTCATGGCTCCGTCGAGGAGGTTCTCGGTCGCAGAGAAGGGGAAGGCTTGCCAGGTTGAGCCTGCCTCTCCCCAGCCCAAGCGCGGCCGAGGGCGCCCTCGCAAACATCCTGTGGCCTCCACGGCAGCTCCCCGCGGCTGTGGAGATGATTTCCAGCACGGTGACGGGCGGACTGCTGCGGCCGGGGGGCACGCTTCGGTCGCGCGTTCCCCTAGGCCGCGCTTTCATGCTGCAGAGGTGCTGCCGGAGTTCATTGTGTGGTCGGCTGAGCCGACCAGCACCCGGCTTCAACTTCCTCGCTTCCTCCTCGGCGAGCTCCCGACCGGCGCCCCGGGCGGCCTCTGGCTTTAGGCAGACGGCTGCTGCAACCGGTCCTCATGGGCTTCACTGGAGGTCTCCACGGCCGGGAGCCTGGCCTTGACCCACGGTTGGCAGACGTTTGCGCGCGCGCGTGGCCTGAGCCGTCGGTGCACCCTACACTTCAAGTTTGACGGTGATGCCACCCTCTACGTGAGGGTGTTTGGGGAAGATGGTCGCCGCGCAGGGTGCTGCCCTGAGGACGACGACCGCGGCCGGGGACCCAGCCCCGATAATGATGGAGAGGACAGCGCTCGCGTGATTGGCAGCGCTCAGGGTTCCCCAAGCTTCACCGGTTCTTCTTCCGGCAGCGACTCTTCTAGCGGTGGCCGCGGTCAGCCTCCACGCCGTCATACCTTCTTGGGAGGTGGTAGCGCGTCTCCCCGCCGTCGCGCCTCGGCGAAGCGCGAGAGGGAGTCTGCCTGAGCCCCGGAGGCAGCTCGAGTCTTCCCTGCAGGCCGGTGTGAGGCGAGCTGCGCCTGATTTGTTCTTTCTTTTCCTTTTTCCCGCGTAAAAAGATAGTAGCATGGAGCCCCGTGAGGGCGTGTTTGGGTTATTGCTATTAATCATCGCTTTGCTTCTGTTATCGTGCCTTCCGGCTATGTGCCCGCACGTGGATAGTTCCCGGCCCCAGCCGGGGGGGGGGGGGGGGCGACCGACCCAGGCCCTGTGTTCGTGTCACGGTGCCCGTGGGGCACGGACTGGAGGGGTGCTCTTGTAATGGACCCAGGTCACGAAACCTTTGAACGACTAGGACGGAAACACTCACGAGGGTGCTCGACTGCCCCCCTCGCGAGGCCTTGCATAAGAGAAATCGAGGCAGGAGAGTGAAAATTCGAAGAACCACAAGCCAAAGACGGCAACAGCTTCAATAAAACTTTGAATGAGAATGAACAAGCCAACTGCGGAAAGCAAATGAAAAAGCCGCGTCCGGCACCTAATCTAGTCTTCGATGTCTTCTCACCAGCGCGGAGCTAAGTGCTGCCACTGGGCGTGGGAGGAAGCCCCAGGGCCTGAGGCCGGCGCTCCTGAGACTCCGGGGCATGTACAGCCGGGGGAGCAGGCTTCACGGGCATTTTCCCTCTTCACAGGCTCCGGGCCTTTTCCCAAACGCGACAGCTTCATAGGCATTCGCCTTCTTCACAGGCTCTAGGCCTTTTCCAAAAAGGATAATCTTCACAGGTATTCGCCTTCTTCACAGGCTGTGGGCCTTTTCCAAAAAGGATAATCTTCACAGGCATTCGCCTTCTTCACGGGCTCTGGGCCTTTTCCAAAAAGGATAATCTTCACAGGCATTCGCCTTCTTCACAGGCTCTGGGCCTTTTCCAAAAAGGATAATCTTCATAGGCATTCG
>NC_041388.1:408154230-408214776 GCF_002162155.2 Triticum dicoccoides | reverse complement strand
CTTCACAGGCATTCGCCTTCTTCACAGGCTCTGGGCCTTTTCCAAAAAGGATAATCTTCACAGGCATTCGCCTTCTTCACAGGCTCTGGGCCTTTTCCAAAAAGGATAATCTTCACAGGCATTCGCCTTCTTCACAGGCTCTGGGCCTTTTCCAAAAAGGATAATCTTCACAGGCATTCGCCTTCTTCACAGGCTCTGGGCCTTTTTAGGGGTAGAACCTCCGGAGGTGCTGGATGTTCCATGCGTTCTGGACCGGCACCCCCTCCTGAGTCTCCAAGCGCGCGGAGCCAGGCCTGAAAACATGAACAACCTTGAACGGGCCCTCCCACATGGGAGAGAGCTTGTGCAGTCCCTCCCTGGAGAGAACCCGCCTGAGCATGAGGTCGCCTACCTCAAGAGTTCTAGGGTGGATGTTGCGGCAGTGATATCGTCGTAGTGCTTGTTGGTACCTCGCTGCTCGCAGCGCGGCCTCTCGGCGACGTTCCTCCCCCAGCATGAGGTCCATCCCCCGCATGGCGTCCTGCTGCGCCTCGTCGAATGCCAGGACCCGTGCGGAGCGACGTCTGACCTCGTGAGGGAGGACCGCTTCGGCTCCGTAGACCAGGAAGAACGGGGTCTCTCCAGTCGGCTTGGTCACGGTTGTGTGGATGGACCACAACACGGACTGAAGCTCGTCGTACCAACCTCTGCCGCAGGCCTCCAGCTTCTTCTTGAACGTCCTGGTCTTGAGGCCCCTCAGGACCTCTGCGTTGGCTCGCTCAGCCTGGCCGTTGCTTCGGGGGTGCGCCACTGAAGCGTAGCATATCTGCATTCCAAGGTTAGCACAGTATGTTTTGAAGAGGTTACTGGTGAACTGCGAACCGTTGTCTGTGATAATGCGGTTCGGCACCCCGAACCGGCTCACGATGCCCCTGATGAACTTGACCGCGGAACCCACGGGGATGGTGCGGACGGCCTCTACTTCATCCCACTTGGTGAACTTGTCCACGGCGACGTAGAGGTAGCGGTAGCCCCCTGGCGCCCGAGGAAACGGGCCCAGGATGTCCAGCCCCCAGACTGCGAACGGCCATGAAAGGGGTATAGTCTGCAGGCCTCCTGCCGGCTGATGGATCTGCTTGGCGTGGAACTGGCAGGCCTCACAAGCCTTCACCAGTTCGACGGCGTCATTGAGTGCGGTGGGCCAATAAAACCCATTGCAAAATGCCTTGCCGATGAGGGTCCGTGATGATGAATGATGTCCACAGTCTCCGCCGTGTATATCTTCCAGCAGTTCCTTTCCTTGCTCCCTGGAGATGCAGCGCAGGGATACATCGTTTGGTCACTTCCAGTAGAGCTCTCCATCCTTGATGCAGTATGCCGTGGCCAGCCGTGCCACACGCTCCGCTTCCTCCTCCTTCCCCGGCAGGGTCCCTGATGATGTTGAGGATGAAGGAGTGTTGGCGTAGCAGACTCGGTGGGCTGCGGAAGCCGATCCTCACGAGCCCCCAGGCCCAGGGGCCTCGGGAGGCTCCGGAGGCGCTGGTGGCTCCCCGCGGACCATCTCCATCTCCGCCAGGGCTGCGGAACGCCTGGACTCTTGAGCCTCCATGATGCCCCTCATGAGGCGCTGGTACGTGGTAGCCGCATTCAGCAAGCCGTAAGGCATGCGAACGTAGCTGTGGGGTGGACCTTCGCAGCGCCCCACTCGCGAGGGCCAAAGGCGCTCCAGAGAGGCGACTCGATTGAGCCCTGGTATGTCGATGCAGATGCGCAGCCTACCATCCTCGCCTGGATGGGGAGCTACAGCTGGTAGGCGGCGGCCGCCTTTCATGACTCTTGACTCTTGTAGCTCCTGAATGGCCTTGCTGACGAACTCCTGAGGGTCTGGATCTCCTTGCCTTACTCCTTCTTGAGGGAGACGTGCTTCGAAACACGCCTCCATGTGGTGCCCAAGCGCCTCCCTCGTGAACTTAGCCAGGTCGGTGGCCCTCCAGGGGAGAGCCCCCGAGCTTGCCTAAGGAGGGCGCCGGGCACACTTTCCTATGCAATGGAAGGAGGTTCCCCCTGGGCAGGTGCGGTCCCTGAGGGGCCTACCTCCTGAGGGGCCGGGCCGGACGATGTCTTCTTCTTCTTGGGGGCAGTCTCGGGAAGCCTCCTGCTTCCGCGATCCGGGTGTTCCAGTGATGCGGCCTGAAAGGCTTGTTCCAGGGAACACACCGTGTCCTTCTCTTCACAGGGCACCGTGATGACTCCGCCACTTCCTGGCATCTTGAGGATGTTGTAGCCATGGTGAGTTACGGCCATGAACTTGGCCAGCGCTGGGTACCCAAGGATGGCGTTGTACGACAGGCGAATGTGAGTGACGTCGAAGTCGATGAGCTCGGTGCGGTAGTTGTCGCGTGCCCCGAAGGTGATAGGGAGGCGGACCTTCCCAATCGGGACCGTGGAGCCGTCGGTGACTCCGGAGAAAGGCTTGGCTGAAGCTGGTTGTAGGGCACCTGGAGATTGTTGAATGTTTCCACGGACAGGACGTTGAGCCCTGCCCCGCCATCGATGAGGGTCTTGGTGACCACCACGTTGCTGATGATTGGGGAACAAAGTATCGGGAGGACTCTGGCTGTGGCCGCACACTTGAGCTGATCTGCTGAGCTGAACGTGATGGCGCACGCCGACCACCTGAGAGGGCGCGTGGCTTCGAGCTTGGGGAGGACTGCATTCACTTCGCGGGCGAACTGCTTGAAGATGCATTGAGAGGCTGGGGCTTGAGCCCCGCCTAGGATGCAGGCGATCGTGCGCGGCTCCTGGAAGCCCCCAGCCCCCTCATCCTGATGGCGGTCCTCGTTTCTCCTTGGCTGCGGCGGCAGCGGAGGGAGGCCTGCGTTGCCTTGCGGGCGATCCTCGCGAGGCTGATCCCTCCAGTCTCCCTCGCGAGGCGGGTCTTGCCAGCGATCCTCGCGAGGTCGATCGCGCCACCCTTGGCGTGGGCAGCGGTCTTCCCAGGGTCATGCGTTCCTTCCTCCTCCTCGATCGTAGCCCCGGTCACCGTGGTCGGGGCGACGACCGATCCTTCCTTCTCGTATGGCTCGGAGCTCTTGACATTTGTTGGTGTTGTGGGTGTGGAGGTCGTGGTACACATAGTACCGACTGCCCTTGGAAGATTCGGGCTGATCTCTTCCCCGCTTGGTGTCTGGTTCTGCCGCGAGCACGGCAGCCCCCTTGCGCTTCACATCCTTGGCCTTGGGCTTCTTCTCTTCTGGGTCCGCGGCAGGCAGCTCGAGGAGGGAGAGACGCCCTTCCTCAGCCCTGGCGCACTTGGTTGCCAAGTTGAACAACTCCAAGGAAGTGCACAGGTCTTCATGCATCGCCAGCTCCTCCTTCATCTTGACATCGCGCACGCCGTCGGAGAAGGCTGAGATGATGGCCTCCTCGGTCACCTTGGGAATCTTGAGGCGTGCGTTGTTGAAGCGCTAGATGTACTTCTGCAGGGTCTCTCCGAGTTGTTGCTTGATGCGGCGCATGTCGCTCACGGCGGGTGGCCGGTCGCGAGTACCTTGGAAGTTGGCGATGAAGCGGGTGCGCATCTCGTCCCAGGAGGAGATCGTGCCTGGAGCCAGGTGTGGGCCCCGTCCTTGAGCACCATGGGAAACCAGTTCGCCATGAACTTCTCGTCTCCTTTGGCGGCTTCGATGCCCAGCTCATAGAGCTGGAGGAACTCCGCAGGGTCGGCCGTGCCGTCGTAACGAGGAGGCAGGTCTGGCTTGAACTTGTCGGGCCATGCGATGCTGCGTAGCTCGGTGGTGAAGGCACGACAGCCTGTTGTGGCCACGGGAGGACTTGGGTGACGGAGAGCTTGGTCTTGCATGTCCCCACGTGCTGCAGCTGGGAGCAGTGCGGGGTCTTGACGTGCGGGAGCAGGACCATGGTTGCGATGTGTTGGAGCAGGGAGCGCCCGGGGCAGCTTCTTGCGGGCGAGGGACTTCTTGGCAGCTCTGCTCTTGCCGCGCTGGCACCTGACGGAGCGGGTTCCACCCAAGGGCCACGCGCCTTGGAGCCATGGCGCCTTCTTGAGGAGGAGGCGGCTGGGGCACCCCCGGAGCTTCGTCGCCCGCGCGGGGCGGGGTGCGGTGCAGCGGAACGGACGGCGCAGGAGAGCCCACTGCGGTGCGGACAAGCTCGGCGACGCGGTCGAGCCATTCTTCGTAGACGTCATCGACGGGATGGTAGCGCAGGAGCTCGTTTGCCGCGATGAGCACAGCTCGAGCCTCCATGGGTGCGCAGAGCGCGCGGGACGAAGAACCAGCTGGGGTGAGCAAGGGAGTAGCGGTGCGGCCGTCTTGCCGCACGGACGGATGCTGAGACGAGGCTTGTTGCTCGTTCCCCGCCGGGCCGGTGGCGGCGTTGATGGTAGGTGACGGGGAACGGCGAGGACGCCCGCCGACAGGAGCCGTCTGGGTGACTTGGGAAGCGAGAGCGGCCCGGCGCTCGGCAGGCCTGACGAGCGTCAGACATGGATGCGATGGTCGGAGGAGAACGGGGTGGTGGAAGACGAATTCCGGCGCACCCCTACCTGGCGTGCCAAATGTCGGATTTCGGGTTCCGACAGACCCTTGAGGTTCGAACACTGGGGTGCGTGCGGAGATTTTGCCTTCTTGATTGCCCCCTACCCTGGGGGTGGCTAGTCCTATTTATAGGCAAAGGCCCTGGGCCTCTTCCCAAATATTGAGAGGGAAGGGCGCCAACAATTGGCCATTTTGAAGGGGAACATCTGGTACACTTATCCTGACTAAAGTTGGTCCTCGCCTGCGAAAGGCTCTAGTGGTGATGCTGGCTTGGGCTCCACAATGACTTCCTCCCTGCCGTTGGACTGGTCTTGGTCTCGTTGCACCGAAACGGGTGCCTTTACTTGATGCTCTCGCCTGCACTTGCTCCCTTTGCACCAAAGAGGAAAGGAGGACACTGCGTGGGCTGGCGCCCGCCTGGCGCCCTTGGTCGTCATGGCTTGCGTCACAGGCACCTCGTGAGGTACCCCGCCTTGATCTCTCCGCCTCCTTGTGAGCCAGCTTGATGAGGCCGTGCCTGAGGAAGCTCCGTGTCGTCCGCCCCGCGAGGCTTGGCCCCTCGCGAGGGTCTTGGGTCTGTGTTGATGAAGATGGGCCGTGATGGGCCCCTCCTCGAGCCACGCCGCAGGCTGCAGGCAGGCAAGTCTGGGGACCCCCGTTCCCAGAACGCTGACAGAAGCGTTCCACAAGAAACGTGAAGAAGCTAAAGGTTCTCGAGAGCGCACAAAACACCTGGCTGCCAAATGTGTTCAAGGCTACAATGAAGCTGAAAAGCGCAAGGCTCTGGGGCGACCTGGCATCGACCCCAGAATGGCTGCTGTTGGTGTCAAAACTAGCGGATCTCGGGTAGGGGGTCCCGAACTGTGCGTCTAGGCCGGATGGTAACAGGAGGCAAGGGACACGAAGTTTTACCCAGGTTCGGGCCCTCTCGATGGAGGTAAAACCCTACGTCCTGCTTGATTAATATTGATGATATGGGTAGTACAAGAGTAGATCTACCATGAGATCAGAGAGGCTAAACCCTAGAAGCTAGCCTATGGTATGATTGTTGATGTGTATGTTGTCCTATGGACTAAAACCCTCCGATTTATATAGACACCGGAGAGGGTTAGGGTTACATAGAATCGGTTACAATGGTGGGAGATCTGAACATCCGTATCGCCAAGATTGCCTTCCATGCCAAGGAAAGTCCCTTCCGGACACGGGACGAAGTCTTCAATCTTGTATCTTCATAGTCCAGGAGTCCGGCTTGAAGGTATAGTTCGGCTATCCGAACACCCCATAATCCAGGACTCCCTCAGTAGCCCCTGAACCAGGCTTCAATGACGATAAGTCCGGCGCGCAGATTGTCTTCGGCATTGCAAGGCGGGTTCTCCTCCAAATTCCGTGTACCTGTTTGAATAAAGTCCGGTTTCTTGTAGATGTTGCGCTCCTTAGCTTCTTCGCCCAATAATGGCCGTTTCCCATGTGTCAAACGAATATGAAAAGTCTGAGTGTTTTTTCGTTCACACCCCTAGCCGCGTAAATGAGCTGCCCTATTTAAGGGTACGAGGATTTAGATCCAATCCACACCTTCTCCCCTCCACGAGTGTTCATCAGAGCGCATCCGACAAAGGTCCATTCCACCATGGCCAGCCGCCGCAACTCCTCCGCTCGCCCTTCCAGCCCTAAGCCTGGATATTGGGAGAGATGTTCCACTCTGCATAGCAAGCTAGTGACGCTCCAGACCAAGGGATTTCTCCCCCCGGCCTATATGGTTTCGGTTCGAGCCGGTCTTGCCGTCTACAACGGCGGAGAGCAAGCAGAGAATGCCCCTAATCCATCCAAAGGAGAGCGGGTGTGCCTTGTCCCTTACTTAATAAGGGGGCTCAGATTTCCCATCCACCCATTTCTCCGGGGGCTGCTGGAGTTCTACGGCCTCCAGCTACATCATCTCACGCCTGCCTCAGTATTGCATATCGCGGGCTTTGTAGCCCTTTGCGAGCTGTTCTTGGGTATTGAAGCTCATTTTGGACCGTGGAAGGAGCTGTTTTGCCTCGTGCCCTGTTTCGAGAAAGGGTCAATATATCAAGTGGGCGGAGCCAAAGTATGGCGCATCGCCGGGACCGGATATCTATCCGGAACTCCAAAGAAGGCGTCCGAAGATTGGCCCTCGGAATGGTTCTATATAGAAGACGTCCCGCTGCTGGATCCTGTCCGGATCGGCCTCCCAGAATTCGATAGTGCTCCCTTAAAGAAGCGCCTAAGATGGCGTCCATGGAGCCCTCAAAGGGAAAGTGACAGGAACATCGTTTACCTTATGGGCCGAATAAGATTGTTGGCCCATTCCGGACTAACCATGATCGGAGTTATGGCTGAATGCATCATGCGGGGGGTGCACCCGCTTCAGTATAGAAGCCACCCCATGTGGGATTTCAACGGGGAGGACGACGCCACCCGCTACGGCCGTAAAGGGCCAGATTCAGTTGCCACTTCGTACAAGGGAGAAGAGGAGGAATTTCTCCGCGTCAACCCACAGGGTGGATTATCTATGCACAATCCCCCAAGCTGGGTAAGTGGTCGCATCTACTTGCTCATCTGTTTAGTGTTCCCATTGTTAAATACTTAGTCTGATGACCTCAACGCAGGAACTGCGCAGGGCTGTTAAGGAAATAAGCAGCCCGCCTCCACAACCCGAGGACCCAGGATGGTCTCTCGACCCGGCCTCTCAAGAGGACCCGGACATATCTGTGGAGCTGATTGATGGAGTGTTCCATCAATTGAGCGAGGACAACACCTTGGTGGCCATTACGGCCGATTACCAAGGGCTAATCCCGACGCCCCAGGTACCTGAGATCGAAGTCCCAGTACCCCGGATAGGGGTCCGTCCATGCGTGTTCAATTTCCTGATTGCAACCGAACTTTGCAGGGGAGGTTGTTGAGGCGGAAGGCCGAACCTGCGGCGACAAGCCAACGAGGGGCCGCAGGGCCCCGTGGGCAGAAAAGAGGTGCAGTCCAGACTGAGGCATCAGCGCAAAGGTATGGCACGCCCTCTATCCCAGTTGTTATACCTTCGAGGCACATTTGACACTCGCGCCCTCTTCAGGACAAAGAGACCTTGCCGGACTATATCCGGAGAGGCTGCCAATCGCGCCTCCACCAGCCAGGCTCCAAAGCCTGGTCCGGGGGCGAAGGCGAACGCAAGGCGCGTGCCGGACGTTCCTCCGACGGAGGATGCGGACGGGTTGTCTGCCACCAACTCTGAGGTGGAAAGTGCCATGAACCACAGGCGTCGCCGGACAATTCTTCGCGACGCTTGCTTCTCCCAAGAGGCGTTAGATGCCTTCAATTCGGGAGATGCGCACCTCTGTGCCGCTCAAAATGGTCTAGCCAGAGCCACGGAGCAATATGTAGAAGACATACGGGTAAGAAAATTTTGGTAAATATATATGTAGCAGTAGCCCCCGAGACTTGAAACAGTTAGAATAACTGGTTTAAGGATCATTTGATATGCAGGTTCTTACAGAAAAGAATTCCCTACTGTCCCAGGAGCTGGAAGAGTGCAAAGCCCAACTGGAGGCCGCACTAGCCGCGGCAAGGGAGCCTAAGGAGGCCCCCTCTGGTAATATACATTTCGAAAGATAAGTATTTTGCGAAGCATGGCTTTGGTGTGAATCTGACAAATAAAATTGCAGATGGCGCCGGACTGAATCCGGAAAAGCAACATCTCCTACGCCAGCTAAAGGCTGGTGAGAGGGTGCTATTAAAGGTGATGGGGGAGAAGAACATTCTCCAAGATGCCAACACCCGGCTGGGCGTCGAGCTAAAAGATGTTCGTGCCCAGCTATCAGACTCCGTGAAGGAGAATCAGTGGCTTCGACGCGGCATATTTAGTAAGTGCTTGAACGAACCATTTGAAAGAAAGTTCGGCGGGGAAGTCGACTCATAGAGCAATGTCTGTAGGTGTGTTAACAGGTCGTCCGGCGGAGGAGATGCCCGGTTCTACGGGTGACCTTCTTCCTGAGCTCTCGCAACTGCTCGATTGAGTTCGGCAGGCGATGCAAGGCATCGCCCAGGCCCTGTGGCCATCCGTCTCCATGCCCGAAGGTATTGGGGAGCTTGCGGAGAAGCTAAAGGGAGCACATTGGCACTTCCAATTGTGGAAGATATCAGCCTGCCGTCAAGGCGCTAGGGAGGCCTGGGCCATGGTGAAGACGCGGTACTCAAAGGCTGACCCCAACCACATGGCCGAGGTCGGTCCTATAGGGCCTGATGGGAAGGAGATCCCTGTAAGCTTAGTGTACGACCAAGTAGAGTTGGCCGCAAAGTACTCCCAGCAGGACTGTAAATTAGACAGCCTGTTAGATGGTATTGAAGAGGAATACAATCAGTCAAAATGACTATGTAATCGAATTGACATTTATAATGCCTTCTAGCCGGATTGTACATCATTTGTCATGGCCGACCTTTTCGCTTCAACCTCGGGGCCTGACGGTCCGGAGTGTGTCCGAATTCCCATGCGGTTATATAGGAACTGGGGAATGCGTGGAGACCAGGCGTAGGGGTCATTAGTGCGTGAACAGACAAGTGCCCGACTAGTTATGTTATATTACATGGTTAGTAAGAAACATCTTCCAGGGAGAATAGTTCCGTTAGGGGTTCCTTTCCCTGGGGGGCATGCCCTAAAGTGCATGACCATGCTGCGAAAAGAAACGCAGGAAAAACGCCTGGGGGCACATAGATAAAGAAAAAGATCATCTTTAATTCACCGACCGAATATTCTCTTAAGAATGCTAGCTTTCGGCTTCACCCAGTCTGAGGTACATGTCCGGCTGATCCGGCAGTAACAATCGCAGAGGTGCTCCCTTTACCACCTAGCCGAATAATCGGGAACGTAGGGGTAAGCACAGGAGCCAGGCAACCCAGCTTGGCCAAAACTTAAGTCATATCGATGCATATGATGGTGAATAAAAGGTACATGCGGAAGTTTGACACATGTGTTAGGCATGAAGCCCGTATAAATAAGCTTCTGTTTAAAGAAGCCCCTAGGTTTACTGAGCGCAGATAGCGCGTCAATTTGTGAGCCTTTAAAGGTTATAAGAGAGAGAAAAAGGGAGAAGGAGAGAAATGTAAGACAGACAATATATAAAAAATGGACAGAGTAAGGAGACGAACACAGGATCCGGCGCTTGGCATAGAATCTTTGGAGACGGGCTGCGTTCCATGGGTTTGGCTCGAGTCGGTTATCTGATGCGTTTTGCAGGCGGTACGCTCCACCAGTCAAGACTTGGTCAATTATGAAGGGACCTTTCCACTTGGGCTTGAGTTTGTCCTTTTTCTTGTCCGACAGGCGTAGAACTAATTCACCAAAGTTGTAATTTTTGGCCCGTACTTCTCTGCTTTGGTATCTTCGAGCTTGATGTTGATAGAGTGCGGAACGGGCTTTCGCCACGTCACGCTCCTCCTCTAATGCGTCCAAACTGTCCTGCCGATCGAGCTCGGCTTATCTTTCCTCGTACATGCGCACTCGAGGTGAGTCATGAATTATATCGCAAGGCAGAACTGCCTCTGCACCGTACACCATGAAGAATGGTGTGTATCCGGTGGTGCGATTCGGCGTGGTCCGCAGCCCCCAGAGTACATAGTCGAGCTCCTCTACCCAGTGCATGTTAGATTCCTTGAGGGACCGCACTAGTCTGGGTTTGATGCTGCTTATGATAAGACCATTTGCACGTTCGACCTGGCCGTTAGTTTGTGGGTGATAGACGGAAGCATAATCGAGCTTTATGCCCATGTTTTTGCACTAGAGTTTTACCTCGTCGGCTGTAAAGTTCGTGCCATTATTAGTGATGATGCTGTGGGGGACATCGTAACGGTGTACGACCCCGGATATGAAGTCTATCACAGGTCCGGATTCGGCCGTCTTAGCAGGCTTGGCTTCTATCCATTTGGTGAACTTATCCACCATGACTAGTAAGTATTTGTGCTTGTGGGTTCCGCCTTTAAGGGGTCCAACCATATCAAGCCCCCAGACCGCAAAGGGCCAAGTGATGGGGATAGTTTGGCGGGCGGTGGGTGGCATATGGCTTTGGTTTGCAAAGAGCTGGCAGCCAGTGCATCGTTGGACTAAGTCCTGAGCGTCTGCCCGTGCCATCGGCCAATAAAAGCCTGTACGGAAGGCCTTGCTTACCAGGGACCGGGCTGCAGCGTGATGACCGCCGAGTCTGGCATGGATTTCAGCCAGGAGATTCCGCCCCTCCTCTTCGGAGATGCACCTTTGAAGGACTCGGATAGTGCTTTTCTTATAAAGCTCTCGCTCGTGGACTCTGTAGGCTTTGGATCGCCGCACTATGCAGCGTGCCTCATTTTGGTCCTCGGGGAGTTCCTGCCTAGTAAGGTAGGCGAGGAATGGTTCTGTCCACGGGGCGATGACGGCCATTATTACGTGGGCTGAAGGTGTTATTTCAATGGCAGAGCTTCCGATTGTGTCAAAATGTTCGGTGTCGGGCAGTGCGGCTGGGTCCGGGCTGTTATTGTTCTGCTCCCCTTCCCATGCCATGGATGGCTTGAAAAGCCTTTCCAAGAAGATGTTGGGGGGGAGGGACTACATCGCGTTTTGCGCCGATGCGTGCCAGGACATCCGCCGCCTGATTATTTTCCCGGGCTATATGGTGAAATTCAAGTCCCTCGAACCGAGCTGACATTTTTAGGACGGTGTTGCAGTAAGCTGCCATTTTCGGATCCTTGGCATCAAAGTCTCCATTTATTTGGGAGATTGCGAGGTTCGAGTCCCCGCGCACCTCTAGGCGTTGGATGCCCATGGATACTGCCATCCGGAGATCATGTAGAAGGGCCTCATATTCGGCTGCATTGTTGGAGTCCGTGTACAGAATCTGTAGTACGTATTGAACTGTGTCTCCTGTGGGGGACGTCAAAACGATGCCAGCCCCCAGTCCAGCCAACATTTTGGAGCCGTCGAAATGCATGATCCAATTTGAATATGTGCCGTACTCTCTAGGGAGTTCGGCCTCCGTCCATTCTGCGACGAAGTCGGCCAAAACTTGTGACTTGATGGCTCGTCGTGGCTTATAAGTTATGTCGAACGGGAGGAGCTTGATGGCCCATTTCGCAATCCGGCCCATTGTGTCACGGTTGTTTATAATGTCGTTAATTGGTACTTCCGAGGCTACTGTTATTGAACACTCTTGAAAGTAGTGTCGTAGCTTCCAGGATGCCATGAATACCGCGTACGCAATCTTTTGATAATGCGGGTACCATGATTTGCAGGGAGTGAGGACAGTGGACACATAATAGACCGGCCTTTGAAGGGGGAATTTGTGTCCGTCCGCTTCTCGTTCGACGACGAGCACTGCGCTTACCACCTGATGTGTTGCTGCGATGTACAATAGCATTGGTTTGCTGGTGTTTGGCGCGGCCAGGACTGGGTTTGTTGCCAGTATGGCTTTTATTTCGTTGAGTCCGGCCGTGGCTGCGTCCGTCCATTTGAAGTGTTCGGTGCGCCGAAGGAGGCGGTAAAGGGGAAGGGCCTTTTCTCCTAAGCGGGAGATAAAGCGGCTTAGAGCCGCCACACATCCGGTTAACTTTTGTATTTGTTTGAGGTCCTTTGGGATATCCAGTTGCGACAGAGCTCGGATCTTGGCTGGATTTGCTTCAATTCCTCTGCTGGATACAATGAAGCCCAAGAGCTTTCCGGCTGGAACGCCAAAAACGCATTTTTCCGGGTTGAGCTTGATGTCGTATGTTCGGAGATTATCAAATGTGAGTCTCAAGTCATCTACTAGAGATTCAACATGTCTTATTTTGACGACCACATCATCTACGTATGCCTCCACTGGCTTGCCAAACATGTCTGAATCATGCGCTGATATGTTGCGCCGGCGTTTTTGAGCCCGAAGGGCATCGTGTTGAAGCAGAATGGCCCGTATGGTGTGATAAATGCCGTTGCGGCTTGGTCTGGTTCTGCCATCTTGATTTGATGGTAGCCAGAATATGCGTCGAGGAAACACAACGAATCGTGTCCTGCGGTCGCATCGATAATTTGATCGATGCGGGGGAGGGGGAAGGGATCCTTTGGGCAAACCTTGTTAAGGTCTTTAAAATCAACACACAGGCGCCAGGATTTGTCCTTGTTTGGTACCATCACCAGGTTTGCTAGCCAGTCCGGATGTTTTATATCTCTGATGAATCCGGCCTCTAATAGCTTTGCTAGCTCCTCTCCCATAGCCTGTCTCTTAGGTTCGGAAAAACGCCGGAGAGCCTGTTTGACAGGTTTGAATCCTGTTTGGATATTTAAGCTGTGCTCGGCCAGCCTGCGTGGGATTCCTGGCATGTCTGAAGGGTGCCAGGCGAAAATGTCCCCGTTCTCTCGTAGGAACTCTCGCAATGCGGCGTCGACATCAGGGTTTAACTGTGCCCCGATGGAAGCTGTTTTATTGGGGTCCGTTGGATGGACTTGGAATTTGACTATTTCGTCCGCTAGTTTAAAGGAGGTGGATTTGGATCTTTTGTCGAGTACCACATCGTCCCTATTCACCGTAGAGCGCAGCGCAGTCAGCTCCTCAGCCACTAGGGCTTCGGATAGTGCCTCGAGGGCCAATGCGGCTGTCTTGTTTTCGGCGCGGAGTGCTATGTCCGGATCACTAGCGAGAGTGATGATCCCGTTAGGCCCGGGCATCTTGAGCTTCATGTACCCGTAATGGGGTATTGCTTGGAAGATTGTGAATGCTTCCCGCCCTAGCAAAGCGTGATAACCGCTGCTGAACGGGGCCACATGGAACGTGACCTCTTCGGACATGTAATTGTCCGGCGTGCCAAACACCACATCTAGTGTGATTTTTCCTGTACAGCGCGCTTCCCGACTGGGGATTATTCCTCTAAAGGTTGTGCTGCTTCGCATGATGCGGTTCCAGTCTATATCCATTTTTTGAAGAGTTTCCTCATAAATGAGGTTCAATCCGCTGCCGCCGTCCATGAGTACCTTGGTAAGACGAAAGCCATCCACTATTGGACTAAGGACCAATGCAGCTGGTGCTCGGGCTGTTCGGAATTTAGGTTCATCACTGGCGTTAAAGGTGATGGCCGTGTCACTCCATGGGTTTATTGTTGCTACTTGGTAGACTTCGGCAAGGCTACGGAGTGTCCTTTTTCGCATATTATTTGATGCGAAGGTCTCGAAGACTGTTAATACCGTATTGGTGTCTCTGGGGTGGCTTTCTGTGGCCTCCGGAATTAGGAGGTTTTCATCAATTTTGGCCACCTGCCGGAGTATCCAACATGCTCTAAGGCTGTGAGTTGGTGTGGCATCCTCTGTACTATGAATTTTACATGGTCCATTAAGCCATCCTTCCAGTACGGTTCCATGCCCTGTAGAGGGTTTTCGCCTTTTGGTGTTTGACCCGGGTGTCTGGCGATGATGCACCCTTTTATTTCGGACTGGGCTTGCCTTAAGGGCCGGATTGTCCCAAAATTTTGTTTTGGTTTTCCGGGCGCTTTCCATCGCACAGTACTTTCGTACTATGGACGTTAAGTCAGCGAAGTGTGTAATATCACGGCGACTTATGGCGTTGAGTATTCCCTTGTCCGTGCAATTATTGCAGAAGAATGAAATTGCGTCTTCCTTGCGGCAGCCCTTTATCCTGTTCATAACCAGGAGGAATCTGGCCCAGTAATGATGTACTGTTTCTTTGGGCTCTTTCCTGATTTGGGATAGATCGCCAATGTTCGGGTGGGTGGGTGGAATTAAATCTAAAGCCTTACCCCTTCCGAGGCTCAGAGGCCGAGGAATTTCCGAACTCGAAAATTTGGATTCCTGGATGTCGTCCAATGAATCCAGTCCTTTGCATGATTCTAGGTTCAGGTCTTGAGTGATATCCTCCCCTCCGCGGACATCCGGCTTGGAGGGATCGGGAATCCGGACATAGCGAGTCCTTAAGATAGATGAAGGGTCGCCGCACTGTCCCTCTACCACGGCAACGTGATGGGTGGCTTGGGGAGAGTTAATCTCTCTCAGATCGATTTTAGGCCCAATCTGGTCGTAATCCGTAGCGACTCCCAGGGCGGCGAAGCGATCCAAGAGCTCGTTTATGGAGGAAAGCTCTATTGGATCTAACTGCTCGACATGTTCCGAGTTGACATGAAGATTGTTTTCGATGGCTCGAGAGGTCATCGTCGGCGCAGAAGCCGAACAGGTGGTCATAAGAAAACCACCTAGACGGAGGGTTTGGCCGACAGCCAAAGCTCCCTTAGCAACGGTGCCGTCTTTAAAGACGGGGCGAGGCATCCTTCCTGATGGTGACGACACAGAGGAAATCTCAATGAAAGCACCAATGTCGGTGTCAAAACTGGCGAATCTCGGGTAGGGGGTCCCGAACTGTGCGTCTAGGCCGGATGGTAACAGGAGGCAAGTGACACGAAGTTTTACCCAGGTTCGGGCCCTCTCGATGGAGGTAAAACCCTACGTCCTGCTTGATTAATATTGATGATATGGGTAGTACAAGAGTAGATCTACCACGAGATCATAGAGGCTAAACCCTAGAAGCTAGCCTATGGTATGGTTGTGGATGTGTATGTTGTCCTACGGACTAAAACCCTCCGGTTTATATAGACACCGGAGAGGGTTAGGGTTACATAGAATCGGTTACAATGGTAGGAGATCTGAACATCCGTATTGCCAAGCTTGCCTTCCACGCCAAGGAAAGTCCCTTCCAGACACGGAACGGAGTCTTCAATCTTGTATCTTCATAGTCCAGGAGTCCGACTTGAAGGTATAGTTCGGCTATCCGAACACCCCCTAATCTAGGACTCCCTCAGCTGCCAAGAAGAAGAAGAAGCCTGCTGTGGCCCAACTTGAAGCATCAAGGCAGGAAGAACCTCACATTGTCTTCCCTGCAGTATGACAGGCTCGAAGCCTAAGGTCCCCACAGTGGCTTTGGAGCTCAAGAAAACAAGGGCAGCTAAAGCCGAAGTCCGCAAGCGCAAGACCAAGCACATCACTGACGATGCTCCACCGACGAAAAAGAGAAAGACAAAGAAGAAAGATGGGGTTGCTCCCACAGAGCCCCTTGTTGTCAAGACGATCTCAGTGGCTCGTCCTGCATCTGAACATAGTGAGCGCCATTTGATAGTTCATGAGCCTGCTTCCACAGAAGCTCCTGAAGCTGAAGACATTCCAGCTGTTGACCCCACCACAACTAAAGACATTGGTCATCAAGACAATGTTGAAGATGATGAAGTCCTTCCTTAGATCGAACACAATGTGGTATCATCGCCTGTTCTCACGAACAACGAACTCATCAACATTGGTCGTCCATTGACGCCAATTTCTCAGGATGACTCATGGGCTGATCACCCACAAGACTCCCCCCGTCAAGAAGAATCACCAAGTACTCCCCCACCTCAAGTCACCACTTCGGTGCTTGAAGACAATGACTTTATGGCCCAACCAACTCCATCTTCACAAGCATCGCCAATGTTCCGCAGGCTTAGTAAAGGACCAAGGCCACATGTCACTCTGTCAAGTGTTCCAGAAGGAGAAGAGCGCCAATCCGTTTCACGCCAAGTCTTTCCTGAAGCCTCTCCTACTGCGAACAACCCCGAGTCTGAAGCCAAAGCGGCTGAAGATATTCCGGCTGCATCAGCCGACGAACAAGAAGAGCCAAGAAATGAAGAAGAACATGTTGCTACACCCCCAACCACCCTGAAGTTGTTCTCGAGGAGAACGTGTCCGACCCTCCAGCTACTCGAGTGGAGGTTGATAACATTGAGGAGACCACCGACACCCATACTGAAGCCAATGACGTTGTCATGGCTGAAGCTACTGTGGCGCCTGAAGTTAATGTGGTGCTAGAAGTGATTGCACCTGAAGCTAATGCTGATCCTAACGCAAATATGCAGCCAGAAGTCAATACCACTGCCACTGCCACTGCTCCTGTACCGCCTCCACGGCCACACACCATCGAGCAAGAATATGATTATGGTCAGCTGGTCACTATCAAATGGCCCATTTTGGTTCCTCCACCTACTGCTGGTCCGCAATTTGACTATCATATCGAGCACATGCCTCAGGTCCAAAAGCCGAAGCCAAGGTTGCCCAGGTTTCCAGGTACAGCAATATCACCAGGATCGTTCAATGAGAATGGCTTCATTGCGCACAACACTTTCTTTGATAGTGCCAAGAACCCCTATTCGAAGCCAAGAATTTCATCTGATCGGTTCTGGAGCTATCAGCAGCGCATTTACTATTCTTGTGTTCTCTATGATCAAGGGCGCATCTTTCCTCATATGCGTCTAGACAGCGAAGCCATGGCTGGCCTGCCTTGCCTAGAAGAAGCCCTTGACTGCTTCAAAGATGCTGGTCTTCTCCCATTTGTGACAGCAAAAGAACATTGGAATGAAGAGCTTCTGCTTCAATTCTATGCTACCCTTCACATTCGTGGCTACAACAGGGATCCGAGGAAATGGATCCTTGAGTGGATGACGGGCGATGTACATCATGAAGCTAAAGCCCAAGACATCATCGAGCTTACAGCCCTGCCCACTCCTGGCGAACATTATGAACCAGGTTGTCAACTACACCAGAATGCTTTGGAGAGCATATTCCAGAAGCCAGAGCCTAATTTGAGCCAAATGCTGAGCATGATGAAGCCTCTGCCGCGCGACGCTGAATACCCAACATAATTCTTTGTTGAAGACCTCGAGTATCTGCCCCACACCATTTATCATATCATCAGGCGTACTCTATGGCCTGTCAAAGGACATTCTTCTGCAGTGAAGCTTGAAGGAGCAATGAAGACTTTGGTTTTCTATATCTTCAATGGCATCTGCTTCAATGCTCAAGACTTTTTCATCAGGAAATTGGCTGCATATGGCTCCGACATCTTTGGTCTGAAGTTCTACGCTCCATGGGTAATGCACCTAATCAAGCTTCACTCTGCAATCAACTATCAGCCTTCTGCATGCAATCATCTCATATTCTTGCCAGAGGTTGATTTGTCTATTGAAGCCATCTACCCAGAGCCTGTTACTCTTCACAATACTGATCACCAAAGCTTCTCACAGCCCATTGAAGGAGTTCAGGCCGTTTCTCATGTTTATCCCTTGGCTGGCAATACACGTGCCCCTCGCACCCAAGCTGAAGCCACTGAAATCACCATTACTCAAAGGCCTCGAAAGCGATCTCGTGTTCTCAATGACCGAGAGCTTCTCGTCGCTCTACATTAGAAATAGGAAAAGCATCATGACTGGCTTAAGCCTCAGATGCAAAGCCTCTTGGTGGACGTAAATCGCATTCGCAATCTTGCCACCAAGAATGCCTTTGTTACACATGAAACCTATCGGATGTCATGGAAGATTTTGACATTGCTTAGTGCTGAAGCAGATCTTCAAGACGATGGCTTCATTGAAAAATTCAAGTTTGACTCCACTCCTCCAAGGAATGTTGTCTTGCATCGAACTCCGTCCCTTGAAGACTCTGACTATTCCTCCTCAGCTGCAATAGTGAATGCCAGAGTCATAGATGATCAAGATGATGCTACTTCACCACCTCCAACTTCAGCACGTGTCGACACTGCACCAAGTTCTTCTGCACCGCCAAACACCAACACCGACCCTGCATCTTCTCATACTCCTTCTGGGAACGAGTAGAGGCTCTATGTCTTCAACCCTTTTTGGTCCTTACTGACAAAAGGGCGAGAAGCATATGAGTTGATAGTCTTCAAGCGGGTCCAAATGGGTAGTTGCTTTATATTTTTGCCTAGTGTTTACAACTCTCGCTTTTGATACATCTGGTTCCTTGAGTTGTAACACTTAAACTTGATGGCCATCTGCTACTTGTTTGCTATTCTGTGATGCGATGATAAATTACGCATGTGTGATGATAAATCCCGCACGAAATCATTTTGTAGACGTCCATTTTTCATGATGCATGTCATTATCTTTGTTATATCCTTTCATGCATGATGAATTGTCATCATAAGTAGAAGAGGAGCTCTGCAAGTACAACCTGCCATGTGCATTTGCATTCAAAAGCAAAATACTTATATGCACATCTTCAGGGGGGAGCATTTCTGCTACCTACGAAGACAATACCTAAATCCTTTACAATTTCACATACTTTTATCCCCGTTGAAAACTTCAACCAGTTTGTCATCAATCACCAAAAAGGGGGAGATTGTATGTGCATCTAGTGCCACCACTAGTTGGTTTGGAGTATTGAAGACAAACCTGGTTGAGGGACTAATGTGTTTGTGAGAATTGCAGGATAACACAGGTAGTAGTCCCTCATTGATTCGGCTTACCTACCGGAGATGACCCCTAAAAATGTATGAAGACATTGAAGACAAAGGTGGTATGTGAAGATATTCACATTGAAGACTATGACAAGAGAAGACATCGCGTGAAGACTATGGAGCGCGAAGGCTTAGTTGTTTCGGTGTTTCCTTTTCTTCTTTGTTGAGTCATAGGAACCACCGTACTGTTAAGTGGGGTTCCAGTGAACAAAGTCAGAGTGACTGAAGTGATGCTTAACCAAAATCCTATGTCTTTGAGCAAAGACAATGAGAGCAAATCTTATCCAAAGCTGGATGAGTCAACTTTACTTGTAGCCCAAGTAAAGTTGCCGCGTGTGTTTGAAATCTGACCGTTGGAACACGTGTCAGTTCCTTAGTGACCCAGAGTCATTTCGGACAAATCGGGTCGGGTTGCCTAGTGGCTATAAATAGCCCACCCCCTACACCATAAATTGGTGGCTGCTCAGAGTTAGTGCACGGCTTTTGTCAGTTGAGAGCAACCCACCTCCGAAGCTTTTGAGAGAGAAATCCTTGCGAGGACAAAGCCCTAAACACCCAGAGCCAAAGAGTGTTAGGCATAACTGAAGTCTTCTTGTCTGTGTGATCTGAAGACTTGTTACACTTGAGGACTGTGAATCCTCCAGCCGGTTAGGCGTCGCGTTCTGAGCGTCCAAGAGTTATTGTGGATCGCGGGTGAACAAAGTCTGTGAAGGTTTGGAAGTCTACCTTGAAGACTTACCTGAGTGATTGGGCGAGGACTGTGTGTCCTTAGCTCAAGGGGAATAAGGTGAAGACACGGTCTTCTGAGTTAAATCTCAGCCTCCCTAACCAGACGTACAGTTGTCACAGCAACTGGAACTGGTCCAACAAATCATTGTCTTCTTCACTAAGCAACTGGTTCTATCATTCCCATCTCTTTATTTACAGTTGGTCCTTGTGAAGTCATTGCCTGTTTGCATTGTCTATTTGTCTTCACTGTGTGACTGTTTGTTCTGATTGGCTTCATACTATCTTCCATCCTGATCTGTACTGCCTAGCTGCTATTAGTCTTCATGCTTTCACTTCATTGAATACTTGACTATGGCTTGCCTAGTGTAGTCTACCTTCCGCTGCATGTTTATAGGTTCATTTCTATCGTTTGTCTTTGAAACTTCCATGTTTTAAAGACTTTCATAAAAATCGCCTATTCACCCCCCTCTAGTCGATAACTAGCACTTTCAGGTCTATCTTTGGGCTTCTTCATGGGATCAGCAACTTGCTTGCTATTCCTCTTTGAAGTTCCTCTTTCTTTCCCTTGCCCTTTTACTTGAAGCTAGTGGTCTTGTCAACCATCAACACTTGATGCTTTTCTGGATTTCTACCTTCGCTGATTTCAGCATCGTGAAGAGCTTGGGAATTACTTTTGTCATCCCTTGCATATTATAGTTCATCACAAAGTTCCAGTAACTTGGTGATAGTGACTAGAGAACTCTTTCAATCACTATTTTATCTGGAAGATGAACTCCCACTTGATTCAAGCAATTGTAGTACCCAGACAATCTAAGCACATGCTCACTGGTTGAGCTATTCTCCTCCATCTTGTAGGCAAAGTACTGTCAGAGGTCTCATACCTCTCGACACGGGCATGAGCATGAAATACCAATTTCAACTCTTGGAACATCTCATATGCTCCATGTCGTTCAAAACATTTTTGAAGTCCCGGTACTTAGCCATAAAGCATGCTGCACTAAAGTATCAAGTAGTTATCATACCGAGCTTGTCAAACGTTCATAATGTCTGCATCTGCTTGTCACCTCGTGGTGCATCAAGGAAATAATATTTCTGTGCAGCATTGAGGATAATCCTCAGATCATGGAGCTAGTCCGCATCATTGCTACTAACATCTTTCAACTTATTTTTCCCTAGGAACATATCAAAAATAAACGGGGAGCTACATCGCGAGCTATTGATCTACAACATAGTTATGCAAATACTATCAGGACTAAGTTCATGATAAATTAAAGTTCAATTAATCATATTACTTAAGAACTCCCACTTAGATAGACATCCCTCTAATCATCTAAGTGATCACGTGATCCATATCAACTAAACCATGTCCGATCATCACGTGAGATGGAGTAGTTCTCAATGGTGAACATCACTATGTTGATCATATCTACTATATGATTCACACTCGACCTTTTGGTCTCAGTGTTTCGAGGCCATATCTGCATATGCTTGGCTCGTCAAGTTTAACCCGAGTATTCTGCGTGCGCAAAACTGGCTTGCACCCGTTGTATGTGAACGTAGAGCTTATCACACCTGATCATCACGTGGTGTCTCGGCACGACGAACTGTAGCAACGGTGCATACTTAGGGAGAACACTTATACCTTGAAATTTAGTGAGAGATCATCTTATAATGCTACTGCCGAACTAAGCAAAATAAGATGCATAAAGGATAAACATCATATGCAGTCAATATAAGTGATATGATATGGCCATCATCATCTTGTGCCTTTGATCTCCATCTCCAAAGCACCGTCATGATCACTGAGGGAGTCCTGGATTAGGGGGTGTCCGGATAGCCGGACTATACCTTCGGCCGGACTCCGGGACTATGAAGATAGAAGATCGAAGACTTCGTCCCGTGTCCAGAAGGGACTTTCCTTGGCGTGGAAGGCAAGCTTGGTGATACAGATATGTAGATCTCCTACCATTGTAACCGACTATGTGTAACCCTAGCCCTCTCCGGTGTCTATATAAACCGGAGGGTTTTAGTCCGTAGGACAAACAACAATAATACCATAGGCTAGCTTCTAGGGTTTAGCCTCTCTGATCTCGTGGTAGATCTACTCTTGTACTACCCATATCATCAATATTAATCAAGTAGGAGGTAGGGTTTTACCTCCATCAAGAGGGCCCGAACCTGGGTAAAACATCGTGTCCCTTGCCTCCTGTTACCATCCGCCTAGACGCACAGTTCGGGACCCCCTACCCGAGATCCGCCGGTTTTGACACCGACAATCACCATCGTCACTGGCTTGACACCTTGATCTCCATCGAAACATCATTGTCATCTCGCCAACTATTGCTTCTACGACTATCACAACCGCTTAGTGATAAAGTAAAGCAATTACATGGCGATTGCTTTTCATATAATAAAGCGACAACCATATGGCTCCTGCCAGTTGCCAATAACTCTGTTACAAAACATGATCATCTCATACAATATAATTTAGCATCATGTCTTGAACATATCACATCACAACATGCCCTGCAAAAACAAGTTAGACGTCCTCAGCTTTGTTGTTGCAAGTTTTACATGGCTGCTACAGGCTGAGCAAGAACCGTTCTTACCTACGCATCAATAACCACAATGCGGTATAGTGATTGCGTTTTGATCTTCAGAAAGAACCATGTTCATTGAATCCGATTCAACTAAAGTTGGAGAAACTGACACCCACCAGCCACCTGTTTGCGAAGCACATCGGTAGAACCAGTCTCGCGTAAGCCTACGCGTAATGTTGGTCTAAGCCGCTTCATCCAACAATATCGTTGAATCAAGAATCAACTAGTGATGGCAAGCAATATGTATATACCCACGCCCACAACTCCTTTGTGTTCTACTCGTGCATATAACATCTACGCATAAACCTGGCTCTGATGCCACTGTTGGGGAACGCGGTAATTTCAGGATGTTCCTACGCACACGCAAGATCATGGTGATGCATAGCAATGAGAGGGGAGAGTGTTGTCTACATACCCTCGTAGACTGTAAGCGGAAGCGTTATGACAACATGGTTGATGTAGTCGTATGTCTTCACAATCGACTGATCCTAGTAACGAAAGTACGCCAACTCCACGATCTGCACACGTTCGGCTCGGTGACATCCCACGAACTCACGATCCTGCAGGGTGTCGAGGGAGAGCTTCGTCAGCACGACGGCGTGATGACGGTGATGATGATGCTACCGAAACAGGTCTTTGCACCGCTACGATATGACCGAGGTGGATAATGGTGGAGGGGGGCACCGCACACGGCTAATGGATCAATGATCAACTTGTGTGTCTATGGGGTGCCCCCTCCCCCGTATATAAAGGGGAAAGGGGAGGGGGGCGGCGGCCTCATAGGGTGTGACCCAAGGGGGGAATCATACTCCTACTAGGAGTAGGTCCCCCCTTTCCTAATCCAACTAGGAGGGGAAGGAAAGAGGAGGAGGAGGGGACAAGGAAAGAGGGGGCCGGCACCCCAAGCCCTAAACCAATTCGGTTTGGGCCTAGGGGGCCCACCCATAGCTCCCTTTCTGCCCTCTATTTCCACTAAGGCCCATGAAGGCCCATTGACCCTCCGGGAGTTCCAGTAACTCCCCGGTACTCCGGTATTTATCCGATGACCCCCGGAACCTTTCCGATGTCCGAATATAACCTTCCAATATATCAATCTTTATGTCTCGACCATTTCGAGACTCCTCGTCATGTCCGTGATCTCATCCAGGACTCCGAACAACCTTCGGTACATCAAAACACATAAACTCATAATACAGATCGTCATCGAACGTTAAGCGTGCGGACCCTACGGGTTCAAGAACTATGTAGACATGACCGAGACTCATCTTCGGTCAATAACCAATAGTGGAACCTGGATGCTCATATTGGCTCCTAAATATTCTACGAAGATCTTTGTCGGTCAAACCACATAACAACATACGTTGTTCCCTTTGTCATCGGTATGTTACTTGCCCGAGATTCGATCGCCGGTAACTCAATACCTAGTTCAATCTCGTTACCGGCAAGTCTCTTTACTCGTTCCGTAATGCAACATCCCGTAACTAACTCATTAGTCACATTGCTTGCAAGGATTATAGTGATGTGCATTACCGAGAGGGCCCAGATATACCTCTCCGATACATGGAGTGACAAATCCTAATCTCGATCTATGCCAACTCAATAAACACCGTCAGAGACACCTGTGGAGCATCTTTATAGTCACCTAGTTACGTTGTGATGCTTGATAGCACACTAAGTGTTCCTCTGGTATTCGGGAGTTGCATAATCTCATAGTCATAGGAACATGTATAAGTTATGAAGAAAGCAATAGCAACAAACTAAACGATCACCGTGCTAATCTAACGGATGGGTCAAGTTAATCACATCATTCTCTAATGATGTGATCCCGTTAATCAAATGAAAACTCTTTTTCCATGGCTAGGAAACTTAACCATCTTTGATTAATGAGGTAGTCTAGTAGAGGCATACTAGTGACACTTAGTTTGTCTATGTATTCACACATGTACTAAGTTTCCGGTTAATACAATTCTAGCATGAATAATAAAGATTTATCATGATATAAGTAAATATAAATAACAAATTTATTATTGCCTCTAGGGCATATTTCCTTCACCCAGCGGCGGTGGCTCCTCCTCCGGCTAGAGCACCAGCAGCGGTGGCTACGACGAACCACCGCGCCACCGGGCTTGGATCAGGTAGGTGACGGATGGTCTCGCCGCCATGCTTCAGTGAAGCGGGATGAGGGCTTGGACTGAGCTTCGGGTGTTGCTGGAGCCTGGCCTCGGGAGCCACTGCGATTGTGTGGCCTTCTTTTGTTTTACCTTTCCTTTCTCCTGCATTTAAAAAAAAAGTAGAGGGCCCCCCTGGGGTGTGTAATGAACCATGGCACTTATGCCACTATGCTATGTTTATTATTTTGATATTGTGCCGTGGTGCCCATGTTCCGACTAGGTGCAGTTAGGGTAAGTTAGCTTGGTATGCTTGCGGTAGTCCTCCGCCTCGTGGGGGCACGCCTTTCCAGCAGCATCTTGCGAAGTTCCCTTCCTGACGACTCAGGAGCCGTCGGGCCTCAGGAGACTTGGTACAGCTGCAGAGTTATTAGAAATCATGATGAGGTGTCACGTCCCTCCTCGCGCGAGCCCCTGGGTGTGGGTTGGTTGTGGCTACTGCACTGCGTCGTGCTACCCGGAGGCACGGACTTAAGAGGGTGCTCATGCCCATGAGCTCATTTGAGATCGTCTCACGAGGATTAAGGATCCCGAAGCTCTGGGGCAACAAGGCTTCGACAAGGTGTGTTTGCGGTGCAGGCGAGCCCAAGCCTACACACCTGCCTAGCCCCCGCCCGCGGGACGCGCGAGGAGGAGCAACGGGCAACTGCCGCTCTTCCCGGGGCTAGGCTGGAGAACCGACCAAAGCAAGAGGAGAACAATTCCAACTCTGGCGAACGAAAAAATGCGAAAACTCCTAATTTCACTCAAGAAGCTGCAAACCAGCTACAGAAAGCAAGCAAAAGAACAGCCGCGTCTGGCACCTAGACTAGTCTTCTCACCAACACAGAGCTAAGTGCTGCCACTAGGACATGGGTGGGAGCTCTCGTGAGGCCCGCGGGTGGCACTCAGGAGACTTCGGGGCGTGTACAGCCCCAACTCATTATTACGTGAGAGTGTCATGAGTGGAGACCTTCACAGATATGGGGCCTTGCTTCATGGGTAGAACTTCCGGAGGTGCTGGATGTTCCAGGCGTCTTGGATGGGGATCCCGTCCTACGTCTCCAGGCGTGCGGCGCCAGGCCTGGAGACATGGGCGATCCTGAACGGGCCCTCCCACATGGGTGAGAGCTTATGCAGCCCCTCCCTAGAGAGCACCCGCCTTAGGACGAGATCACCCACCTCGAGCGTCCTGGAGCGGATACCACGGCAGTGGTACCGCCGCAGCGCCTGCTGGTACCTCATTGCTCGAAGCGAGGCTTGGCGCCGATGTTCTTCCCCTAGCACGAGGTCCATCCCCTGCGAGGCATCCTGGCAAGCCTCGTCAAACACCAAGATCCACGTGGAGCGATGCCTGACCTCATGAGGGAGAACCTCTTCTGCTCCGTAGATGAGGAAGAATGGTGTTTCACCCGTCGGCTTGGTTGCAGTGGTGCGGATGGACCACAACAGAGACTGTAGCTCATCGAGCCAGCCCCTGACGTAGGCCTCGAGCTTCTTCTTGAAGGTTCATGCCTTGAGGCCTCTCGGGACCTCCACGTTGGCGCGCTCGGCCTGGCCATTGCTCCTGGGGTGTGCCACCGAGGCGTAGTATATCTGCGTTACAAGGTTAGCACAATATGTTTTGAAAAGGTTGCTAGTTAACTGTGAGCCGTGATACGTCTCCGTCGTATCTATAATTTTTTATTGTTCCATGCCAATATTATTCAACTTTCATATACTTTTTGGCAACTTTTTATATTATTTTTGGGACTAACATATTGATCCAGTGCCCAGTGCCAGTTCCTGTCTGTTGCATGTTTTTGGTTTCGTAGAATATCCATATCAAACGGAGTCCAAACGGGATAAAAACGAACGGAGCTTATTTTTGGAAAATACGGAAAATTCGGAAGGAAAATCAACACGAACCAGTGTCCGAGGTGGTCACGAGGCAGGGGGCGCCCCCCCTAGGGCGCGCCCCCCTAGGGCGCGCCCCCTACCCTCGTGAGCCCACGGTAAGGCGGTTGACGCTCTTCTTTTGCTGCAAGAAAGCTAATATTCAGAAAAAATCACGGCGAAGGTTTCTGGCCAATCGGAGTTACGGATCTCCATATATATACGAAACGGTGAAACAGAGCCAGAACAGAACGCAGAACCAGAGAGAAACAGAGAGATAGATCCAATCTCGGAGGGGCTCTCGCCCCTCCCATGCCATGGAGGCCAAGGACCAGAGGGGAAACCCTTCTCCCATCTAGGGAGGAGGTCAAGGAAGGAGAGGAAGAAGGGGGCCCCTCAACCCCTCTCCTCCTGTGCCACCGGAACGCCGCCGTGGCCATCATCATCACCGCGATCTTCACCAATACCTCCGCCATCTTCACAAACATCTCCATCACCTTCCCCCCCTCTATCTACAGCGGTCCACTCTCCCGCAACCCGCTGTACCCTCTACTTGAACATGGTGCTTTATGCTTCATATTATTATCCAATGATGTGTTGCCATCCTATGATGTCTGAGTAGATTTTCGTTGTCCTATCGGTGGTTTGTGAATTGCTATGATTGATTTAATTTCCTTGTGGTTATGTTGCTGTCCTTTGGTGTCCATCATATGATTGCGCTTGTGGATCACACCCTAGGGTTAGTTGTATGTTGATAGGACTATGTATTGGAGGGCAAGAGTGATAGAAGCTTCAACCTAGCATAGAAATTGATGCATACGGGATTGAAGGGGGACCAATATATCTTAATGCTATGGTTGGGTTTTACCTTAATGAACATTAGTAGTTGCGGATGCTTGCTAATAGTTCCAATCATAAGTGCATAGAATTCCAAGTCAGGGATGACATGCTAGCAGTGGCCTCTCCCACATAATACTTGCTATCGGTCTAGTAAAGTAGTCAATTGCTTAGGGACAATTTCGCAACTCCTACCACCACTTTTCCACACTTGCTATATTTACTTTAGTTGCTTCTTTACCTTAACAGCCCCTAGTTTTATTTTCGTGCTCTTTACTTTCTTGCAAGCCTTTCCGAAAACACCTACAAAGTACTTCTAGTTTCATACTTGTTCTAGGTAAAGCGAACGTCCAGCGTGCGTAGAGTTGTATCGGTGGTCGATAGAACTTGAGGGAATATTTGTTCTACCTTTAGCTCCTTGTTGGGTTCGACACTCTTACTTATCGAAAACTATTGCGATCCCCTATACTTGTGGGTTATCAAGTCGTTGTCGGTGATGATGCGATTAGGAACCCCAAACCGGCTCACGAGGCCCTTGATGAACTTAACTGCCAAGCTAGCTGGGATGGTGCGGATGGCCTCCACTTCTGCCCAGTTGGTGAACTTGTTGATGGCGACGTAGAGGTAGCGATAGCCTCCGGGTGCTCGAGGAAACGGGCCCAGGATGTCCATACCCCAGACCGCGAACGGCCACGAGAGCGGGATAGTCTGGAGGCCTTGAGCGGGCAGGTGGACATGCTTGGCATGGAATTAACAGCCTTCACGAGACCTTACCAACTATGCTACATCGTTGAGCGTCGTGGTCCAGTAGAATCCGCTGAGGAACACCTTGCCCATGAGAGTATGCGATGAGGAGTGATGCCCGCAATCCACACCATGTATTGATACGTCCATTTTGCATCATGTTTTCTTACTGTTATTTATAATGTTTTTGTCCATAATAATGCTTTTTGGAGTAATTCTAATGCCTTTTCTCTCATAATATGAAATGTATACACAAAGAGGGAGAATTCTGGCAGCTGGAAATCTGGACCTGAAAAAGCTACGTCAGGCTACCTATTCTGCACAACTCCAAATAAGCTGAAACTTCACGAGGATTTTTTATGGAATATTTTAGAATTATTGGAGGAAATAACTACCAGATGGGGCCCACCAGGTGGGCAAAACCCACCTGGGCGCGCCAGGGAGCCCAAGCGCGCCCTGGTGGGTTGTGCTCACCCAGGCCCACCTCCGGTGCCCATCTTCTAGTATATAAGTCATTTTGACCTAGAAAAATAACAAAGAGAGGACTTTCGGGACGGAGCGCCGCCGCCTCGAGGCGGAACTTGGGCAGGAGCACTTTCGCCCTCCGGCGGAGCGATTCTGCCGGGGGAACTTCCCTCCCGAAGGGGGAAATCATCATCATCGTCATCACCAACAACTCTCCCATCTTGGGGAGGGCAATCTCCATCAACATCTTCAGCAGAACCATCTCCCCTCAAACCCTAGTTCATCTCTTGTGTTCAATCTTGTTACCGGAACTATAGATTGGTGCATGTGGGTGACTAGTAGTGTTGATTACATCTTGTAGTTGATTACTATATGGTTTATTTGGTGGAAGATTATATGTTCAGATCCAATATGCTATTTAATACCCCTCTGATCTTGAGCATGATTATCGTTTGTGAGTAGTTAGTCTTGTTCTTGAGGTCACGGGAGAGATCATGTTGCGAGTAATCATGTGAACTTGATATGTGTTCGATATTTTGATAGTATGTATGTTGTGATTCCCTTAGTGGTGTCATGTGAACGTCGACTACATGACACTTCACCATATTTGGGACTAAGGGAATGCATTGTGGAGTAGCAATTAGATGATGGGTTGCGAGAGTGACAGAAGCTTAAACCCTAGTTTATGCGCTATTCCGTAAGGGATCGATTGGACCCAAAAGTTTAATGCTATGGTTAGAATTTATTCTTAATACTTTTCTCGTAGTTGCGGATGCTTGCAGGAGGGTTAATAATAAGTAGGAGGTTTGTTCAAGTAATAACAATACCTAAGCACTGGTCCACCCACATATCAAATTATCAAAGTACCAAACACAAATTAAGCCAACATGATGAAAGTGACTAGATGAAATTCCCGTGTACCCTCAAGAACGATTTGCTTATCATAAGAGACCGTTTTGGCATGTCCTTTGCCTCAAAAGGATTGGGCTACCTTGTTGCACTTTTGTTAATACTACCGTTACTTGCTCGTTACAAATTACCTTGCTATCAAACTACTCCGCTACTTACAATTTCAGCACTTGCAGACATTACCTTGCTGAAAACCACTTGTCATTTCCTTCTGCTCCTCGTTGGGTTCGACAGTCTTACTTATAGAAAAGAGCTACAGTTGATCCCCTATACTTGTGGGTCATCAAGGCTATTTTCTGGCGCCATTGCCGGGGAGTGAAGCGCCTTTGGTAAGGAAACATTTATATAGTGTGCTGAAATTTATTGTCACTTGTTACTATGGAAAACAATCCTTTGAGGGGTTTTCTCGGGGTATCTTCACCTCGTCCGAAACCACAATTAGTTACCCCTCAACCTACTGCACAAAATATTGAATATGAAATTACTTTGGGTATGATAGAACAACTGCTAGCTAATTCTTATGCAGGAGATGGAGCCGAACGTCCTGATATGCACTTGATATATGTAGAACAAATTTGTGGATTGTTTAAGCTTGCAGGTTTACCTAGGGATGAAGTTATGAAAAATTTTCCCTTTATATTTGAAGGGAAAAGCATTGGCATGGTATAGGCTATGCGATGATATTGGATCATGGAATTGGAATCATTTGAAATTGGAGTTCCACCAAAAAAATTATCCTATGCATCTAGTTCATCATGATCGGAATTATATATATAATATTTGGCCTCGTGAAGGAGAAAGTATCGCTCTAGCTTGGGGGAGGCTTAAGTCAATGTTATATTCATGCCCCAATCATGAGTTCTCAAGAGAAATTATTATCCAGTATTTTTATGCTCGGCTTTCTCGTAATGATCAAACCATGCTTGATACTTCTTGTGTTGGTTCTTTTATGAAGAAGACTATTGAATTCCGGTGGGATCTTTTGGAAAGAATTAAATGCAATTCTGAAGATTGGGAACTCGACGAAGGTAAAGAGTCAGGTATTAAACTTAAGAATTATTGTGTTAAATCTTTTATGGATATCAATGCTTTTCAAAAGTTTAGCACTAAATATGGACCTGGCTCTGAGATAGTAGCCTCCTTTTGTGAATCATTTGCTACACATGTTGAACTCCCTAAAGAGAAGTGGTTTAAATATCACCCACCTATTAAAGAAGAGACTAAAGAACCGGTACCGGTTAAAGAATAAACTATACTTTATAATGTTGATCCAGTTGTTC
The DNA here is from genome assembly GCF_002162155.2 of Triticum dicoccoides. Lineage (NCBI taxonomy): Eukaryota > Viridiplantae > Streptophyta > Magnoliopsida > Poales > Poaceae > Triticum > Triticum dicoccoides. Next base: position 408,184,367 of record NC_041388.1, on the reverse strand, counting down.
CTTTTGCTTATATAGAGAAACCACCTTTCCCTATTAGGATAAAAGAACATGCTAAAGTTTCAACTGTGGTTAACAGAAGCTATATTAGAACACCTAAACCTGATGAACAAATTAAAGTAGAAACTAGTATTGCTATGGTTAAAGATCTCTTGGAAGAAGATATGAATGGTCATGTTATTTACTTCTGTGAAGAAGCTGCTAGAATTGCCAAACCTGATAAAAAATATAAACATAGACATGTTGTTGGCATGCCTGTCATCTCAGTTAAAATAGGATATCATTGTTATCATGGTTTATGTGACATAGGTGCTAGTGTGAGTATTATTCTCTGCACTTTATATCAAAAAATTATGAATGGCATAGCACCCGCAGAAATACAAGACATAGATGTTACTATTAAACTTGCTTATAGAGACAGAATGTCACCGATTGGGATTGTTAGGGATGTTGAAGTCTTGTGTGGGAAAATAAAATAGCCTACTTATTTTCTTGTTCTTGGTTCCCCGCAAGATGACTTTTGTCCCATTATCTTTGGTAGACCTTTCTTGAACACCGTCAATGCTAGAATGGATTGTGAGAAGCAAACTGTTGGTGTTAGTTTTGGTGATGAGTCTCTTGAATTTAATTTTTCCAAGTTTAGTACAAAGCTTCATGAAAAAGAATTGCCTAGTAAGGATGAATTAATTGGTCTTGCTTCTATTGCTGTACCACCTACTGATCCTTTAGAACAATATTTGCTAGACCATAAAATTTTCTTTGAACAACATCCTCTACTTAAACACAATTTTCCTATTAAAACTCTAGGAGGTCCTCCTCCACCTAAAGGTGATCCTGTGTTTGAATTAAAACAATTCCTAGACACTTTGAAATACGCTTATCTTGATGAAAAGAAGATATATCCTGTTATTATTAGTGCTAACCTTTCAGAACATGAAGGAGAAAGATTATTAAAAGTTCTAAGGAAGCACTTAGCTGCTATTGGATATACTCTTGATGATTTAAAGGGCATTGGTCCACTCTATGTCAGCACAAAATTAATATGGAACCTGATGCTAAACCCATTGTTGATCACCAACATCAGTTAAACCCGAAGATGAAAGAAGTGGTAAGAACAAAAATATTAAAACTTCTGGAAGCAAGTATAATCTATCTTATAGCTGATAGTAGATGGGTAAGTCCTGTTCATTGTGTCCCTAAGACAGGAGGTATTATTGTTGTTCCTAATGATAAGAATGAACTTATTCCACAAAGAATTGTTACAAGCTATAGAATGGTAATTGATTTTAGAAAATTAAACAAAGAAACTAGAAAAGATCATTACCCTCTGCCTTTTATTGATCAAATGCTTGAAAGATTATCTAAGCACAAACATTTTTGCTTCCTTGATGAATATTCTGGTTTTTCACAAATACATGTTTCTCAACCTGATCAAGAAAATACCACTTTAACTTGTCCCTTTGGAACCTATGCTTATAGATGCATGCCTTTCGGTTTATGCAATGCACCTGCTACCTTTCAAAGATGTATTCTCTGACTTTTGTGAAAAGATTGTTGAGGTTTTCATGGATGACTTCTCTGTTTATGGGAAGTCTTTTGATGATTTTTTAAGCAATCTTGATCGAGTTTTGCAGAGATGTGAACAAACAAATCTTGTCTTGAATTGGGAGAAGTGCCACTTTATGGTTAATGAAGGCATTGTCTAGGGTCATAAAATTTCTGAAAGAGGTATTGAAGTGGACAAAGCTAAGGTTGATGCAATTGAGAAAATGTCATGTTCTAAAGATATAAAAGGTATTCGCAGTTTCTTAGGTCATGTTGGTTTCTATAGGAGATTTATCAAAGACTTTTCTAAAATTTCTAGGCCTCTTACCAGTCTTTTGCAAAATGATATTCCTTTTGTTTTTGATGATGATTGTTTAGAAGCCTTTGAAACACTCAAGAAAGCCTTAATTTCTGCACCTATTGTTCAATCACCTGATTGGAACTTGCCTTTTGAAATTAGTGATTATGCTGTTGGTGTTGTTCTAGGATAAAGAGTTGATAAGAAACTTAATGTAATTAATTATGCTAGTAAAACTCTAGACAGTGCTCAAAGAAATTATGCTACTAATGAAAAGGAATTCTTAGCCATTGTGTTTGCTTGTGATAAATTTATACCTTATATTGTTGATTCCAAAGTAACTATTCACGCAGACCATGCTGCTATTAAATATCTTATAGAAAAGAAAGATGCTAAACCTAGACTTATTCGATGGGTTCTCTTATTACAAGAATTTGATTTACATATCATTGATAGAAAAGGAGCTGAGAACCCAGTAGCTGATAATTTATCTAGGCTTGAAAATGTGCTTGATGACCCACTACCTATTGATGATAGTTTTCCTGATGAGCAGTTAGCTGCAATAAATGTTGCTCACAGTATTCATTGGTATGCTGATTATGCTAATTACAATGTTGCTAAATATTTTACCACCTAGCTTTACATACCAACAAAAGAAAAAATATTCTATGATCTAATACATTACTTTTTGGATGACACACATCTTTATAAATAAGGAGTAGATGGTATTGTTAGACATTGTGTACCTAAGCATGAACAGGGACAAATCCTACGGAAATGTCACTCCAAAGCTTATGGAGGGCATCATGCTGGAGATAGAATTGCTCACAAGGTATTGCAAGCTGGACTTTATTGGCCTACTGATGACCCACAAGTACAAGGGATCTATCGTAGTCCTTTCGATAAGTAAGAGTGTCGAATCCAACGAGGAGCAGAAGGAAATGATAAGCGGTTTCCAGAAAGGTATTCTCTGTAAGTACTGAAACAAGTGGTAACAGATAGTTTTGTGATATGATAATTTGTAACGAGCAACAAGTAACAAAAGTAAATAAAGTGCAGCAAGGCGGCCCAATCTCTTTTGTAGCAAAGGACAAGCCTAGACAAACTCTTATATAGAGAAAAGCACTCCCGAGGACACATGGGAATATCGTCAAGCTAGTTTCATCACGCTTATATGATTTGCGTTCGGTACTTTGATAATTTGGTATGTGGGTGGACCGGTGCTTGGGTACTGTCTTTACTTGGACAAGCATCCCACTTATGATTAACCTCTATTGCAAGCATCCGCAACTACAACAAAAGTATTAAGGTAAACCTAACCATAACATGAAACATATGGATCCAAATCAGCCCCTTACGATGCAACACATAAACTAGGGTTTAAGCTTCTGTCACTCTAGCAACCCATCATCTACTTATTACTTCCCAATGCCTTCCTCTAGGCCCAAATAATGATGAAGTGTCATGTAGTTGACGTTCACATAACACCACTAGAGGAGAGGCACCATACATCTCGTCAAAATATCGAACGAATACCAAATTCACATGACTACTAATAGCAAGACTTCTCCCATGTCCTCAGGAACAAACGTAACTACTCACAAAGCATAAACATGTTCATAATTAGAGGGGTATTAATATGCATATAGGATCTGAACATATGATCTTCCACCAGATAAACCAACTAGCATCAACTACAAGGAGTAATTAACACTACTAGCAACCTACTAGCACCAATCCCGGACTTGGAGACAAGAATTAGATACAAGAGATGAACTAGGGTTTTGAGAGGAGATGGTGCTGATGAATATGTTGATGGAGATTGCCCTCTCCCGATGAGAGGAGTGTTGGTGATGACAATGGCGATGATTTCCCCCTCCGGGAGGGAAGTTTCCCTGGCAGAACAGCTCTGCCAAGCCCTAGATTGGATCCGCCAAGGTTCCGCCTCGTGGCGGCGGAGTTTCGTCCAAGAAGATGGCTTCTTATTTTTTCCCATCAAAATACTTCATATAGCAGAAGATGGCCACCGGAGGGCCACCATGGGGCCCACGAGGTAGGGGGGTGCGCCCAGGGGGTAGGGAGCGCCCCCACCCTCGTGGGCAGGGTGTGGCCCCCCTGGTGAATTTCTTCCGCTGAGTATTTTTTATATAATCTGAAAACGTCTTACGTGAAGTTCCACGACTTTTGGAGCTGTGCAGAATAGGTCTCTAATATTTGCTCCTTTTCCAGCCCAGAATCCCAGCTACCGGCATTCTCCCTCTTTATATAAACCCTGTAAAATAAGGGAGAATAGGCATAAGTATTGTGACATAATATGTAGTAACAGTCCATAATGCAATAAATATCAATATAAAAGCATGATGCAAAATGGACGTATCACCTACTCTCTTCAAGAGTGCCCGTAAGTTCGTCTTATCTTGTGATGAATGTCAAAGGATAGGTAATATAGGTAAGCGTCAAGAAATGCCTATGAATTATTCACTTTCTGTTGAACCATTTGATGTTCGGGGATTTGATTACATGGGACCTTTTCCTTCCTCTAATGGATATACACATATTTTGGTTGTTGTTGATTATGTTACTAAATGGGTAGAAGCTATTCCAACCAGTAGTGCTGATCACAACACCTCTATAAAAATGCTTAAGGAAGTTATTTTCCCAAGGTTTGGAGTCCCTAGATATTTAATGATTGATGGTGGTTCACACTTTATTCATGGTGCCTTCCGTAAAATGCTTGACAAGTATGATGTTGACCATAGAATTGCATCACCTTATCATTCTCAGTCTTGTGATCAAGTAGAACTTAGCAATAGAGAAATAAAATTAATTTTGCAAAATACTGTCAATAGGTCCAGGAAGAATTGGTCTAAGAAATTAGATGATGCACTTTGGGCTTATAGAACATCATATAAAAATCCTATGGGTATGTCTCCATATATAATGGTTTATGGAAAAGCTTGTCATTTTCCTCTTGAGTTAGAACATAAAGCATATTGGGCAATCAAAGAACTCAATTATGATTTCAAACTTGCCCATGAAAAGAGGTTATTTGATATTAGCTCATTAGATGAATGGAGAACCCAAGCTTATGAAAATGCAAAATTATTCAAAGAAAAAGTTAAAAGATGGCATGACAAAAGAATCCAAAAGCGTGAGGTTAAACTCGGAGAATATGTTCTTTTGTACAACTCTCGTTTCAGATTCTTTGCAGGAAAACTCCTCTCAAAATTGGAAGGCCCATATGTCATTGAGCAGGTTTATCGGTCTAGAGCCATCAAAATAAATAATTTCAAAGGTACTAACCCGAAGGTTGTCAATGGGCAACGAATAAAACAATATATCTTAGGTACACCCATTAATGTTGAAAGTAATATTATCCAAACTTTGACACCGGAAGAACACATAAAAGAGTCCTTCCAGAACACTCCAGAATCATGAAAATAAGGAGGTACGTGATACGGTAAGTAAACGGACTCCGAAAAATCAGCAAAAATATTTTTTATCAGTTTTGGAATATTTAAAAATTTAGGAAATAAAGAAACTTTCAGGAAGCATACCCTGGTCGGCACAAGACACCAGGGCGCCCCAGGCTTGGCAAGCCTGGGGTGGGTTGTGCCCACCTGGGACACCTTCCATACTCCGTTTTTCTTCCGTATGCTTGTCCTCCAAGATAAAAAAATTATATATACCTCCCGAACTTGTTGATCACCGTATCGGGGAGAAAATCCTCTATTCTCTTTTCTTGTTGTTTCCGGTCAGATTTATCAAGCCAGGCATCATGTCTTCCTGCTCCTCCAACAACATGGAAGAAGATGCTCGGTTAATGAAGATCGAGATGAAGTGGGAGGAGCCCACGGATGCCGTCAAGGGAGACAAGGGCAAGGGACCTGCCGTAGATCCATCCCCGGTGGTAGCACAAGCGCTGCTGGCCGAGGAGGAGGAAGACTATATCCTTAAGCCCTACCTTACTCACCTTACTCCCGCTGAGATTAAGGCTTTTCGCGTCATTGAAATAGTTCGCATACAAAATACGTATATCACTCGCAAAAATATTCTGCATCAAGAGCATATCATCCATCTACGGAGCGTCATCCGTCGATTGGAGAATCTCTTGATCCTTAAGGACAGGATCGCTTCATCACCAACATCATCTTCTTCACCACCAAAGGAGAATTGAGTATCGGGTATGGGCACTCCCCTTGGCTTCCGCCAAGCTTGGGAGAGGTGCCACGGTATCGGATCATCCCACTATCTATTTGCTTTTACTTATTTTAGTTCGATCTTTTTGGTTTAGATGAATAAAAGTTAGTTCGATCCTTTCTTCCTTGAGAGTTTGCTTAGTGATCTATCCTTGTAATCGTGTGCACGTTATATAATAAAGTTTAGTTTGAGTTTTTGCTTTCATGTTGCAAATTAAAGAAAAGAAATAAGGAAGAGAAAGGAAATAAATAAATAGAAGGAAAGAAATAATGAAAAGATCATATACTAATCCTATGGTAGGTGATGACACCACATAAGGAAAAGTATAAGTAGAAAATTTTATTAGAGATTGACAAACATAGCATTAGTCAATGATGCAACTTATGAAAGAATTAATAAGGGACGCAAAGATTCATATACAAATATACTATCCTAGAAATCTTTGTGATTGTGAGCCCTCATCAAAATATTATATGCCAAAATTGTTGATGTTGGATAAGGAAGAAAACTTAATGGTTTATGTTTGTTTATATTCACATAGAAGTCATATTTCATAGAACCTTCAACATGTGGTGCTTGCCCCCTATCTTTGCTAGCCAAAAATTCCGCATTAAGTAGAGATACTACTTGTGCATCCAAAAACCCTTAAACCCAAATCTTATTTTCAAGTGTCCACCATACCTACCTAGGGATTGAGCAACATCCCTCAAGTAAGTTGTCATTGGTGCAAAAAGGCAATAAAAATTGCTTCTAAATGTGTGAGATCATTTAGTGTAAGAGAAAATTGAGCGTTGCACGAACTTGTGATGGTGAAGAATAAAAGCGACAGACTACACAATAAAGGTCGCTATCACATGGGGCAATGTAATGTGACGTTCTTTTGCACTAAAGGGTTGAGCATACAAACAAATAAGTGCATGGCAAACTCTGCTTCCCTCTGTGATGGGCCTATCTTTTACTTTTATGTATTTACTTTTATGCAAAGAGTCAAAGTTTTCCTTCTATTCCTTTTTATTTTTCTCCTTTGGCAAGCATCATGTGGTGAGGAAAGATCTAGGCACATATGTCCAGTTGAATATAGATAGCATGAGTTATTATTGCTTACATCACCCTTGAGGTGAGTACGTTGGGAGGCAAAACTATAAGCCCCTATCTTCTTATGTGTCCGGTTGAAACGTTTTGATCATGTGTACGCGGTGAGTGTTAGCAATCACGGAAGACTATGATGGCTGAGTATGTGGACTTGCCTAAAGGCTCCGATACATGACCCTTCCTGAAAAGATGATGAATTGTAGTTGTAAAATTGACTAAGAACACAGTTTGTTGGTTTTTAATAGATTTTTTGCTTTATTCTTCGATTGTGTGATGAATTGTTACTTATTCATGAGAAGTATATGATAAAAGTTCTATGATAAAATTCTAACGTTTAATTTTGTTGTTGTGATAATAATCAACATGATGCTTCTATGCCCATATTTTGTTTTTATCGACACCTCTCTCTCTCTCAAAGCATGTGGACTGTTTTCCGATTTCGGTTTTCGCTGGAGGACAAGCGAGGTGTAAGCTTGGGGGAGTTGATACGTCCATTTTGCATCATGTTTTCTTATTATTATTTAAATTTTTTTTATCCATAATAATGCCTTTTGGAGTAATTCTAATGCCTTTTCTCTCATAATATGCAAGGTATACACAAAGAGGGAGAATTCTGGCAGCTAGAAATCTGGACCTGAAAAAGCTACATCAGGCTACCTATTCTGCACAACTCCAAATGAGCTGAAACTTCACGAGGATTTTTATGGAATATTTGAGAATTATTGGAGCAAATAACTACTATAGGGGCCCCACTGGGTGGGCACAACCCACATTAGCGCACCAGGGAGCCCAGGCGCGCCCCAGTGGGTTGTGCTCACCCAGGCCCACCTTCGGTGCCCATCTTCTGGTATGTAAGTCATTTTGACATAGAAAAAATAAAGAGAGGACTTTTGGGATGGAGCACTGCCGCCTCGAGGCGGAACTTGGGAAGGAGCACTTTTGCCCCCCGGCGGAGAGATTCTGCCGGGGGAACTTCCCTCCCGGAGGCGGAAATCATCGTCATCATCATCACGAACAACTCTCCCGTCTTGGGGAGGGCAATCTCCATCAACATCTATAGCAGAACCATCTCCTCTCAAACCCTAGTTCATCTCTTGTGTTCAATCTTGTTACCGGAACTATAGATTGGTGCATGTGGGTGACTAGTAGTGTTGATTACATCTTGTAGTTGATTACTATATGGTTTATTTGGTGGAAGATTATATGTTCAGATCCAATATGCTATTTAATACCCCTCTGATCTTGAGCATGATTATCATTTGTGAGTAATTACTTTTGTTCTTGAGGTCACAGGAGAAATCATGTTGCATGTAATCATGTGAACTTGATACGTGTTTGATATTTTGATAGTATGTATGTTGTGATTCCCTTAGTGGTGTCATGTGAACATCAACTACATGACACTTCACCATATTTGGGCCTAAGGGAATGCATTGTGGAGTAGCAATTAGATGATGGGTTGCGAGAGTGACAGAAGCTTAAACCCCAGTTTATGCGCTATTCCGTAAGGGGCCGATTGGACCCAAAAGTCTAATGCTATGGTTAGAATTTATTCTTAATTCTTTTCTCGTAGTTGCGGATGCTTGCGGGAGGGTTAATCATAAGTAGGAGGTTTGTTCAAGGAAGAACAGCACCTCAGCACTGGTCCACCCACATATAAAATTATCAAAGTACGAAACATGAATTAAGCCAACATGATGAAAGTGACTAGATGAAATTCCCGTGTACCCTCAAGAACGCTTTGCTTATCATAAGAGACCGTTTTGGCATGTCCTTTGCCTCAAAAGGATTGGTCTACCTTGCTGCACTTTTGTTACTACTATCGTTACTTGCTCGTTACAAATTACCTTGCTATCAAACTACTCTGCTACTTACAATTTCAACACTTGCAGACATTACCTTGTTGAAAACCACTTGTCATTTCCTTCTACTGCTCGTTGGGTTCGACACTCTTACTCATCGAAAAGAGCTACAATCGATCCCCTGTACTTGTGGGTCATCATATATGTCGGCCAGTAGTTCACATCCCTGCTCCTTATAGATGCATCTTAAAGAAACAACGTCTGGACGCCTCCGATAGAGCTCACCATCCTGGATGCAGTATGCAGTATGTCGGCATTCTAGGAACGGGGGTCCCCAGACTTGCCTGCCTGCGGCCCGTGGCGTGGCGGAGCCGGCAGGCCATATGGCACGTCTTCACCAACAAAGCATCCAAGACCCTCGCGAGGGGACAAGCCTCGCGAGGCGGACGACGCAACACCTCCTCTGGAGTGGCCTAGCTAGGCAGGCTCACGAGGAGCGAAGATATCAAGACAAGGCGAACCTCACGAGGCTCTCGTGACGTGAGCCATGACGATCGGCACCAGGCGGGCGCCAGCACGCGCAACGTCCTTGTTTCCTCTTTGGTGCAAATGGGGCAAGCGCTGATAACCCACAAGTATAGGGGATCGCAATAGTTTTCGAGGGTAGAGTATTCAGCCCAAATTTATTGATTCAACACAAGGGGAGCCAAAGAATATTCTCAAGTATTAGCATCTGAGTTGTCAATTCAACCACACCTGGAAACTTAATATCTGCAGCAAAGTTTTTAGTAGCAAAGTAATATGATAGTGGTGTTAACGGTAGCAAAAGGTAACAGTAGTAAAAGTAATGTTTTTGGTATTTTGTAGTGATGATAGCAATAGCAACGGAAAAGTAAAGAAGCGAAGAACAATATATGAAAAGCTCGTAGACAATGGATCGATGATGGAGAATTATGCCGGATGCGGTTCATCATGTAACAGTCATAACCTAGGGTGACACATAACTAGCTCCAGTTCATTGATATAATGTAGGCATGTATTCCGAATATAGTCATACGTGCTTATGGATAAGAACTTGCATGCCATCTTTTGTCCTACCCTCCCATGGCAGCGGGGTCCTTACGAAAACTAAGGGATATTAAGGCCTCCTTTTAATAGAGAACCGGAACAAAGCATTAACACATAGTGAATACATGACCTCCTCAAACTACGGTCATCACCGGTAAGTATCCAGATTATTGTCACTTCGGGGTTAATGGATCATAACACATAATAGGTGACTATAGACTTGCAATATAGGATCAAGAACACTCATATATTGATGAAAACATAATAGGTTCAGATCTGAAATCATGGCACTCGGGCCCTAGTGACAAGCATTAAGCATAGCAAAGTCATAGCAACATCAATCTCAGAACATAGTGGACACTAGGGATCAAACCCTAACAAAACTAACTCGATTACATGATAGATCCCATCCAACCCATCACCATCCAGCAAGCCTACGATGGAATTACTCACGCACGGCGGTGAGCATCATGAAATTGGTGATGGAGGATGGTTGATGATGACGATGGCGACGGATTCCCCTCTCCGGAGCCCCGAACAGACTCCAGATCAGCCCTCCCGAGAGGTTTTAGGGCTTGGTGGCGGCTCTGTATCGTAAAACGCGATGGTTTCTTCTCTCTGATTTTTTTCTCCCCAAAACTCAATATATGGAGGTGGAGTTGGAGTCGGAGAGGCAACAGGGGGCCCACGAGGTAGGGGGCGCACCCTAGGGGGGCAGGCGCGCCCCCACCCTCGTGGCAAGGTGGTGGCCCCCCTGGACTTCATCTTTGGCAGGTATTTTTCTTATTTTCTGAAAAGTGTCTCCGTGAAGTTTCAGGTCATTCCGAGAACGTTTGCTCCTGCACATAAATAACACCATGGTAATTCTGCTGAAAATGGCGTCAGTCCGAGTTAGTTCCATTCAAATCACGCAAGTTAGAGTCCAAAACAAGGGCAAAAGTGTTTGGAAAAGTAGATACGTTGGAGACGTATCAACTCCCCCAAGCTTAAACCTTTGCTTGTCCTCAAGCAGTTCAGTTGACAAACTAAAAGTGATAAAGAAAAACTTTTACAAACTCTGTTTGCTCTTGTTGTTGTAAATATGTAAAGCCAGCATTCAAGTTTTCAGCAAAGATTATAACTAACCACATTTGCAATAACACGTAGGTCTCAAGTTTACTCATATCAATAGCATGATCAACTAGCGAGCCATAATAATAAAACTCGGATGACAACACTTTGTCAAAACAATCATAATATGATATAACAGGATGGTATCTCGCTAGCCCTTTCTGAGACCGCAAAACATAAATGCAGAGCACCTTTAAAGACCAAGGACTGACTAGACATTGTAATTCATGGTAAAAGAGATCCAGTCAAGTCATACTCAATGTGAACTAACAATAATGAATGCAAATGACAGCAGTGCTCTCCAACTGGTGCTTTTTAATAAGAGGATGATGACTCAGCATAAAAGTAAATAGATAGGCCCTTCGCAGAGGGAAGCAGGGATTCGTAGAGGTGCCAGAGCTCGGTTTTGAAACAGAGGTGAATAATATTTTGAGCGGTATACTTTCATTGTCAACATAGCAACCAAGAGATGGCGATATCTTCCATGCTACACACATTATAGGCGGTTCCCAAACAAAATGGTAAAGTTTATACTCCCCCTTCCACCACAAGCATCAATCCATGGCTTGCTCGAAACAACAAGTGCTTCCAACTAACAAGAGTCCCAGGGGGAGTTTTTTTGCAATTATTTTGACTTAGTTTGCATAAAGCATGGGACTGGGCATCCCGGTGACCAGCCATTTATCTCGTGAGTGAGGAGCGGAGTCCACTCCTCTTGAGAATAACCCGCCTAACATGGAAGATACAGACAGCCCTTGTTGATACATGAGCTATTCGAGCATACAAAACAGGATATTTATTTGAAGGTTTAGAGTTTGGCACATACAAATTTACTTGGAACGGCAGGTAGATACCGTATATAGGTAGGTATAGTGGACTCATGTGGAATAACTTTGGGGTTTAAGGATTTGGATGCACAAGCAGTATTCCCGCTTAGTACAGGTGAAGGCTAGCAAAAGACTGGGAAGCGACCAGCTAGAGAGAGACAACAGTCATGAACATGCATTAAAATTAATCAACACTGAATGCAAGCATGAGTAGGATATAATCCACCATGAACATAAATATCGTGAAGGCTATGTTGATTTTGTTTCAACTACATGCGTCAACATGTGCCAAGTCAAGTCACTTAAATCATTCAGAGGAGGATACCACCTATCATACCACATCATAACCATTTTAATAGCATGTTGGCACGCAAGGTAAACCATTATAACTCATAGCTAATCAAGAATGGCGCAAGAAACTATGATCTCTAGTTGTCATTGCAAACATGTTTATTCTTAATAGGCTGAATCAGGAATGATGAACTAATCATAATTACAAAAACAAAAGAGGTCGAGTTCATACCAGCTTTTCTCATCTCAGCCAGTCCATCATATAACATCATAATTGCCCTTCACTTGCATGACCGAACGATGTGAATAATAATAATAGTGCATGTGCATTGGACTAAGCTGGAATCTGCAGGCATTAAATAAACAGGAGAAGACATGGCAATATGGGCTCTTTTTGTCAGATCAACAATAATGCATATAAGAGCCACTTCAACAGTTTAATTATGGTCTTCTCCTATCGACCCCCAAAGAAAAGAAAAGAAATAAAACTATTTACACGGGAAAGCTCCCAACAAGCAAAAGAAGAACCGGAAATATTTTTGGGTTTTCTTTTTAATTACTACTACAAACATGGAAAGTAAATTAATTAAAAGCTACAACTAATTTTTTGGGTTTTTCCTAATGTTTATTAAACACACAAGAAGAAAGCATAAAAAGGAAAGTAAACTAGCATGGATTATACAATGAAAAGGTATGAGCACCAACATCTAGCAATGAGTGTGTGAACATAAATGTAATGTCGGTGAGAAATACGTACTCCCCCAAGCTTAGGCTTTCGGCCTAAGTTGGTCTATGGCCACTGCTGGCCTGACGGATATCCATAATAATAGTTGGGGTCGTACTGTGATGCAGCAGCTATCGCCTGCTGAGCTGTAGTGTGGCGACGAGTGGCCTCCTCTCTCCTCTCGTACTCATCTGCCTCCTCTCTGGTAATAGTATATCCTCCTCTTGCCTGATAATCAAAGAAGACAGGAGTAGGGAGAGTAATACAGACAACACGGTGTCTGTCAAAGATTAGTCGATACTGGAGAGGTGATTCATTCCTCTCGACAAACCGGTGGTGAACCATAGCATTAAAATCTAGATAGGCAGGAGGTAATTCAATATCATCTTCGCGTACATCTATACCAAGAAAATTAGCTATGCGGGTTGCATAAATTCCACCAAAGAAATCTCCATTACATCTATTAAGATGCAACCTACGTGCAACAATGGCTCCCAAATTATATGATTTGTCTCCTAATACAGCACTCCTAAGAATACTAAGATCGGAGACACACATGTGACATGCCTCATCCTTACCATTTATGCATCTACCTATGAAGAGAGCAAAATAATGTATAGCAGGAAAGTGAATGCTCCCTATGGTAGCTTGTGTAATATCTCTAGATTCTCCTTCAGTTATATTAGCAAGAGAACCTCTAAATTCACATTTGCGAGGATCCCTTATACTACCCCATTGTGGAAGTTTGCATGCAGTGGTAAAATCTTCTAAGTCCATGGTATAAGATTTATCATAAAGATCAAACAGGACAGTTGGAGAATTACGTGAAGTTGAAAATTCAAACCTCCTCACAAAGGAGCTACTGAGCTCATGATACTGACTGCACTTCTCTTCCTCGAAGCTCACGAGATCAGCGTTACGCAAATATGCGTTGAATTCTTCTTTTATTCCCGCTCGATCCATAAAATTTTCAGAAGGCCACTCACAAGGACGCACTGGAGCGTCTCTTGGTGGCTCTTCGTCAGCATCACGCATTGCAATCCTGGGTCCTTGCTTCCTTGAACAACCACCTTGGAACATTTTCCTAAGAATTTTTCTTCCTCTGAAAAATTCTGAAAATTTTTAGTAACTTCAAAATAAAAGTAAACCAAACTCAATAATATTGATAGCAACTACTCCTACAAAGTGCCTAGGGCCTATATCATGCATCAAGACTACTTTTGACCATATAAATTTGACATGCAAGCTCAAGAACAAGGTCACCTAAGCAGCAAAAATTTGCAATGAATAAAGCACTAGAACGAAAACTAATTGGACCAATGGAGGAGTCACATACCAAGGAACAATCTCCCCAAGCAGTTTTGTCAGAGGTGCTTTGAGCAAGGAGATCAAAATGGGAGCAAAACGAGCTTGGACTCGGGTTTGAGCTGGTTATTCGTGTTTGGGGGAGGAAGAAGGAGTTTATGGGTGAAAGGATAAGTGGAGGAGGGCCACAGTGGGCCCTTGAGGCAGGGGGTGCGCCCTAGGGGGGTGGGCGTGCCCTCCACCCTCATGGGTAGGTGGTTGGCCCCCCTGATGTGTTCTCAGTTCCATAAATCCTCAAATATTCTAGAAAAAATCATATTTAATTTTCAGGTCATTTGGAGAACTTTTATTTTTGAGGTATTTTTATATTGCACGGATAATCAGATAATAGACAGAAAAATATCTATTATTATTTTATTTAATATAAATAACAGAAAGTAAAAGTGGGGTACAGAAGGCTGTGCCTTCTAGTTTCATCCATCTCATGATCATCAAAAGGAATCCAATAACAAGGTTGATCAAGTCTTATTAACGAACTCATTCCAAATAACATGGAACCGGAGAAATTTCTAATAACACTATGTTACCTCAACGGGGATATACACATCCCCAATAATAAGAATATCATATTTCTTCTTGACAGTAGGAAGAGGAAATTCAAAACCTCCAAATATAATCGATGGAATTTTTCCAATAGAATTGATACTATGAACTTGAGGTTGTTTCCTCGGAAAGTGTACCGTATGCTCATTACCATTAACATGAAAAGTGACATTGCCTTTAGTGCAATCAATAATAGCCCTTGCAGTATTCAAAAAGGGTCTTCCAAGAATAATAGACATACTATCGTCCTCGGGAATATCAAGAATAACAAAGTCCGTTAAAATAGTAGCATTTGCAACTACAACAGGCACATCCTCACAAATACTGACAGGTATAGCAGTTGATTTATCAGCCATTTGCAAAGATATTGCAGTAGGTGTCGACTTATTCAAATCAAGTCTATGATATAAAGAGAGAGGCATAACACTAACACCGGCTCCAAGATCACATAAAGCAGTTTTAACATAGTTTCTTGTAATAGAGCATGGTATAGTAGGTACTCCTAGATCTCCAAGTTTCTTTGGTATTCCACCCTTAAAAGTATAATTAGCAAGAATGGTGGAAATTTCAGCTTCCGGTATCTTTCTTTTATTTGTAATAATATCTTTCATGTACTTAGCATAAGGATTAGTTTTAAGCATATTAGTTAATCGCATACGCAAAAAGATAGGTCTAATCATTTCAGCAAAGCGCTCAAAATCCTCATCATCCTTTTTCTTGGATGGTTTGGGAGGAAAAGGCATGGGTTTCTGAACCCAAGGCTCTCTTTCTTTACCGTGTTTCCTAGCAACGAAGTCTTTATTATCATAACGTTGATTCTTTGATTGTGGGTTATCAAGATCAACAGTAGGTTCAATTTCTATGTCATTATCATTACTAGGTTGAGCATCATCATGAACATTATTATTAACATTATCACTAGTTTCAGGTTCATTACCTGATTGAGTTTCAGATCAGAAATAGAAATATCATTTGGATTCCCAGGTGTTTCAACAATAGGATCACTAGAAGCATGCAAAGTCTTATCATTTTTCTTTTTCTTCTTTTTAGAAGAACTATGTGCATCTATATTATTTCTCTGAGAATCTTGCTCAATGCTCTTAGGGTGGCCTTCAGGATACCAAGGTTCCTGAGTCATTCTACCAGTTCTAGTAGCCACTCTAACAACATAATCATTATCTTTACTATTCAATTCATTAGAAAATCATTTTGAGCTTTAAGTACTTGTTCTACTTGAGTGGTAACCATATAAGCATGTTTACTAATAAGTTTAAGTTCACCCTTGACATTAGCCATATAATCACCCAAGTGTCCAAGCATATTTGAATTATATTTTAATTGTCTACCAAAATAAGCATTAAAGTCTTCTTGCTTAGCCATAAATTAATCAAACTCATCTAAGCATGGGCTAGCAATTTTAGTAAATGGGATTACAGCTTTATCATATCTATAGAGAGAATTTACCTTTACTACCTGTGTCGGGTTATCAAGACCATGATTTTCTTCAATAGGTAAAGGATTAAGATTATATGTTTCTTCAACAGGCGGTAAATTAAGACTATGTATTTCTTCAATAGGAGGTAAATTATTAACATCTTCATCTTTAATACCTTTTTCTTTCATAGATTTCTTTGCCTCTTGCATATCTTCAGGAATGAGAAATAGAATACCCCTCTTCTTCGGAGTTGGTTTAGGAATAGGCTCCGGAGGTGTGCAATTATTTTCATTTGTCAACATATTATTCAATAGAATTTCAGCTTCATCCGGTGTTCTTTCCCTGAAAACAGAACCAGCACAACAATCCAGGTAATCTCTGGAGGCATCGGTTAGTCCATTATAAAAGATATCAAGTATTTCATTTTTCTTAAGAGGGTGATCAGGCAAAGCATTAAGTAATTGGAGAAGCCTCCCCCAAGCTTGTGGGAGGCTCTCTTCTTCAATTTGCACAAAATTATATATTTCCCTTAAAGCAGCTTGTTTCTTATGAGCAGGTAAATATTTAGCAGAGAAGTAATAAATCATATCCTAGGGACTACACACACAACCAGGATCAAGAGAATTAAACCTTATCTTAGCATCACCCTTTAGTGAGAACAGAAATATTTTAAGGATATAAAAGTAGCGAGTTCTCTCATCTTTAGTGAATAGGGTAGCTATATCATTTAGTTTAGTAAGATGTGCCACAACAGTTTCAGATTCATAACCATGAAAAGGATCAGATTCAACCAAAGTAATTATATTAGGATCAACAGAGAATTCATAATCCTTATCAGTAACAAAGATAGGTGAAGTAGCAAAATCAGGGTCAGGTTTCATTCTATCATTCAGAGATTGCTTACTCCATTTAGCTAATAATTTTTTAAGTTTAGTTCTATTTCTGCAAGCTAAAATAGCTAAAGAAGCATCTTGATAAAAAACATAACCCTTAGGAATGGCAAGTGGTTCTTCATCATCACTTTCATCAGTATCATCAGATTCAATATTTTCAAGTTCTCTAGCCCTAGCAAGTTGTTCATCGAGAAAATCACTAAGTGGCATAGTGGTATCAGGCATACAGGTAGTTTCATCATAAGTATCACGCATAGCAGAAGTGGCATCATCAATAACATGCGACATATCAGAACGAATAGCAGAAGCAGGTGTAGGTGTCGCAAGCTTACTCAAAACAGAAGGTGAATGAAGTGCAGAGCTAGATGGCAGTTCCTTACCTCCCCTTGTAGTTGAGGGATAGATCTTGGTTTTTGGATCTCTCAAGTTCTTCATAATGATAAGCAGATATGTATCCCAAGTGACTCAAAGAATAGAGCTATGCTCCGCGGAAACGATGCCATAAAATAGTCTTGATAACCCACAAGTATAGGGGATCACAACAGTTTTTGAGGGTAGAGTATTCGACCCAAATTTATTGATTCGACCCAAGGGGAGCCAAAGAATATTCTCAAGTATTAGCAGCTGAGTTGTCAATTCAACCACACTTGGAAACTTAATATCTGCAGCAAAGTGTTTAGTAGCAAAGTAATATGATAGTGGTGATAACAGTAGCAAAAGGTAACCGTAGTAAAAGTATTGTTTTTGGTATTTTGTAGTGATGATAGCAATAGCAACGGAAAAGTAAAGAAGCGAAGAACAATATATGAAAAGCTCATAGGCAATGGATCGGTGATGGAGAATTATGCCGGATGCGGTTCATCATGTAACAGTCATAACCTAGGGTGACACATAACTAGCTCCAGTTCATTGATATAATGTAGGCATGTATTCCGAATATAGTCATACATGCTTATGGAAAAGAACTTGCATGACATCTTTTGTCCTACCCTCCCGTGGCAGCGAAGTCCTTACGAAAACTAAGGGATATTAAGGCCTCCTTTTAATAGAGAACCGGAACAAAGCATTAACACATAGTGAATACATGAACTCCTCAAACTACGGTCATCACCGGTAAGTATCCCAATTATTGTCACTTCGGGGTTAACGGATCATAACACATAATAGGTGACTATAGACTTGCCACCTCGCCAAGACCGCGCGCTGCCTGCAATGGTGCAGCACGGACCTCGCCAAGATCAAGCTCCGCCTCCGAAGCGGGCCCCGGCAACCACGGCCGGTTGCCATGCCTTCACCCCTGAGCTACCTAGCGTTGCCTGGCCAGGCAAGTTCAAGCCAGATCTGCCTCCTCGGTACGACGACACCGCCGACCCCGCGGAGTTCCTGGAGCTCTATGAGTTGAGCATCGAAGCGGCCAACGGCGACGAAAAAGTCATGGCGAACTGGTTTCCCATGGCTCTCAAGGATGGGGCCCGCTCCTGGCTCCTGAACCTGCAGCACGGCCCAATCTCCTCCTGGGACGAGATGCGCGACCGCTTCGTCGCCAACTTCCAGGGCACTCGTGACCGCCCACCGGTCGCGGGCGATCTACGCCGCATCAAGCAACAGCCAGGAGAGACCCTCCATAAGTACATCCAGCGCTTCAACAACACCCGCCTCAGGATCCCAAGGTCACGGACGAAGCCATCATCTCCGCGTTCTCAGACGGCGTCCGTGACGTCAAGATGAAGGAAGAGCTGGCTATCCACAAAGAGCTTTGCACATCTCAGGAGCTGTTCAACCTGGCGAACAGGTGCGCAAGAGCTGAGGAGGGGCGCCTCTCTCTCCTTGAGCTGCCAGCTGCAGGAATGGAGGAGAAGAAGCTCAAGGCCAAAGACGTGAAGCGCAAAGAGGCAGTACTGCTTGCAGCAGAGCCTGACACCAAGCGAGGCAGAGATCAGCCCGAGTCATCCAAGAACGGCCGTCCATTCTGCGCCTTCCACAATCTGAACACCAACAACACCAATGACTGTCAAGAACTCAGAACCAATCGGGAAGCACGCTTCGGTCAACGCCCCGAGCGCAACGACCGGGGCTACGGCCACGGAGGAAGACGTGGAGGCGGATGCTGGGACGACCGTGGCCCGCGCCAGGAGTGGCGTGACCGGCCTCGTGAGGACCGCTGGTAGGACCAACCTCGCGAGGGCGCCTGGAGGGACCCGCCTCATGAGGATTGCCCCCAAGGCAACGCTGGTCTTCCCCCGTTGTCGCTGCCAAGAAGGAACGATGACCACCACCAGGACGAGGGGGTTGGGGGCTTCCAAGAGCCATGTGCGGTCGCTTGCATCTTGAGCGGTGCCCATGCCCCAGCCTCTTAGCGCATCTTCAAACAGTTCACTCGCGAGGTGAACGTGGCGCTCCCCAAGCTCGAGGCCACGCGCCCGCTCAGGTGGTCCTACTGCGCCATCACCTTCAACTCGGCCGACCAGCTCAAGTGCGCAGCCACCGCTGGCACACTCCCTATGCTGTGCTCCCTAGTCATCAACAATGTGCAAGTCACCAAGACTCTCATCGACAGCGGCGCAGGGCTCAAAGTCATGTCCGTCGACACGTTCGACAACCTCCAAGTGCCCTATGAGTAGCTCCAGCCAACCAAGCCTTTCTCGGGAGTAACTGACGGTTCCACCACACCGATAGGGCAAGTCCGCCTGCCTGTCACCTTCGGGAGCGCAAGAACTACCGCACCGAGCTCATCGACTTCGACGTCGCGCACATCCGCCTGCCGTACAATGCTATCCTCGGGTATCCAGCCCTGGCCAAGTTCATGGCAGTCACTCACCATGGCTACAATGTTCTCAAGATGCCAGGAAGCGGGGGAATCATCACAATCCCATGTGAAGAAAGGGATGTGGTGTGCTCCCTTGAGCGCGCCTTCCAAGCCGCGGCAATCGACGACCCTGACAGCAGAAGTGAAGGCCCTCCGGAGACCATCCCCAAGGAGAAGCTGCCGCGCCGCGTAGGACCCCAAGAAGATGGCGTCGCATCAGGAACCTCGTCAGGATCAGCGCCTGCTCCAGGGGCACCTCCCTCCACCGCATAGGAAAGCGCGCTCGGTGCCCTCCTCGGGCAGGGCTCGGGGGATCTCTTCTGGAGAGCCTCAGACCTTGCCGATCTCACGAGGGAGGCGCTTGGGCACCACGTGGAAGCGTGCTTCATGGCACACCTTCCTCAGGAGAGCGCAGGGCAAGGAGTGCCCACCACCCAGGAGTTCATCACCAATACCACCCAAGAGCTACAAGACGCGAGAGCCATGCATGGCGACAGCCGCTCGCCGAGCACGGCTCACCATCCAGGCGAGGGTGCTGAATTGCGCATCTGCATCGACATCCCAGGGCTCAACAGGGCCGCATCTCAGGAACGCTTCTGGCCATCACGTGCGGGCCGCTGTGAGGGTCCACCACACAGCTATGTTCACATGCCCTTCGGCTTGCCGAGCATGGCGTCGGCCTATCAGCGCAACGTGTGGCAAGTCCTGGTGGCTCAGGAGGCTAGGTTCCACACTGTTCTACAAGAGATGGCGACGGTCTTCAGGGAACCTCCTGAGCCCCCGGAGCCTCCCGAGTCTCAGGGTCTCGGTGGCTCATGAGAGGTCAGTCCTTCGACGCGTGGCTTTAGCTGCACCAACTCTACTTCGTCTACAGAACCAGGTGACACCTTCCAAGTTCATTTAAGCTGGGAGCGCCCCTTGGGCTGCACTATTCCCGGGCCACATGGGCCCGTCCCTATGGCATGTATCCCTTTTGGTTGTGTCTCTAGCTTACCTTGTTGGGGGCGCCCCTCGGGCTGCATCATCCCCATGCCGCTCGGGCCAGACCCAGTGGCATGTATCTTCCTGTATTTATCCAAGTCGATCTACTCTTCATGCTTAACCTGCCAACTGCTATCACCTGCTCGATCATCGCCTCCCTCAGGGCCTCTACACAGGCATGGCGCTGGTGCATGGGTCCGTCCCTGCCACGATCGACAAATCTGAGTGGTCGAGCTCTGGCTCGCGGCATGCGTCGTGCACGTCACCTCACTAGGCCCTCAGTGCATTCACTTCATCCGGACCAACCAGCGGCAGGCAGGCAGCAGTAACGGCAAACCGTGTTTCTTCTTGTGCCTGTCCATAGGGACCCAGCGGGGAGGATAGCAGGCGGCACCACGAGTTTCCTTTTCTCTCGTGCGATTTGCTTGCGTGTTAAAAGGGGGGCTCCTGAGCATCGCGACTCGGGAGCTCTTACTGGCTCTCCAGCCCTCACCCCTGGCCTTGACCACGGCATCGCGACCTAACATACCAGTGGCGGCTGAGCTCGCTCGAGGGCCGGGACCTAAGGACGTAGAGCACTAAGAAGAGCTCAGGAGAAGAAAAACTCGTACGGACCGGCCTAACTATGTCGTGAAAGTTGGCACGCAGCCCTAGCGCAACATCAGGAATCACCGCGAAGTCAGCAAGATAAGTCTCGCCCTTGGTCGGCTAAATATTTGGGCCTAATAGTCGCTCACGCCATGTCACAACCCCGTTGCGGCCAAGTCAGCTTCCTTTCTTTCCTTACCATGGCTGCTTGGGCGCTAAGGGGGATCTCCTGAGCATGGCGCCTCAGGGGCTCTTACTGGACCTCGGGCCACGCACCTCCTGGCCTTGACCACGGCATCACGACCTGGCATACCAGCGACGGCTGTAGCCGCCTTGGGACTGGGACCCGTCAGCGTAGAGCAACAAGATATCGCAAGGAAAGAAAGGGGAGACCAAGCCTTAACGGGACACGCGTTCATCGAATCTTCATAACAAGGAAAATAAGTACAAAGGCACTGCAGATCCTTACATGCCCCCACGGGGTGATTCATGATTCTTCACAGGAAACAAAAGCTGATGCTAAGGGGAATCCTATCTACATCCTCCCGTGGTGGATGCCATCATCAACAGTGGGCCACGGGAGGCCGGCGCCAACCCCATCAAGATCAGCGGTGGCGGCTAGACACCGCAGCCCTGCTCGGGGCGCGGTGAGAGCTCGGAGGGACGTAGCTGTCGTCGCTCGTCTCCGGAGTCTCGTAGAGCTCAAGAGAGCTGCTGGACTCCCAAGGGCTGCCGCTGCTAGAGTGGTCGCGAGTGGAGCGCGCATCAGCCTCGTGCTCCCCTCCGGAGCAGCACTCCAGGCGGTGGCCCTCGGTGTTGAATACCATGAAGAGAAGCATGGAGGCGCCGTCGTACTCGAAGTGGATCGCGAGGGCGCCCCTTGCGCGACACACCCGTGCGACCTCGCCCCAGCCACGAGTCATGAAGATCTTGCCAGTAGGGACCACATCGATCTTCGCTCTGATCGCCGGAGCGCCACAATCGGCATGCTGCAGCTAGAGCTCGAGAGGCCCCCTCGGCGGCATCACGTCGGAGAAGAACTGTGGGAAGCGGATCCAGGAGTTCGGAGGTGTCGGCGCCCACAGCACCAACTCGCGCGAGGAGTCCACGGCGTGTACGGCACGCGTCGCCGTGGCCCGGCGACCCCGGACGCGGCGTGGGTGGCATTGCTCGTCACTTCGTCCTCCCGAGCCCATGGCTTGGGCGTACAGGGGTGGCGGGTACCCCGGTGGAGGTCGCTCGCACAAAGGCCTCACCACCACCTGCATCACCGCTTCGTCACGGCGATGGATTGATCTCTTCTTCGACGAGTGAGGGAGTCCTGGATTAGGGGGTATCCGGACAGCCAGATTATATCGTTTGGCCGGACGGTTGGACTATGAAGATACAAGATTGAAGACTTCGTCTCATGTCCGGATGGGACTCTACTTGGCGTGGAAGGCAAGCTAGGCAATACGGATATGTATATCTCCTCCTTTGTAACCGACCTTGTGTAACCCTAGACCCCTCCGGTGTCTATATAAACCGGAGGGTTTTAGTCCGTAGGACAACATACAATCATACCATAGGCTAGCTTCTAGGGTTTAGCCTCTCCGATCTCGTGGTAGATCAACTCTTGTAATACTCATATCATCAAGAATAAATCAAGCAGGACGTAGGGTTTTACCTCCATCAAGAGGGCCTGAACCGGGGTAAAACATCGTGTCCCCTGCCTCCTATTACCATCCGCCTTAGACGCACAGTTCGGGACCCCCTACCCGAGATCCGTCGGTTTTGACACTGACATTGGTGCTTTCATTGAGAGTTCCTCTGTGTCGTCGCCGTTAGGCTTGATGGCTCCTATGATCATCGATAGCGATGCGGTCCAGGGTGAGACTTTTCTCCCTGGACAGATCTTTGTGTTCGGCGGCTTCGCACTGCGGGCCAACTCGCTGGGCCATCTGGAGCAGATCAAAAGTTACGCCCCTGGCCACCAGGTCAGGTTTGGAAGCTTAAACTACACGGCCTATATCCGCGGAGACTTGATCTTCGACGGATTCGAGCCCCTGCCTTGTGCGCCACGCGGCCATGATGAGTACGATTTAGCTCTACTATCGGGCCGTATTCAGGAGATCGCACCGGCAGCCGCTCCGACCCTCAATTCCGAGCCAGTTTCGCCATCCATGGATGGTTGGATAGACCTTGTCACGGAGGCCGTACCCTCTGCAGCGATCGAGCTGAATATCAACCTTATCCTTCACGAGAGTCGTGTTGCCAAACTGCCAGATCCTTCTCCGGCCACGGACTCCGAACCGCCTGCGCCGGTTCCTATCAAATCCGATTGGGCGTCGATCATGGAGTTCACCTCCGCAGATATTTTTCAGCACTCGCCCTTCGGCGACATACTGAACTCATTAAGGTCTCTTTCCTTATCAGGAGGATCCTGGCCGAACTACGTCCGACAGGATTGGAATGCAGATGACGAAGAAATTCATCGCCCACCCACCACCCACTTAGTAGCCACTGTCGATGACTTAACCGACATGCTCGACTTCGACTCCGAAGACATCGACGGTATGGACGACGATGCGGGAGTCGAAGAGGAACCACTGGCCACCGGGCACTGGACAGCCACCTCATCACATTACGTATACATGGTGGACACACCCAAAGAAAATAACGATGAGGAACGGAAGGACGCAACGAAGGGTGGTTCCCTCGAGCAGCAGTCAAAGCGGTGGCGTAAACACCGCTCCAAATCCTGCCTCGGCAGAAATGACGATCACATAGACCCAGCATTAGAGTAGGGTGAACCATTGCCCGACCACGGCAACGCGGAAAATCAAGTCGAACAACCCAACCCCGTCGAAGATAACAGTTCGGATGACATCACACCGGACAGGCACCAGGAGCAACATAATGCCCACCAAAGGCTTATTGCCATGGCGAGGAGTCTAAAAAAACAGAAGCAGAGGCTCAAGGCTGCACAAGACACACTCAAAATCAAATGGAGTAAAGTACTCAACGCAGCAGCGAAGTACGGCAGTAATCGCCACACCAAGAGCTATCCGAAGCGAAAGTTGCTACCTGAATTCGATGAGGAGGCCTTAGATCCTCCACAATTAAAAAATAAAACGGCCACCCGGTCGGATAGACGACCTCATAGCCAACATAAATCGGCAATCGATGCCGCACATAAACCAGTACGCGATCCATGTAAGGGCTCGCATCAAAAGGACGGCGCAACCAGATCCATCTATGGACCACGCAAGCGCGCTCCAACATACAATGCGACACAACAAACATCTGAATACCATGGTACACCCAAATACAGGGGTGCCGCACACCCTCTATGTTTCACCGACGAGGTGCTGGATCATGAATTTCCAGAGGGATTCAAACCCGTAAACATAGAGGCTTACAACGGAACAACAGACCCTGGAGTCTGGATTGAGGACTATATCCTCCATATTCATTTGGCTCGAGGAGATGATCTCCACGCCATCAAGTACTTACCCCTCAAGCTCAAAGGACCAGCTCGGCACTGGATCAAAAGCCTCCCCGAAAGCTCCATTGGAAGCAGGGAAGAGCTCGAAGACGCTTTTCGGGCGAATTTTCAAGGGACTTATGTCCGACCTCCGGATGCGGACGATTTGAGTCATATAACTCAACAGTCCGGAGAGTCAGCCCGAAAGCTTTGGAACAGGTTTCTTACTAAAAAGAACCAAATAGTCGACTGTTCGGACGCCGAGGCCTTGGCAGCCTTTAAGCACAGCGTCCGAGACAAATGGCTTGCCAGGCACCTCAGCCAAGAAAAGCCGAGAACAATGGCAGCATTAACAAGCCTCATGACCCACTTTTGCGCGGACGAGGACAGCTGGCTAGCCCGATGCAGCACCGGCGACCCAAGTACATCCGAAGTTAGAGATGGAAATGGGAAATCACGACGCAGCAAAAATAATAAGCGGCACTATAAAGAAGACAGCCCGAAGAGCACGGCGGTAAACGCCGGGTTTAGAAGCTCTTGGCCAGGTCAGCAAAAGCCGCCCCCTAAAGGCGCCAGAGATGAACTGTCCAGCTTAAACAAAATCCTGGACCAAATATGTCAGATCCATAGCACCCCTGATAAACCTGCAAATCATACCCACAGAGAATGTTGGGTCTTCAAGCAGTCCGGCAAGCTCAACGCCGAACATAAGGGGCAGGATACACCAAGCGAAGATGAGGATGAGCCTCGCAATCAAAACACTAGGGAACAAAAGAAATTTCCATAGGAAGTCAAAACAGTAAACGTGTCACACATGATAAAGGGGAGAAACAAATTGTCACTCCCAGATAAGTATGCCCAAGGGCCTATCACCGCGGAGTTCTGCCACTGGCCGTCTCAACCGATCACCTTCGACCATCAGGATTACTTAGCAAGTATCCGGAATGTGGGATGGGCTGCCTTGGTATTAGATCCAATAATTGACGGATACCACTTCACACGAGTCCTGATGGATGGCAGCAGTAGCCTAAACCTGATATATCAGGACACAATCCGCAAAATGGGGATAGACCCAACAAAAATTTGCCACAGCAATACTACCTTTAAAGGAGTAACGCCTGGACCGGAGTCTCATTGCAGGGGCTCCCTGCTACTAGAGGTTATGTTCGGCTTCCCCGATAACTTCCATAGCAAAAATTTAACCTTCCACGTTGCTCCATTCCAAAGTGGATATCAAGCACTACTCGGACGTGAAGCTTTCACTCACTTTAACGCAATGCATTACGCTTCCCTCAAGCTCAAGATGCCTGGTCCACGTGGCATCATTACTGTAAATGGAAATATTGAGCGCTCCTTGCACGCCGAAGATGGTGCGGTCGCCTTGGCCGCTGCACACTAAACGGCCTCACCAACTCAAGCATTTGACAGGTCGTTAAGACCACGGACACGGCTAGACGAGTCCGGCTCAGCTATATGTAATTAATACAGGTTTGATGGCTATACCCCTATTACAATACAAGGGGCTCAAGCGCGCGCAAAAGTGGCAATAAGGCTCACCTTCACTCATTTTCAACTGTATATTGTTTATTTCGTATAACTTAACTTTTGCATGGCAACTTTTCAATTAAGTTCCTCTCTTTTCCAGATGACCATCGTGCTACACCCGTCCAGAATACGGCACAACGGAGACACAGGCACAGACGTGCAGCAGGGACCCGTTCCAAGGATTCTTTGTAGATTAAGACCATGCATAAACCTTTTTTACTGTCTCTTGTTGATTTACATCCCTCGGATTCTCAGTACAACCGAGAAGGATGCTGACGTCTTGGCATGTGGCCACGCCAGAATAATGCACGTACCTGGACACTAGGGGCTTATTACAAAGGGTACTGCTTAGACCCGGTTTACACCATAAAGACCGAATACCTTAGGGAGTGTTCGGCGTCGTGAGTTTGGCCTTATATGCATCAGCTCCTAATCATGTCTTTGGTCAAATGTTGGGTTTGCCCGGCTCCTGTGTTTTGCTGCCTTATGTTCCGCTCTATCGGCTAAGACGGCACCAGGAGAACTACTACGATTGTGCCCTGGTTCATCTAGATGAGCACCTCAATAGAGAAAGCCGAAAACTCACTGTCATGATATAGCATGAGACTGGTCAACCACTCGATGACCAATCGGAATCTTCGGGATTCCTCCGCATTAAAGAAGGGCCGTTTCCCAGCCAGGCATGTACGCACCCCGAATCTGGGCGAGTGCGGAGCCACCAGGGGCTATATAGTAGCCCCACTGTCAAACTCCTATGGCTAAGTGAAAGTGTTAAAGCATTATAGTCCGGTTGCCTAGTTCGCTGCACTATCACCTCCTTACTAGGACCAAGACATTGGATTAAGTGTGAATACGTGTCTTCTGTGAACACCCCCGCATTGTATGCGTGGGGGCTAAATTCGACGACTGCAATCTTTCAGGTTATATACATATATACATAAACGGCCGCACAGGAGGCATCACAATACTTTCGGGCAAAAGTATAAACACAGCCTTGATAAATTTAATAAAACATTGTTTTTACAATGGGAATACATGTCACTCAAACATAATATTCTTCGAGCACTTGGCCTCTATCAAACGAGCACCCTCAAGAACTTCTTCAAAATAGTGCTCGGCAGCCACTTGGCCTATGGCCGAACCCTACGCCGCGACAGTGGTAGCATCCATCTCTGCCCAGTATGCGTTGACACGGGCAAGGGCCATCCGCGAGCCTTCTATGCACGCCGGCCTCTTCATCGCATAGATGCGCGGCACCGCACCAAGGAACTGCTGCACCAGGCCAAAATAACTATTCGGCTTTGGCCTTTCCGGCCACAGCTGATCCACGACAGACCTCATGGCGAGTCCGAACAACCTATTGAGTTCGTTCCATTCGGCTAGCTGATCGGTCAATGGAAGCGGACGCTCTGGAACGTTAAACTGCGACCAGAACAGCTTGTCCACTTCACAATCTGTTTGATCTCGGAAGTATTCGGCCACATTGACAACGCTTGCCGCCAAGTCCAGATATGCGTCTGCCGAATTCCACAGCCGATCTAGAGGGGCATACCGCAGATCTCCGAACTTCCTCCACAGCAAAAAGGGCTTCCCAGCCATAATGTCACACGCTTCACGCAGCTCCTCCTTCTTCGCTCTCATGGCAGAACGGGTGTCTTTGGTCGCCATTGTGGCCTTTTCGAGGTCCATCGCCTTCGCTCGGTATTCTTCCTCAAGGAACTGGCAACGGTCGACAGTGTCTTTCAACTTTACAGTCATCTTGGCCATTTTCTCTTTGCTCTCGCAATTTGCGGCCTTCTCGGCTCTTAACTCTTCGGCCGCCTTCAAAGCAGCCGCATTACTACTCCTTGCTTGTTCTTTGGCTCGGGCAAGTTCCGCCCGAAGGGTCTCCACGGTGGCAGCTCCATCTGCAGTCACAACATATTAAAGATACTGGCATCACGCTGCTCTTACTATGTGACATTCACCAGAAAATATCACTTACCGTGTGCCTCGTCAATCCGCTTGTTAACAAGCTCGATGTCGGCATCCGCCGCATCCAGTTGCCGCTTTAGTTCGGCAACTCATGAGTCCGGCTAGCCACCGGAGCTTCCACTACCTGCGCACAAAGGCAGTATGGTTATTACCTGGGACTATGATCCTCTGTTTGTCGCCGTTCTCGGTGACAACCAGAGTCTCAGGGGCTACTATCTACACAGGGCACACCTAAAAATGTGCGGTACTATCACAAAGGTATATCACTTTACGTACCTCAAATCCCATTAGTAGACTCATAAAGGCGTCATGCAACCCGCTTTCGGCGGACGAAATCCTTTCCATCACTGTACCCATTAACGTATGGTGTTCTTCCGAGATGGTTGCTTGCTTCAGTAGATCCCTCAGTGCGTCCAACCGCATACCAGACGGCACCAGACTCTTTTGTTTGCCCTCTTCAAGAATCGGATGCTGGGGACTTCGGGTGACTATAGGATTATCTTCTGGCCTCACCGGATCCGGAGAGGCCCTCCGTGAAGACACTTCAAGGTCACCCGCTTCTTGAGCGGGGGAGTCCGGGGGAGGCGTTTCGCTCTCCATCATCTCTGGAAGAAGGTCCCCTGAAGACGAGCTCCGTTGAGAAGGGCTAAGATCCGAACTGCAAGATAAACGCTTCAATTATTTTCCTCAGAAGTAAGGTAGAATATCTCTACTATTAAGGAGATTTTGATCAATTACTACTCGTTAGAGGGCTGATCCCCGCGCGGGCTTTGTGCGGCAAGAGCACCTTCCAGGGCAGGACCCTCTTCTAGAGACTTCTTCTCCCGTTTGGAAGCCTTGGTTTCCGGATCTTCAGAGGCAGTCCTCTTCCTTCCCTGGAGCGAGAGAAGGTCAGATTCTTCCCCTTGGTTATCCTCACTCATGGAGGCGCTCATTCCTTCGGTTGGAATTGGTAGCGATGGGGCCCACTTTCGCCCTCATTATTCCCCCGTTTATCTTCCTTTGAGGGCTCCGGGCAAGGTGCTAGCTCGAGCATCTTTTCCAGTACCGGATTGTCCAAACCCTCAGGAAGGAGGGCCGAACACCGAATCATATTCGCCTTTGTTAGCCAGTCCTGGTCAGAGAGCAATTTCTCAGAATGATGTCATGATAAAAAAAAGACGGTGTGCTCAGCTAGAGGATTACTTACTTGGTCGGCGGTGCGGTTGCTGCTCAGGCCCACATCCTTGGTAGTATCCAAACACTCTGTTTGGGGTCCGAAGAATGATTTGTACATCTCCTCGTGCGTCAGGCCAAGGAAATTCTGAATAGCGCGTGGTCCTTCTGGGTTGAATTCCCACAAACGGAGGGGCCGGCGTTTGCAAGGCTGAACTTGACGGACCAGCATGACTTGCACTACCATAACCAAACTAAAATCTCCCTCGAAGAGATCCCGGATGCGGCTCTGCAGTATGGGCACATCCTTGGCTGGACCCCAGCTCAGCCCCCTGCTGATCCATGACATCAGTTGTGGTGGAGGGCCCGAGCGAAAGGCGGGGGAAGCTACCCACTTGGCACTTCTGGGAGCAGTGATGTAGAACCACTCCC